>NW_024962264.1:48359599-48934125 GCF_019238085.1 Lagopus leucura
TCTCTCTCTCTCTCTCTTTTTAATGTCCTAATTGAAAGCAATAACAACCAGTGGGCTTATTCAGTATCTATCTGCTTAAATTTCAGAACTTAAAACCCACCTTCAGGCTTTAACAAAAGCACAGAATCTTACATGGGGAATCCACCAGGGAGTTCCTCTGTACTGACATTCCTTGCAGAGTGACAACTGAAGTGTTTGCTAAAATGAAACACAAACTTTGTATAGCAACAATTCAGGTTATCAGGGCAACTCTGGCTGCCCATGAACCAGAGATACTTGAGATTAAAACACAAAAGGGGAAATCCTGTTGTGGCCACCTGCACAACTCCACAAGCCTCTCCTTGGCAGGTCTCAGAGAGAATCCCACCTCCTACATCATCAGCTCAGCTGACCTCAGTGACCACATAGCAGCTTGTCCTAGCAGCAGCAGGATTTGTAACTGCTGCTCTCCAGGAATCTGGCAGGCTTATGTGGAATGACAGTGCATTTAAAAGCACCTCAAAGGACTCTAGTTTTTATCTGGGAAAAGCTTCTGGTTAAAATCAGAGCCAATTTTACTGGTGGGACTCCACCTCCCAGGCTGTGACATTGTCCTCTCCAGTGGAGACGTAGGAAGTGGCCAGGGCTGGCAGACAAGAGGGGAGTCTGCCTGTACAAGGGCATTTTCCAAGACCCCAGTGACAAGATAAAGGCCAAAGAACTGACGTGGGTTACACATTGAGACAGTTTCAGTCTTAGAGAACCTGGACAACTGTTGTCTCTGAGCGTTGTCCCAAGCGGGTGCCTGAGCACCTCTGAAAACCTCTTGAGATGTTGTAGTAAATCTGTTTTGAGACATATAATACATGTGTTTGAGTGTTGCATATGATCCATTCATTAAAAAAAAAAAAGAGAAAAATGTTTTGGTACCTATTTGGGGCTGCATATTCTCAATATTCTCAACAATCTTACCAGTTTTTGGTTTTTAAGTCAGGAAATGGAGAAGTGTGTTTGCACAATCTCATTGCATAAGAATGAGAGCAAAATAACGTTACTCATTTCAATAAAGTGCCGTTGTGTCATTAAACATTCAAATAGGCAATAAAATTGTTCTGCAAACCCGAGGGAACCTGTTAGACCAAACACAAAAAGGTTTTGTTAAAAAGACAAGGAAAAGAAAGAAAAGGGGAGAAAAGGGAAAAGAGGCCGCTAGCGTTAATGTTATGAGGTCCTGTGATCTAGTGGTTGGCAACCCTGCCCATGGCAGGGGTAGGAACTAGATAACCTTTAATGTTACCTTCAACCTAAGCCAGTCTATGACTCTATTATTCTATTTTTTGTGGCTGTATAGTGGCTGACCTAGAGCATATATGTGAATATACTGATAAATTGTAAAGACTTCTCAGAGACTTCGTGGGTTGCTCATAAATTTATGTGTCCTTTTGGTGAAATGTTTTAACTGGCACATTCCCTTTTCGTTCCACTGCAGTTTCTAAGTAGTCTCTGAAGATCAAATGTGACCATAAAATTAAACCCTCTGCTTACTCCTTACCGTTTCTACTCCTTTCATGTTCTCACATCTGCATCATCACAGGATGCCATGCTGCCAACCTGAAATCCTTCCTGAGAGCCTGTTTCTTACCATGCTTATCAAAAACAATAGCTCTCACCCCATTGAAGACCCTCTCCAACAAAATGACGAGCCTGTGATCAGTCTCCAAAAGCACTGGGGTTGGATCTTTGTAAAAATCCCAGAAAAGCACTACCAGTACTCTAGTAGGGCTTTTCATCCTGTGGAACACATCCAATTAGCAGAAGCAAGTGTATGTATCTGTTCCTAGAAAGGACAGGTGAGGGAAAACCCACAGTCTCCTTGAAGACCTTTTATTGCATCAGGGACTAGACCTCATTTGATCCTCATCAGCACATTCCAGTGTATCTCAGATTTTTTTCAAGTATCCAGTTTTTTCTTTCACAACGTTCAGAACAATTATTTTTGGAAAAGCTTTTCACATATAATCCCATGCAGGAAAGAGTAATAGAAAATAGAAAATATTTTGGAAAGAAAGCATGAACCAGATGGTATGGACAATTCTCTGTTCTGTTTTCATTCACATGAGATTTTACCCCTGCTTAGCTGTCAATCATAAAAAAAGTGGAAACAATTGCATATTTATGGTAGTACTGTATTGGAGGGTGACACTGTCATTGAGTCAAGCTGTAAATTAGAAGGCGAGATATGCTTCTATTCCTACAGCAGCTCAGTTGTGCTGTATGAGGAGCGGAGCATGCGTGCACATACAAAATCTATCCTCCATTCCACTGGGATGCCTGTGCTGTTAACCCTTTTCCACTCTGGCTTAGATGTATCCCTCTCATGATGCCAGCGTCATAAAGAGGCATATGGAAAGTCATATAATCACTATTATGGTGTGTATGAAGCCAAGGGGCTCATAATGCAAGGAAGGCTGGTGGGTACACAGATAAAAACTTGCACAATTCTGCCCAAATTTCTTAGGTTCCCACTAAAAACAACTTGCAAGACAAAATAATTTATTTTCAGTTTCTGCCATTGAGAATACCTCTTATCTGCTGATTTTCACTACTTTAAATGATAGTGGGGACAGATCTTGGAAATGAACAACAAGGTAGAGCTAAAAGTGAAAGTGTAAAAGGAAAGCCAAGAGCTTGAGCCACCTCCCTACACATTCCTGATTCACATGGTATGTTGAAGAGCCTTCTAAAAGTGAACGTACTGCATTTTAGCCCAACACTCTGCTAGCAGAAGTGTGTTCTCAGTCCACTTATCACGCTTCTCTGTGCATTCAAGTGATAGGATTCACTTTGTAATGCTTCTAGTTAAAAATTAAGATCAGCTTGTTTTCCAACAGAAAAATGTGAAGTCAAGGGAAGAACAGTGACTTTAAAAAGATAATGTGTTTGAAGGGAGTTCTGTGAGTTTATACCAGCTAAATGCCAGCATCCCCGCATACATTTATGAGACTGAAGCACGGGACAGATTTTGGCATAATCTCCTGGATTTTATCCTCAGATTTGAGACTGATTATTTCTACAGTCATGGGCAAACCACTGAATTTTCATGAGGCAGCTTCCCTGCCTGCAGAGCATCTCATGACGGATGAGTTACGTTTGCAGAGAGGAATTCTGAAGATAAAAAATCCATGTAGTACACTGGGGCTGTAGGCATTCTGGGACCAGGATCCAGGCTGCAGGTGTGTTTGTACAGTGCCTAACACACTGTGGCTGCAGTGCTGTGGATAAACAAGTCTAACAGTTAGAGCAGACTGCTAGCAATTGCCATTTGGGTTTGCTCCCAGCAACCATCACAGCGATGCTTCTTCTGCCAGTCTTTGTTGTCCTCTGAATTTCTCTCTCCTGCATGGGACCTTCTAAATTTTTTAGCTGTTCTCTCTATATTTTTTGACTCCTCTATCCCTCTTCTGTCTTGACCAGCCTGTCAATGTGTAGTATTAGGAAGTTTCTAAGTTTGGTGAGTCCAGACTAAGACACTCAGAAGATAAGGACAAATAATTGCAAAGGACCAACTGATACCATCTGACAGCACTTTCTCCACAGAATCCACCAGTCTGTCCCTGGGAGGTTCAAACACTTCTCTTTTCTCACTGGGGTGTCCTGGTTCTGCTGGCTGCAAGCTGCTTGGCTAGAGCTTTGGAATGAGCTTTGATTTTTGTACATAGGAAAGACAGAACGCAGGAACACCAGCTAAAGAACAACCAAACTGCAAGCTTAAAATTACCGATAGGTAGGGTAGGAATATAGGACTGTATGCATGTGCATGTGTGCACGTATATATAAATTTTTTAGCCGGGCAGCTTTTGATTTTTGGCTTGATACAAGCATGATTAAACATGGATGCACTGTAATTATGCTCTTTTTAAGAAGAATTCATGGAATCTTCAAACTATCCCACTATACAAAACTATCCCAGCAATCGGGCCAAGCTCTAGATCTTGAGTGAAGCCACTCAAAAATAAACCATGTGTAGCCTCTTAGGGAACTTTGCACTTTGGGATCCCTTGAAGCCTTGAGAGAAATGGCTCCCGCTCCTCCTTGCAATACCCTTCCTTTCTGAGCCATCGCTCCAAGGTCATGGCACAGCCCACGTGGCCCTTTGTGGAGCCAGTCTGGGCCAGGGCAGTAAGCTGCCGTCATGCTCCTGCGACACGCCGCTTGCTTTCTGTCTTCCCCAGGCTCAGGCAGCTCCCAGCTATGCCCTGCGCCCTCTCCTCCCACTGGCAGTTCTGCTTGCTGCTTGCCAGCCTGCCGGATCCATCATCCACGGCATGTTTCAGTTTGGTTTCTCCTCTTGACCGCTCAAGAAGGTGTGTTGTTTGCTTTGCCTAAGTGCTTCTGGGGCCTAATGTCCCGTTGTTATGTACAGACCATTCCTGCTGTCATGAATCATGTTTTACCACCCCTTTGCCTTCACTTCTGCACCAGGCTTTTTTCTTCCAAGCAAACACATTTGAGTTCCGTGTTTGCAGCTGAAGTGCTGCGCTCCAGGTATTCAGCACACGGCTCTCGCCCCACGAGCCACAGACCACTTTTCTTGTGACTGAATGCAAATGGACTCCATGCAGCCTGAAAACAATTTTGCCAGACACGTATGAAGAGAAAGATTTTGCTGAAAACTTTGTGCCGTCAAACAAAATATGCCCTTTTCTTATCTTATCTGTTGTAACTCAAGATATTTGCACAACGCCTTGTGCTAGGAAGGAGTTGTTTGTACATGTTTCACTCCCTTTTCTCCAAGTTTTGAATTTTGAATGAAATCTTTCTGCTCAAATCTCTCCCCCAGCCCCCATCTGCAACAACATCAAAGTTTCTCTTGTCCATTCTTCCTTAAGGTTTGGCCCAGCCCTCTCAAAACTCATTAGCTTCGTACTTTTTGCAATTAACTTTCAAGCTGCCACTAAGAGCTCTCGGTGTCTGGCAGCGCTCACATCTCTGTTCCCTTCTGTCCCACCCACTCGGCCTCAGCCCGAGAGCCCTTAACAAATGACTCCCAAGGAATTTAAATGGCTAAGACTGACTGACCAATAAAGCGATGCATAATCCCCATGAGCAGGTCTCACAGCTCGTGCCATTAGGAAGAAGGGCTGCTTTGGTGAAGGCTCAAGCCGTCAGCCCGTTGCACTTGGATCGTGGGACCAGGGTGGTAAGGTTTTCTGTCTGCCTCTGGTTTTGTGGCTGTTTGGGAGTGGGCATTTGTCAGTGCCAGGGTGTTGGATTGGGGTTTTTTCTGCATTTATAGGGGCTTTAAGAGCTGTATGAGAAGGAAGCAAAAACTTCTAAGCTAGAACTATGAGCTGTTATGAATACCTACCAGAATTTGTGTGGCAGCTGGCATGGCAAATATCAGAAAATTGAAAACCAAAATGCCAATGTTTTAGACAGAAGATAGAAAATAAATTCAGATTTCAGAGATGTTCTATTACTTTTAATGAAGTGTTAGATAGCCATTTACAGCTGTTTTGTGCTTTATTTTCAATGGGATTGTCTCTGCCATCTTCTTTCTGTGTTGACTGATAGTGTGTTTGGCTCTTGTATGAGAGAAAGACACCAAAATGGAGCTTTAAGAGTGGATTACAGCTTTAGGCAGAGAATTTGGAGCTTACAGCTTGAAGATGGTTAGAAATAAGCAAGATACTTATATGCAAGCATTATTCATACAAATCAATGTATGTAACTCCAGCACAGTGACTACTTGGTAACATGTTAAGAGAATGAAGTTTGGTATTATTCTGTTCACCTTTTCACTAAGCAGCCTGTAAAATGTTTAAAGGTTCTATGACATAGGACATGTGATGTTAATCTGTTCACCTTTATATATTTATTTGTTCATTTATTGCTTTATTGAAGACAATGCTGATAGCAACAGTAGAGTTTGAACTTGAAACCTGAAAGAAAAAAAAAAACCAAACAGTTGACTCTAAAAAAGCAAAAGAGGAAAACATATAAGATTCAGCTGTGCTACATCTTAACATAACATTCGAATTGTTCCTTGCCACAAGGACCGGACACAGCAGCTGTGTATCACGGCGTCCTGTCCTGAGTTGGGTGGCTCTGGAGCCATGTGCAAAGCATTCCATGAGTGTCACACACCTGACCTTGCCATGGATGGCAGCGGGTGCTCAGAGGGGTGTTGCAGGAAAACTTCACTTGTGTCAGTTTCCATTGTGAACTGGTGGCCCATGCTGGTGCCGGCTGGTGGTGTTGATCCTAAGGCCTTGCCAGGTGTCTGAACGAGCTGAGAGAGCTTTTAATTAAATGGAGTGAACACCGTTAATCTAACTGCCTGCAGAACGCATATATTTTTGTTCACCTAGAAAGGACTGCAGGACTGCATCTACAAAAAATTTGTTGTATCGTTGTTGGTTTGATTGTTTTTCCATGGGTTTCTCATTTAGCTTTGCACTGTATAACTGAATTAGTTAATGTGATGGATAAAAACAAATAGTTAACAAAGCAGGAGGCTTTTTGCGAGTCTTTTTAATAATTTCTCTTCAATTCTGTATTTTTGGTTCAATTCTTTGTTGAAGAAATTGCATTGAAACAAATATTGCTTGTCTTCTTTCTTCAGTCTGAAGAAAAAAAAATCCCAGTTAAGGTCAGCAAAAGGTGAATCTCAAATGGCACCTGTCTCAAATACCATTTCTGTCTCGAAATGCACAAAACC
Source organism: Lagopus leucura (assembly GCF_019238085.1). Taxonomy (NCBI): domain Eukaryota; kingdom Metazoa; phylum Chordata; class Aves; order Galliformes; family Phasianidae; genus Lagopus; species Lagopus leucura. Next base: position 48,366,300 of record NW_024962264.1, read on the forward strand.
ATCATTTCCGAATGATGGGTATTTCCAACCGAGCTGCAATTTCAATGGACTTAAATTGTCTTGAATTAACTCAGCCCAGAAGCAGTGCCTCCTGAGAGAGTCCCTACCTTCGTTAAATATTTTTTTTTAATTTATAATATTAACCCTGAGCATGGGTAACGAGTACTGGAAATCTCTTCCTTGTACTTGTAAACCTTGTTTCTCAATTTCAACCCAAGGTTCAAAGGTTTGTACAGATCTCTTAGATCAGAGGTCAGGTACAAATTGCTGCACTTTGCAGCTTCGTTCTGCCGATATGACAGAATTTCACAGCAGAGACGATTACCTTCCATCCCCCCTCTCCTCCATCCACAGGCAACGCCAGGCAGTTAAAAGCGTGATATGTACAAGCCAGCCATTGGTACCTGAGTTTAATAAATAACTAACTGAGTTTCAGTGGTGCAAGGTGCACGTTATAAAAAGGGGTCAAATGTCAGTGCACAAGGAAAAAGCCATGCAGTCTCTGACTAAGCCAAATGCTTTGAGTTTAATGTGCTTTCAGCTGCAAACATTCACATCCCACTCTGTGGTTCTCTCCATGCTGATTTTAATTTCTGTAACCTGGGGGAGAGGGAACACAAGTTGGGCCACTATCAGTTTTCCCTTAAATCGCAGCCGAAATCAGAGCAGCAGGCTGGGCACCCAGCAGTGAACGTGTTGTCTCTGCATTCAAGTGGTAAACACAAAACTGTGAGAAGTTCAAAGTAACAACAGCATGAAATACGAAATATTAGTTAAAACTGAAATTTCTTACACTATTGTTCTAACACTGACATAGTAAGTAGTTTTTGTGTAAACAATCCACATGCCGTATTCAGGCACAGTATTCTACATTCTAGTTACCAGCCTATCTCTACATCCAGAGTTCAGCAAAGCATTTCACAGACACTCACAGTCATTGAACTAGGTAGCCCTCTTACATATATGTATAAATAGGAATTGGAGCCATATGTGTCTCTTACAACTCAGAATATTCTATGATTCTATATAGTGTTTCTTTTTTTTTTTTCTTAGAAATAAGAAGTGGAATAGATTAATGTCTTATCTTTCCTGTATAGCACTTAATAGATGTTTCTACTTTTGTTTTTGCTTTTCAACTGCCAAAGATCCCTTCTAAAGTCTTTTTTATGGCAAAAGCTTGCAAGCTCATGGTCACCCTAGCTGAGACACTTCTTCCTCTCCTGGGAAGTATGCGCTCTAAAGCAGATTGTTGGTGACACACTTTTCTGTACCAGATTCTCTGTAGAGAACACTGTTCAACTGCATTTGTGATAAACTGACTTTGGAAGAAGTTCTCCATTCATTCCAGCTCATCTACAGTAGGAAATACTTGTTACACACAAAGTGATTACGTTGCACTTTATTTATATGTCATACACTTTCCTGTCTGACTGTGGTAATAGACTTTGTGGACTAAATTGAAATATGTGAATCTGTGGAGAAGGGAAGAGTTGTGTTTCCTGATTTGGAAAGCTGATAAGAGTGATTATATGACTCATCTCTCATCTTCTCGGCCTTCTTCAACACATGGCTTCAATATTGTAGGATAGTATCTGCAGGCACAGTCAGTAATGGCTCTATTGAAATACTAAGAGTTGTATAATTATTTTGAGTTGGACTGGGTAAAAGATAGGGCTGGGACAAACTGTACGACACAAAGGTTACACAACTTGTTGGGACAAAGTTCTGAATGGCTTGCAGCAAAGTGCATTATACAACGAGAGAAGAGACTGGGTTTCACTTACTCCAACTTTCTTCAGAAGTGGTTTAAGTTGAGATGGCTGCTGTCACACTGGGGTAGGTTAAAACACTCAAGAAACACACTCTCCATTAACAGAATGTACATTGCAGAAACAGAGAAATAATAAATGTGTAGCTGAGATGCTGTAGGTGTTGGTAGTGCTTTGGCAGATACCAGTAACTTTTTCATCAACGTCACAGGCTGAGCTCCAGACTCAGGAACCTTTTCTGGCTTTATTAATTGGGTTATCATTTTTTAAAATTTAGATTTGCTTTAATAGTCTTTCTGTGGCTTCTAGACCAGGAGGTCAGATGGTTGAGGAGCCTCCATCCTTGTGAATGATCACTCTTGTGCATTGATAGTGCTGATGGATAATACTAGTGGAAATTCTGACAGGCTTTGTAGGATCACACTCCAAATTAAATATGTCTTAAAAGGATTGGTAACTGAATAAACAAGAAGTTGGCACAATACAAACTTATTATGTAGGGGAATCATAATTTCAGTTGCATTTCTTTTTCGGTATAAAATTGCTGTGACACAAGATTAATTTAACTACAAGAAGTGATATAATATGGCTAAGAGAATAAGGTCTGTCAGAGCTATTACTCTTAATGATAGTGATGAAAACGAGAAGCTTAACCTTGGAATCCTAGTCTGAAGTTGTAGCCAGTGACTGACTCTGTAAATTGAGGCAAATTCAAACTCCCTGACTAGAACTAAAGTTTTAACCAGGGAAATTCCAGCTTGTTATCTTTCCGAATAATTTCAGATGTTTTCCTTATAAGTAGGTGAAAGTAATTAAAGAATAGATTTAGAGGAACTTTACTATCATTTTTTAACTAAATGCGCTGATTTCATTGGTGCCTGGGGGACGTAATCTGTCCCTGCAAGACTTTTAAGGCAGGGATTGCAGCAGTACTCCTCAGTGTCTTACAAATATATTCATAGAAGCCATTAGTCCTACAGCTGATATCGACGAAGTAGTGCTAGATGCTGATTGTGCTTCTTTTTGGAAGACTCAATAAAAAACTGGAACTGTCAATCAAAAAATTCAATCAACAGTTTTTAGCATATTTGGAATTAAACTAACCACTGTTAACATGCTTGCGCCACATAGGACAAATGTAAGCAACTGAGAATTGTGTACAGATCCTTTCTCTGCAGGAGGCACAAGCTGAAAATGAGTCCTCGAGCCCATAACACTGACCTAGTCCATACCAGGAAAAGACAAACTGGTTGGAATAAATTCATAGTGTAAGCCTGAAATGTGTGACAGGACTCCTGCTGGTCAAGATCCCTGATGTCATCATTAGCAGAAGTGGGAATTTCAGCTGCTAGTTTCAGGATTAATAGGTCAGACATTTCTTCTGTCCTGGAAAACTTTATTCAGGTGTATCACAGACTCATAGAATCATTAAAGCTGGAAAAGACCACAAAGATCATCTAGTCTAACTATCAGCCCATCCCCACCATGCCCAGTATCCCTCAGTGCCACATCTATGTGTTTCTTTAACACCTCCATGGATGATGACTCCACCACCTCCCTGGGAAGCCAGTTCCAATGCCTTACCGTTCTTTCTGGGAATAAATGTTTCCTAACATGCAACCTGAACTTCCCCTGGTGCAACTTAAGGTCATTACCTCTTGTCCACAGATGAGAAGTCCTCAAAATGTATTAAGCAGCTCTTCTCTTCAGATTGACTCTTCCTAATACAGCCACCAAGTCTCTAGTATTTGTCTTAGTGACTGTACTCTAATACTCCCTGGCCTTACTTCTGTACATGTCAGTCTGGCTTAAAGAGAGATGGGTGAAAAGATCTGACTTGGCTAAGAGGTATCAGCCACTTCTGTTACTCTCCTGGTTCCTTTGTCTCTACAGGGACCCACAAAGCTCTCCTTTAGTCCTAGATTGCTCACACAGCCACCATGTCCTTACTGATAACTACACAGGTCTGATCTGCAAGTTTACTCTCCCAAGCTGCTCACTGTGTTAGCCACTTTCTCCTCAGACATCTGCCTGAATGACCCAGAGTGGGAAAAGTCACCTCTTCAAAACTTTTGTTGGGCATTTGAGCCTGGGGCAACTTTTTCACCCTGCTCAGTTGCAGGTAAAGCAATGTGTCTGACACGTTGCAGATAGCCATCACAGTCTGTTGGCCTCAAGTGTTTCTTCTTTGTTAAATGTGCAAAGACATCATCCATCCTTCTGCTGAACAAAGACATTTTCCCTAGAGACCTTCCCCTTTCTGTAAGAACAGATAAGAAAAGGTCTCTGACCAGAAAGCCAGACCTAAATGACCTGCTCCCTCTTGCACCAATGCAACATGGGTCTCAACTTCAGACTTTTGCATTTTTGTGAGTGATAGCAGGTGGGGAGCCCAGCTCTTGTCCACCATGGACAACCATGGTGAGGATTAGCATCTGACTGCAGCAAGCAGCAGGCAAAACAGAGCCAGAGGCTATGATGAGGCGGGTTCCTACAAAAGATAGGACTTTGTTTCACCACTAGTGTGGGAAGGAGCCCTGTGACATTGTATACACAAAATGAATGTAACAATCCCTGGAGTCTTCAAGGGCAGGTTCCATGGGGCCCTGGGCTAGTCTGATCTAGTGGGCAGCAGCCCTACCCACGGCAGGGAGCTGGAACTGGGTGGGCTTAAAGGTTCCTTTGAACCCAAATATTCTGTGACTCTGCAATTGTATGTGAACTTGCCATGAGAAGAGTCAACTTTAGAAAATACAGAGATTTAACTGCTGCAGGGAGTCCAGAGCTGCTGCTGCAAGTCAGCAGCAGGATTTCTATTTGCCCTTATTACTGCAATGTAAAAAAGTAGGAAGGTCACATTTGAAACAGTAGCTGATATTTCACTCTGTCAACATGGTGTATTTAGTTAAAACGCTGATGGCTGACCTTCCCTCCACAGCAGCAGAGGCTGCAGCACACAATGCGAAGCTGCAGCAGCTCCAGAAGTAAGCAGGCTGACGTGTCCATGAGGGCACATTCTGTATTTTCAGCAGGAATTTGCACAGTCAAGCACCCAAAAGGGCCATCACAGTGACAGCTGGCAGAGAAGTCAAGGCTTTCCCTGGGGAGGGGTCGGTCTGGTGCCTGAATGACCCAGGCACCCCACCAGCTGCAGGTGAGGCACAAGTGTCCCCTGTTTTTGAGGAAAGCTCTGGGTGGGATGCTTCACGCACTACCTAGGCTCAACATGAAGCAAATGCCAAAGATGCTTGGATTCCACAGGTGTCCCTGTGTGCTCCTTCCTGCTGTGGTGCCAGCACCTGTTCCCATGCCCTGTGACTGCTGATGGCTCTGTGGCCAGTAGAAGGCAAAAAGCAAAACTGTATGGGTGAGTTAATGCAGACACAAAGCCTTTCATAGGAAAAAGGAGGAATTTGCGGCAGTTGCAGCCACGAAGACACCAGTTGTGTCTCTGTGTGTGTAAAAGTCTGTTTCATCATAGGTGGCTGAACAGAAGTGCAAGTGGCTGCCTGGGGTGATGCTGAGTGCTGTGTGAATTCAGGGATAAGGTGTTACAGGGACTGCCTTTTCTTAAGTGATGAAGTCTGACCAGTGAAGCCTTCTAGGAAAACAGTGGGATTACTTTGCTTTGTATCATGCAGTTATTTCCCTTTTTATGTCTTAATGAACTCTCAGTATATAACTAGCATTTTTTTGCCTGCATCCTGGGTACCAGATGTAGAAGATAGACTCATTGTCATCCCTTGCATCTGCAGACCCAGAGATATGTCTTAAAATGCAGGTGGGTTTCTTCAGCCTCAACGCTTTCAGCATCACAGGCCACCCCAGAGACAAAAAGGCCAAACCTCCTTAGCCACAAGAAAGAGAAAAAAAACAACAGCAGGGAGGGAACAGCTCTTGCTCCCAGCAGGCACAGAGGAAGAGAGACTTTCTGCTTCCTCTTGCGTCAGTGACCAGCTCCTCTGCAAGTCGTGGGGCATTGCCTTCTCACTGCAGTCCTGAGCTACCCCTGTTCTGGCAGCACTTGGCCCCACGCTGTTGTTACTCAAAGCATGGTGTTCCCATTTAATGAAAGAGGTGCTTGGTACTCATAGTATGCTTTAGCTCAGACACTGCTGGTGTAGTAGGTTTTCCATTTAATATTCTCAGCTCTGATAAAAATAAATAAATAAAAAGAAAGGAATTAATGTTTAGGTCAAGAACTATTTGCACACAGCTTACTGGTAGCAGAGTTTCATAAGCAGAAGGAAGTGAAATCTGACTGGTTTCAATGAAACATGTACATCTGAGAGTTCACCTGCAAGTGAAGGAGAATTCCTGCACACAAAGCTGAGCCAGAAGGGCTCAAGACTCTCAATATGCTGCAGAAGTCAGTGGACACCTAACTGGACTTTGAAAAATCCAGCAGGCTTTACCTTTTTCTGAGAAAAAAAGAAGCCAGCTTTGTTTCAGTCTGGGTAATAGGTCATTTAAAAATTGGTCATCTCCAAAATGCAATCTTTCTCATTATAAATTAATACTTTTGGTTTGTCTTTCTGCTTTATGAATCTTTGTCATGGAGATCAGGTGTAATTTCTTCTTCATAGGCTAGAAACCAAGCTCTCATATTTCACATGACATCACATTTTAACATCGCTTAAACCACTGACTCTGCTCTTAGCACCAGCCACACTTCATGGATGCACAGGAATCCCTCTGCATTTACCCACACCGGTGTACCTACATCAGGTACACCCACAGCACACGGTAGCAAGTTTCCATGAGCACTTAACTGCAGACTAAAATCATGCATCAATAGTGCTGAACGCTTCGGAAAGAGGTCATTTTGCAAACTGTTTTGTTGAGAGTGACTACTTTTCAGCGTGAGCAGGCAAGGTAGTGCTGGCAGCACAGGAGGCAGTAAGAGGAGAAGGGAGCACTTTGTCCCTCCTGCACTTTTCCTCCTCAAAACAGGTGATCTCTGAACCCCGTGAAGGTGTTGGCAGTGTCAGGTGGCAGTGACAGTGACAGTGTTACATGCGTATTTATGTACATCAAGCAGGGCTTGAAGGGCCTTAATAAGTGTAAAATGGATTTTATGTTCACAGTAAGTTGTTCAGTAAGATAATGTCTGCAGCTGAGGTGGCCATCAGCATTTAGCAGCACTTTCAGGTACAGATTCTGATATTAGAGTTCAGGAATTGGGCTCCATGATCCCTATGGGACCCTTTCAACTCAGGATATTCTATGATTCTATGATTAGAGATCATCTTGCTGGTGCTGGGGGACATGCAAAGTGCTGTAGGACAAGCTAGTTCCTCGACACCACGGGCAGCCCCAACCCAATCCCAGCAGCTGGTTCTGTTGGATCAGGGAGGCTTTGCTCTATCTCCGCCTTCTCCACCCTCCCATTGCGTGTCTGTAGCTTTCTAGACTTCAGCCCCACTTCTGAGCCAAACCCACAACAGGATACAGAGACTTTTGTTTTGTAAGTTGACCTAAAACTGACAGTAATGATTCATTTTTAAACTTACCTACCCCTGAGATAATAAGTAATTCACTTGCCAGTGGGTGGCCCATGTGAAGGTAATGATTATTCCCTGGTAAAATGCCTGCTTACCAAGCTTTGATTTTACTCAGGGAAAGGTAAAAGCAGATCTTTAGGAACAACTTGTCAAGTGAAAAAAGAAGATGTTTTTCTCTGCTTTAATTTCTACTAATGATGTGAAATAATTCCCAGAAGTAAAACCAAAATGGCTGGCTCTGACACGTTAAAAAGAGAATCGTTTTTATAAATTACATTTAAAAGCGAGATTCTATCAAATCTGATGCATGTCTGTGAAAGGCCTGGCTTCAAAGAAATTGTGATTTCTGAAGGAAAAATACTGCCTGGACATGACTGTCACTATCGGTGCCCCTCCAGCTTCTCTACCTCCCTCTTTGCTCTCCATATTCTTGAAAATAGAATGACTGTTCCACACCAGGAGCACCAGTGTGCAACACCCATGGCCCAAACACACCAGCAGGATCAGACCCTGCCACAGACCAAGGCTCAGAGACGTATGGTTTCCTAATCCCAAATGCAGTTTCAGCATGCATGCATGGTAACCAATGCAACACAAATGATAAAATTGTTGTCATTAAGAGTATATATCAGAGTCTTTGTGGAACTGTGACTAAATAATGCCATTACATGGAACAAATAAATTTGGCTGAAGCTTTATCCTTTATTAGGATACAGGCCATCAAACACAAACTGTGGCTATTTCTGATGGTGGCCTGCAGAGTTTCCTACAGGGGCCAGTGCCCTTTGACAGTCAAAATAAAACAGTCATTAATGCAAATCGTGGCAAATAAATGAGGGAATGATGCAAAGGCTGATGGAATTGTAAATAGAAATAAGGAGGTACCAACTGAGGAGCACTCAGTAGGTGGGACCTACTTACCAGGAAGTCGAGATATGGCTAACACAAGATTGTGGCACTTAGGAGTAACAAACACAAGACTTGCTTGCTGGGTTCTACATAACCCCAGTGAGCAATATCTCTGGAATGACTTGGGATTAGAAATGACAAAGAACTCAGCATGCTTCGCTTGAGAGGAGAGTGGAGAAATGGGCCTCGTGAGACAGAGGAGTGGGGAGAAGAGAGGCAGGTGGTCTTCATCCCTATGTCCAGCAAGGGTGAGAAAAGGCAGAAAGTCTGAAGAATGTGGAAAGAGACACAAACACAATTCCAGTGAAATAAGGACTAAATGTGAAGGCCAAATAGAGTTTGGCCTGCAAAATTTATTAAAAAGAGGATAGAGTTGTAGCTTGATGACACAGCTTGAATACCATCGTAAAGCAAAAATAGAGGAACTGAAAGACTATTTACTCAGAGAAAGGTTTAATGTAATGCTAGCTGGAAGAAAAGCCAGACAAATTCTCAGGAGAATTTTTGTTTTGTCTTCTTGTCAAAGAGAATAATTAACAAACAAGCCTTAAAAGGAAGTGCTAGGCTCTGCAGCTCCTTGATGCCATAAAATCAAGGCTGGGTGTTCTTCTGGAAGATGTGTTTTACTCAGATTAATGTTACAAGACTCAGTGTGCCAATAACAATACAATGTAAAGGTCCATGTTATATACAGTCACTCATATTAAATGTTCTGATGGTCCTTCCCAGCTTTAAAAGGCCATGAATTAACTATTCTAAGTCCCAGTGTCATTTTTTATTTGTGCTCAGTGGTAGATCCCATTGTCCTGCAGTCACGGTTGTCGGCATTTTCAATCTCCTGTATTTCTGCATTTCCTGCCTGGATTTAAATGTAGAATGAGATTTCAGAGATTTACTTTTCCCTTTCTGGCTTACAGGGCTGTGCAGCCAATTGCAGGCTGCCTGTAATAAAGAAGTGATTCTCCTCAGCTTTTCTGAAGTGCTGGTCTTATAAGAAAAGAGACAAGCACACCACACACCATACCACAAGCAGCAGGCAGCTCAAAAGCTTGCCAGGTTGTCCTTTGCACAAGAAGATAAGAACCATTTTTCCATGGTGTGAAGGTGTACTTATTATCTCCTACTTGACTGTTCTTGTGGAGGTATAGATGAGCCAGGGGCTGGCACAGAATGGGTGCTTCTCATGCAGTCTGGTATGGCTCTTTCATCTGCTTTTCTGAAGCCTTATTATCTATGTGAAAATGAGCTTGCAGAACTGCTGAAGGTCAAAAAGAAAGGCTGGTATTCTGGTGGCAGCTAGCAGCTTGTAATGAGTGTCTGCTTCTTCCTTCGCCCAGGTTTTATCAGGCTTTGAATGAGTTTGACATCATGACCGCTGAGGACTCTACTGCAAGGATGAGCAACGATTCCACCAACGTGAGCACCACGAAAGTCCCTGAAGGTGTGGCCGGTGCGCCCAACGAGGCGGCCCTGCTGGCACTGATGGAGCGCACCGGATACAGCATGATCCAGGAGAATGGGCAACGCAAGTACGGCGGCCCACCGCCTGGCTGGGACGGCCTGCACCCTCCTCGCGGCTGCGAAGTCTTCGTGGGCAAGATACCCCGTGATGTCTATGAAGATGAGCTTGTCCCCGTGTTCGAGTCTGTTGGCCGCATCTACGAGATGCGCCTGATGATGGACTTTGATGGGAAGAACCGCGGTTATGCCTTCGTAATGTACACACAGAAGCATGAGGCAAAGCGGGCTGTCAGGGAGCTGAACAACTATGAAATCCGCCCAGGCAGGCTGCTGGGTGTGTGCTGCAGCGTAGACAACTGCAGGCTCTTCATTGGAGGCATTCCCAAGATGAAGAAGAGAGAGGAGATCCTGGAGGAGATCGCTAAAGTGACGGAAGGTGTACTGGATGTCATTGTCTATGCAAGCGCTGCAGACAAGATGAAGAACAGGGGTTTTGCCTTTGTGGAGTACGAGAGCCATCGAGCAGCAGCAATGGCCAGGAGGAAGCTCATGCCAGGAAGGATCCAGCTGTGGGGACACCAGATTGCTGTCGACTGGGCAGAACCAGAGATAGACGTGGATGAAGACGTCATGGAGACTGTTAAAATCCTCTATGTGAGGAACTTAATGATTGAGACCACAGAGGACACCATTAAAAAGGTCTTTGGGCAGTTTAACCCTGGCTGTGTAGAGCGGGTGAAAAAAATACGTGATTATGCCTTTGTGCACTTTACAACCAGGGAAGATGCCATCCACGCCATGAATAATCTTAATGGTGTCGAACTGGAAGGCTCGTGCCTGGAGGTTACCTTGGCCAAGCCAGTGGACAAGGAGCAGTACACTCGCTACCAGAAAGCAGCAAAAGGAGGGGCTGCAGCAACACCCGAAGTAACTCAGCAACCTAACTATGTTTACTCTTGCGATCCATACACACTAGCGTATTATGGATATCCATACAATGCCCTGATAGGGCCCAACAGAGATTACTTTGTGAAAGGTTAGTAAGCACAATCAGGGGATGCGATGGGCAGATTTGATCTAAGGCTGGTGTGACCCTAGGTCTGTCTGAAACAAAGGACAGCTGGTGCCTGGCTGTTTTCTTAACCACTCTTTTAGAGGTCTTTTTGTCATATTTATATTCCATTTCATTTTAATTTATGATCTTGCAGAGATAAAAGCTAATATACAGGCTAGCATCAGAACTACACAGACAGAATAAGCAAACAGACCAGTTATGGGGTGGAGAAGGGAGGGACCTGGTTTTTCTGAGCGTTCAGTTCTGGATTGCAACCATTATAAATAAACTGCAAATGCGTTATTCACTAATTCACTAAAAAGACAAACAAAAAACAACGAACAAACAAACAAAAACTAGTGGCTATTACTGTTATTATAATGATCCTGTACTTATAGGAACTATAGTTTCCTGAAATTTATTGTGCATTTCCAAACAAGAGGCAGAGTACATTAATACCACAATTTCCAAAATACTGTCATAAAGTGCGTGGTGTTGGAGAGGGGTAATATTCACATGTACAGAGAGAAAAAAAAAGACATTTATAAAAATAAATTCAGTGGTGTGACAAAGGTGGTTAAAGACCAGATAAAGCTTTGGTCTATCCCTGCATTTCTGAGAGGTTGAGACTCCTGTGGAGGACAGCTGAGAGCGGAAGCTGTTTCCGTTGCTTAGACACCACCTCTGAGGGAGCCTCTCTCTCCTTACTGTCTGTATTATACCTGAAAAATTGGACACAAAAGTTGTATCAGTACAAAAAAAGCAGTTAATTTACCCTCAGAAATGTCTAGAGCAAAACTTGTGTAATCTTACTGGGTGCAACCAAAGACAAAATCTTTTTTTTCTGTAAGCAAAGTCACTCAGATCAAACTGGCTCCAGCAGTCTCATTCCTAAGCATGTGCCTCCCAGTTTCCCAAAGTCTGTTTGTATTCCCCATATTGCTGCTACTGTTTGTTGTTCACCATCTTTTTCTATGTTGTTATCATAAGCAGGCAGCATACGAGGTAGAGGGCGAGGCGCAGCCGGCAACAGAGCCCCAGGCCCCCGTGGCTCCTACCTGGGGGGATACTCTGCTGGCCGTGGCATATACAGCAGGTACCACGAAGGCAAAGGAAAACAGCAAGAAAAAGGATACGAGCTAGTACCCAACCTGGAATTGCCAGCTGTCAACCCAGTAACCATTAAGCCTGGTGCAGGTCAGTATGTGCAATTGGGTAGGCTACATCTGCAGGATGGGAGGAATGTGGAGGTGGCAGGAGAGTTCTGAGACCATGGTCCAGGGCCGGCCCATGTGGCAACCCTGCTCTCTCCAAGTTTCTAAACTGCTAGTTTCACCCTGGGCAATTTCCCAACCCAAATTTCCAGAGCTCTCCCCAGTTCAGTTTTTGTTTCTCTACAAGGCTGGGAAGAGGAGCAGGTGCTTTCCTACTGCAGGAAAGTCCCTGGCTAAGGACAGTTCCTCCACCACCATCAGCAGCATGGGGAGCAGCATGGGTGTCCTACTTACAGTCACACAGCTGAGATACAAACTGTGCTCTGCTGGGCTATGAGAAGCAGGCCCAGGGTCCAGCAAATTTTAACTGCACACCTAAGCAGCATTGAATACTACAGTTGCAGTAGTTTACCAGAACAAGTTCCATACTGCCAGTGGAAATTACAACTGTCATCTAATGAGGGATGAATCCTTCGTAACAGAGGGATGAGATAATGTGAGAAGAAGCATTGAGAAGGAGTGCTGTTAAAAGATCAGAGCCAAATCTTCAAAGGAAGATCTCTGGCTTCCTGAGAAAACTACCCACTCACAAACAGAAAATATTACCATTATCCATGCTTGTAAAGATAATTCAGCTATTACTGAAGGATGACTGAAAAGTTGTCAGTTTTCTCCTTGAAACACACACTTGATTTTACCCTAGTATTTATCAGTGATGTCCATGTAGTGGTGTCCATTTGATTACCAAACAAAAGCCTGATTCTCAAGATTAAGTGCTTCTACATTTCCAGCACATTCAGATTCAGAAGTCTTCATCTGGTCTTCCCCTCTACCACTGCTCCAGCATAGGCCCTGAGTGCTGAAGCACCATGCTTCTTTTTCCCAGCCAGATGAGCTGATCAGTTAAAAAGGCCATGTGCAAGACTGACCTCTGTTATCAAAAGGAAACTACTCTAAGATCACCTATCAGAATGGAAAAGTAGAGGTGTATCAACTCTGGAAACTTCTACCTCTTCAGAAATATCTCAAAGCTCAATTCCTTGCAAATGGTTAGGAAACTTCTGAGACATCACCCCAGTACCACAGCTGCCTGATTCTGCTTTTCTGCCAGAAGACACTACAGAATAGAGCATGTGAGCTCTCTGTCTTTGCATCAGTGGGGCATTACCCAGGTTATTTAAAGCAGTGAAAAAATTGGTTTGAGCTGACCAGGTGAAATTGATCTATTAGTTACCCCATCTTCCTTGTGAACAACTATCCTGCTGAAAGACTCAAGAACTGAAAGCTGAACTGCACGTTATGAGGCAACAACAGAATTACAAATGTGATTATTGGGAATGCCCAGCAAAGCATATTTCTTCCCTAAACAGTGCAGTGAAACTCCATATAAGACCATGTACAAACTCAGGATCTCTGATACACAACCTGATTGGAGCATTTACCTTTTACCTGAAAGACAACAGCTCTGTGTATTTTGGATTGTCCAATTTTGGCACAAGGGAGAATTATAGTAAGAGTAATTTCTTTTTTAGTGATGTTAAACAGATTGATACTGAAGCAGAAAGATAGGATATTAATCCAATTTAGGCCTGGGAAATGTATAATAATACATTAGCTGGTATTTGATACCGTTGGCCAAAGGGCAGCATATAGACTGACCCAGTTTCCTGGCTGCTACTTCTACAGTAAAAACAGCACCTTTTTTTCCTGAAGCAGCCCCATGTCCTTTGATATCAGCGGCTAGAACAGAGATTTTGCCAGGACAGTAGGTGCTTCTTGACAGTAGGCCAGGGAGAGAGTGATGATGGTCAGAAGGGGCTGCTTGAATCCAGAGCAAGGCCCTAGCCCTGGGACAGCCATGTCAAGGGGAGAACTGTGGGGAAGAGCAGACAGCACCAAGCCCATCACCACACACATTTCAAGAGCATTGGCTGTGGTTCTTCAACCTGCAGGGGGGGGCAGACTTGCCACCGGTCCCCAACTAGCTTGTGAGACTGCCTATTGTGGTGGGATCTAGCAGAGCCAAGAGTAAGGCTGTGTGTTCTTTGAGAATAGGCTCTGGAGACTCTTCTCTAGTAAGCCTGATTTGTCTGGTCTCTCTCCTAGTGGCCATCCCTGCAATCGGTGCCCAGTACTCCATGTTTCCAGCCGCACCACCGGCCAAGATGATGGAAGATGGCAAAATCCACACAGTGGAGCACATCATCAACCCTATTGCCGTCCAGCAGGACCCAGCCAGTGCAGCAGCTGCTGCAGCAGCCGCAGCCGCAGCAGTAATACCAGCTGTGTCAACGCCTCCCCCCTTCCAGGTGAGTTCAGCGCAGACACCCCAATTCCATATGTTCTGCTCTGCATACCCAGTGCAGGGGAAAAGCTGCCTACAGCACTCTCTGACTGATGCTCTTGCTTGGTGCCTGCTTCTGTGGTACTGGGCTGTTGCTCAAGCATGACCCCACTGAGATCCTCACATCCCACTGCAGCTCTTGGGTTGATTTCTACTCCCATTACTTTGTCCTTTCTTTCCAACATGCAGAGAAGTTCATCTCACATAACCTGAGACTTTCCCCCAGTGGTTATGTCTGGCACCTGAGCCATACACCTGCCTTTACATGGAAAAACTTCCTTGGCAATCCAACCCAAACCACTCAATGTGTCACAGGAGAAGAGCAGGCACCCCAAAAGTGCTGTTCATTTGACCTGTCTTAGACATCTGCACTTTGGACAGTTGCTTTTACTCTATGAAGGACCCAAATTTGGTAGGAAGAGGAGAGTCCCCAAGAGGACATCTCATTGTAAATGCAGTAGACAAGGACAGGAAGATAGACAGTGTGTGCCCTGTTGAGTGAGAGAGATGAGTGAGACACACAGGGTAGTCTGGATTGGGTGCACATGAAGGGTATCCAGTCCGACTGGTGCCATGACAATGGGGAGCCTGTTACAGTGCCTGTCCACATTCTGGTGAAGAACCTTTTCCTAATCCCCAACCTGACCCTAGCACTAGGCCTGCTTGTGCTCAAGGACTGTTTGAACTATGCGTGATTTGGCTGTGAGGCTGCCCAGTGTGGAGTCAGGAGTTGGACTGGATATCCCTCATAGAGTCCCCTCCAACTCAAGACATACTGCAATTATACTGATTTCTGACATACTGACATACTGATTTCAGGGCCGCCCCATAACCCCAGTGTACACCATGGCCCCCAACGTGCAGAGGATCCCCGCTGCCAGCATTTATGGGACAAGTTACGTGCCGTTCGCAGCACCCGCTGCAGCAACAGCAACGATAGCCACTCTACAGAAGAATGCCGCCGCTGCTGCCGCCGCCGCTGCCGCCTACGGGGGCTATGCTGGCTACATACCTCCGGCCTTCCCAGCTGCCACCATCCAGGTGCCCATCCACGACGTCTACCAGACGTACTGAGACTGTCGGCAGAGAAACAAACACTGAAGGAACACTTTAGTATTTATGAAGAATGCGCCTGCTGCAGGAGAGTAATGTCAGGACTCAGTAAACTGACGCAGAACCTGAAAGTGAAGAATGTCACAGAAAAACATGTGCAAAATGTTTTCTACGCTTGAAGTTATCACTAACTTTTTTTAGGCTATTTTTAAAATTTAACATGCCTGTATTCATACATTTCTAAACGACTTTGATGCAGCCACCCGTCACTTATGTGCCTTTATACGCATCACAGAGGGGTTGCACAGGGTCCTTTTTTTTAGCAGTTATATTTTCAATATATTTGTGGTATGAAGGTTATTTTTAGTAACTACTGCACTCCAGAGATGTCTATTTTGTAGTGCCTTTAATAATATATCAGCTATATATTAAGAAGCACACCCGAGCAGCTAGGGAAAGTTTAAACAATATATTTTGAAGAATATATTCAATATTTAAAGAATACATTCCTTAGATTTTTTTTTTTTTTTTTTTAAAGAAAAGAAAAAAACAACAAGTATCTTATTTAAGAAATGTTATACTGGAAAGTGCAATTTGAAAAACGTGCAAGACCTCTGCGTTTTTGTGCTGGCATTAATACAGTCTGTTTGTTACTGTCTGAAGTCAAAAGTAATTCATATTGCCTTTGTAGGAGGAACAGAAAGAAGAAAGCCTCCTCACGCGAAGCCCTTTGCAGTGTGATTAGCAGGCTTATGATGCTCAGAGGAAAGGCTCAGAGTTTTCCTCAACAACTGGAATTTTTATTTATTGAAGCTACCTGTAGTTCAGCCTCGGAGCACGCGCAGATACGCGCACCTCACATTTTGCGTAACACGTCTCAACTTCGATCTTCATCCAGTATAAAACCCAGGCTCTTTTTAAACGCTCTTTATTTTATTCTTTGAAGTATATGCTGTAGTGACTGAGAATGTATGCTGTTGTAGGCAAGAGCACGCCCGCTCCTGGCAGCAGGATGCGCGGTGCTACTTACCCATAGCTTCATCACGTCCCATGAGAAATTTCCGAGGTACTGGGGGTGGTGGTGATACTGGAATTGACACAGCAACGCTGGCGTCCCTCCTGGCCTCCCTTCCACACCGACTCCAGCTCCCGCATCTGGAGCTCTGTGTGCACATCAGGGATGGGAAGGATTGGACCCAGCCGTTTTAAGATGTAGAGCTTGTAAATACCTTTTAATATACTTTTTAAAAGTCATTTTATGTTGCAAATTTACATGGTATGTGGTTTGCCACAAAACAAACACAGTTTATTTTGATGTTGTTAAAAAAAAAAGTTTGTTATATTAAGGAGTAAATATATTATTGCAGTGTTTTGTGGCCTGTTTAAAGGCTTTTATTTAGTAGTGCAGTGAATGTAGAATATGGTAAAACGTTAAAGAAATATCTCACCCATTTTATGAAGTCTATCAACTCTGCAATCACAGCTCCAGCGAAGGGAGGTGTGGAGCAGGGAGTGAGTAAACAATTTTGCTTTGCTTTTAGTGGTATAAATACCAGCTGAAGGGGTTTCATATAAAGTATATTTTGACAACAGAACCACTTTCGGATCATCTCCAGCTTAGCAAAGTGACCTTTTAATGCATATTTTTCTTGCCTCAAAATGGAGCGGTTGTTTTTAGGTGCTCTTACTCAGCAAAGCTGAGCTCTATTTAAACCTGTCCAACTGCTATCAAAAGCACTGTGAGGAAGTTAACCATTAAGTCGGACTCTGACCCTCAAAACCCTGGAGGCTTTTGCCATCTGTCCCACCGCTTCTGAAAACAAAATCCTTAGCCCCCAAACCCTCATCCCAAAAACCATGCCTGTTTTTAGGGTGAGGGGAGGTGAAGCAGACAAAGCCTTGCCAGAAGACCCTGGCGGGAGTACCCAAAAAGTGCTGGGGGTTCCAGCTAAGGTTTTGTACAGCTCAGTGCTAACTGCCACCATGGGTCACAGCCAACCTCAATGTTGTCCAGGCACTGCAGGCTCTGCTATCCCCTTTCCAGCTCCTCCATCACAACCATGGCCAACCCAGAAGAGTGTCAAAGGGCAGTGGTTGTTCTCCCAACCATCCTCTCCCCACTGGCCCCTGTTGCTTGCATCGGGGACAGAAAGGAGCCCAAAGAGGTGAGCCCCTAGGCCACCACGCCAGGGCAGGAGCAGGCAGGACGTGGGAACGCAGCCTCCCACCCCCATCTTTTCCACTTGCTTCTAAACCATTTCATGTACACTACTACTGAGGTAAGTCTGATAACTTGAAATGTGAACATCTTTAGGTTAAGAACAAACTGTTCAAAGAAATATACATATATATTATAAAAAAAAAAAAAACCTAGTGTGCCTTATTCTTGAAAGAGCTGATATTTTAGGTGTTTTATTGTATCTCTGTTTTCTGTATTGTCAGAAGCCTCTGAATTTATTTAGTTCTTGCTCCATTTACGGTACATTTCTAGGACATAGTGAATAAAGCATTCTATAAAAACAGAGACTGTTAATTTATTGTAACATCCTACTGCCAGGTGGGCTTCCCTGTGGGCAATATGCCCCCTCCTGGCTGGGCAGGTTCTCGGGGCAGGAGGGGAGCAGGGAGCCACGGCCAGCATCCCCACAGGCTCCTTGGGAGCAGAGATGGGCTGAAGGACAGTGCTAACCCCAGCACATGCACTGGGTACCTCCTCAATTATCCAGCAGTTGTGGATCAGCCTAAATCTCTTCTGAAACCCAATTTAGAATCCATGCCTGGATGCAGATGGAAGAGCTGAAGCTGCTGTTTCTCTGTGCTTTCCACTCACTTGCTGCACAAGACCACGACAACCCTGGGCAGAAGCTCTGGGAGCTGGCAATGGGGTGCTCTGTTAAGAGAAAGCCCAACATTACTAACCTCTCAGCATGCTTCAGCCCACAAACACAGCCCTTCCATGAAGAACAGATCACAGGACTGCACTTCCTGGAAGCAGTCCTACAGACTACCCGTTTGTTTCTTTGCTGTAAGCCCATCTGAAGATTGTTGGGTGCACATACCAAGCCTTGGGACAAGGGCAGTGTGAGGGAGAAGAGCTAAACCCTAAGGCAGAGCAGAAAGAAGGTTACCACTAGTGAATAATCCCAAAAAGGAGACCAGAACAAATACTGCACAAGCTTCTATATCCTTCATTAGGACTAAAGTGTATCTGCAACTTCCTGCCTTTAAGCATCACTTCTCATAATGCAATTAGGTCAAGACATCCCATGTTAATGTCTTGGTTTTCCTGGAAGATACTAATAATGAGACATTTCCCTACTGCTTTTTTGTTTGTTTGTTTGTACTAGGAAAGTGGTTTTTGCTTGTGGGTTTTTTTTTGTTTGTTTGTTTTTGTTAGGACTTGGGAATGGGTAGAAAGACACCTAATTTTGCTTGCTATGTCTAAACATTGTAAGTTTGGTTTAGGAAGTCTGTGCATTCCACTAAAAATGACCAGTAGTGGGTCTCCATATCTTACTTAGTAAAGGGTTAATCGTCACAATGCTAAAAGCAGTTTTTAAGGAGATACAGCCACATCAGAACTTTACCTGTCAGGCAAACAGTCAGGTCAAACAGGAAGACTAATGCCTTTCCTGCAGTTCCTTCTTGGCCTCTCCACTCACCACCCCTGTGGGCATCCAGCTAAGCCAAGCACTTCACAGACGTCAGCTTTTTACAAGTGTGATGAAGGACTGATTCTGCCTCACCAACACATGGGTCTGGTTCTCTCATGGAAGTTTTCCTCTTCCCTTTATCTATCCTAAATTAAAATGAATCTACACAGCATGCTCTGACTTTCTCTGAACAGACATTTCACAAGAGAATTTATTATTTTCCTAGATTTATGGTTTCTTATTTCAGCTTTGTAAGATCATAATTAATGATTAACCCATCCAAAGCTCAAACATGCAAGTCATTCTGGAGATATTAACATAAATAACACCAGAGAAATGCAATCATGCTTTTAAAATGACCTTGTTGATTCAGGAATGCCAGGAGCTCCAGCGAGGCCTTGGGCACTGCAACAACTCAAAATGTTGCTGAGTTGATCTCATTCCCTTTCTGACCACATTTCTTGATGGTCTTGAAGAGCAGATACACACTGCTCTAGCTGGTGTCAACTGCAAGTGCTAAAAGCAGCTTTGAATTTTTTTTCAGAGAACAGCACACATTGATATCACTGTGACACCGCAACCGTATAGACAGATTAACAAGAAATTCAAGTGGACTTGCATCTCTCTGATATTGCAACATCTTATATATAAGAACTGGAGCTCAAAGCATATGCAAAATGCATTTTTAGTGCCTCTAAAAGGTATACACAGGATCCCATGTCCTGCTTTGTGACTGGTGCTACTCGTGTGGCTTTTCTCTTCCCAGTCCTCAGCAGCTACTGGCAGAGCTCACTGCTCTTGATGCCTATCAGCCTCAAAAGTGACCCATCATGCTGATCTGTAAAAAAAATAAATCCAAGACCTACCTCATCGCAGGGGAAACTACCTCTGCTGTGCATCTGAAAGTCAGCAGAGCCAGGTTTTATGCTCCAATGTGTCAGTGAGATGCTGAATCACATTTGACTGAATTTCAGTGTTATGCTCTGCTTAGAAATGAAACCGCACAAGGGGAGTTACAGGGAGAAGCTGTAAGCAAGGAAATGAAAAAAAGCAAGTTTGTGGCACACAGTCATCCTCTCTTAACACAGACAGACTGCACCATCATACACCACTCCAAAGAGCAAAGAGAGTATGAAATTTTTTTTTTCATTTGGTACAGACCAGACTGTAGAAGTACTTCCGTATAAAATACTCCCTGTCAAGTTGATGAATTAGATCCATTTTTTTTTTCCTCCAGACGGAAGGCCAGGAGATTAATGGTTTTCTGACATAAGAAGACAGAAGCCCAACCCTGCAGCAAAATTACAGATCTGCTTGTAGGAGGTGTGCAGTCAAGGGCTAACTCTTCATTACAAGACTGGGCAGGAAACAGTTCAAATGTGCTTGGATCTGTCCCATGTGCACCAAACAGACCTGCGATCCCAACACGATGACATGATGACAGCTATCACAATCTGAAGAGGCTGCACTGGGAGCCCCATGATGAAGGAAGCTTCTGCTCCTCACAGTCCCCTTCTACCACAAGGGAAGACCACCAGCCTGCGTCCATCCCTGCTAAAAAGTCCTGCTATCAATCCCATGGGTTACTATGGAGGCAAGATCACAAACTCAGCTCTCAGTTGTAGGTTTGTGCCCACTCAACTGTTCCTGTGCCTCTCCATGTGACGAGACTGTATGGTGGTCACCAGTCAGAAATGGTGGTCTGCCTGTCCACGGCTGTACTTTTACTTTGAACCATGGCATGCTTTTATTCCTTTTTTCTAAGCTCTTTCCAACAAACACATTCGATTTTTGTCAGAGGTGAAAGACTCGGGCTGCACTTTGAGCCTTGTACATGTTTGTAATGTCACTGAAGATCTGTGTCAGCTTGGCCACTGACTGTAGTCTGCTTGCTTATGGGAAGTGGGATGCCACAGTTAACCAAAAGATCTCACTGAAGCATGAAAAAAATCTGCAAACAGCCTACACAAGCCATGGGAGCGACCTCAAGCCAGCTAGCTGAGAGAGAGACATGTTTAAATCAGCCAGAAGCAAAACAGCCAACATTTATTAGCAGATCCTTTGTTCCAAAGCTTTGAAACAATATCTGCAACAAGCAATTATCACTCCTGTAACGAATCTGCAGGATATGGACCAGGGTATCTTGCAATCACTCAACAAGGCATGCGATAACAAGGGATTACTTATTAAACTTGTACACAGGGCATCCTTAGTTCCTCCAGTCTTTGACGTTTTGGTTGCTGTTCCTTACTGGAGGGTTTTCCAGCCACATGGATAAGTGAAGGATTCCCTTAAGGCTTGAATTCACGCCAGACACTCTGGCTGACCAGCTTTTGTGCAGGATGCAGAGGGACACATCACAGCCAGCAGCTGCCAGCTGGTCTCCAGTCTCACTACAGAGGTACCTGCAGCCCCCCAGGCAAGTATCACTCAGACTGACCATGAAACTCATTGATGGGGTAACATCCCGGGGCCTCAGTCTGTGGGAGAGCTGCTCAGATAAGGGTGGGTCAGACTGTGGCAAGGCAGAAAATCATTCCACACCCTCAGTTTGGGCACACATCCCTCCCCACTGAAGCTGCCCCAACACAGAGAGTGTGTGCAGGGCAGGGCTGCCCACCCATGCACCCGACTACATTCAGGGCTTTCCAGAGCACTGGCCTGTCAAACTCAGGAGTTTGGCTGGGTAAGTAGGTGACATTCACAAAGGGCAGCAAAACACCTTCAGCTGTTTTGTCTGCTTCTCTCTTCTGAGCATTGAGAAGGGCAGCGATAGGAGTGCATTGGCTACAGATCCCTCTTTCCTCCTAGCAGTCCAAAGGGAGATACATAGGAAGGCCAGTCTCATTTCTGCCAACAGATCTCATACCAGTGTTCATGTCAACCCTCCCCAGAGACCTGCTCCATCTCAAGCACAGTTTTTTCCTCATGGCCCCACAAAACAGAAATGCATACAAAAAATCATTCTATTTCTATGTCCAAATTCTTATTTCTCTTTTGCCAGAGAATATACTGAACGTGACATACAGCAAAGAAAATCTGGTTCCTTCTAGTAGATGGGAATAGCCAAATGCACATAAGCAAAGCAACTGAAATTCAAATGAGGAATTATATTCACCGGTGAAGCAAAAGGGATGTTTTTCCAACAGCTTTGTTACTGAGCAGTGCCATATCCACAAGGTGACCAACACCACCAACAGGGGTACAATCATTACAAATACCATTACTGTAGGCATCAAAGGCACAATATGAAGAGCATCACAGTTTAGGAAATTGTTCCTTCTTACCCATAGTTACCATCAGAGGCTCATTCAAAGCCCATCACATGCTTTTCCCTAGAACAGTATCCATATCCCATCCAAAAAAGCGCTGTCAATCAAACTGTACATTAAGTAGTTAAACACATTGCAATTAGCAATATGCTTTTCCTGCTAGTTCCACTTTTCTCATATGAGGGTTTCAGTGGAGCATAGACACCAGGCTGGGTCCCCTACCAGGGCTGTTCCACGAGTGCATCAGCTCAGACTTTACCTGTAATAACAAAGACTTCAGCTGCGCACAGTGCCAGCATATCTTCAGCATTCAGCATTCACAAACATCACTACCACTCAGAAGCAATGAATAAACACTCGCCAGCTGCTGGGCCTGGCTTCAGAGAGATCCAGCCACAGAGCCCAGCCTAGCGAAGCCCCAAGACCTGCTTCCAGTGTGAAAACATGAGCCTGCTGCCTCTCCCCTGGGGTCAGACAGCACTTTCTACGCATTCCAGTATCTCTTTGGAAGCATCAATGAAAAAGGCTCTTTGTAAGAAAAGCTAAATAGCTTACAGTCTAATGCAAGAGCCCCACAGGGACAAAAGAATCATTCAAATGAGCCTGCTGCAATTTGTATTTGGCAAGAAGAATCGAGTCCTTTTCAGCACCACATGGTCTCAGAGCCCCAGATTCCCTTAAACCCAGCACACCTCACCAGCCCAGTCCCAAAGGCCAGCCATGACCTGCCAACATCACCCCCACCCCCAGGGCAGAGGTGATGGGTCTTTCACTAATCGGTGAGATCAGGATCCCACCTGTCTGGCTTCCAAGACAGCTTGGTATGCTCTCTGATGGCTTTGTTACAAGCTGGGCATCTGATTGTGTTCCACAATTTTGCTTTTGTATGGCTGAACAGGAATTTTTTTCGGGTTGTTTCTTTTTCAGGTTTGGACTAGAACAGCACCGAGGTCTTAAAGGATTAGATTTAAGAATAATAAATGATGCATTACGTTAAAAAAAAAAAATCCACTCCCTGAGAAAGCAAACTTCCTTGTCTTTCTGTGGTGTCTTTGTGAGCAACAGAGAGGGCAGAGAGAATAGGGAAATGTACAGCACTTGGCACTTGGCACACCTCAAACCAGTTTTTCCACATTTTACAACCAGCTCTGGCCATGTGACCTATGTGGAAAGATAAACTGAGACAATTAATCCTCTTTTTTTTTTTTTTTTTTTTTTTTTAAACCACAAGGAAGCAAAATTTATGTGGTTGTGATCATTAAATTACAGTAAATGATTTGCCCACAAGAGAGAAAGAGCCACGGTTTAAAGTGGAAAAGCTGAGGAAGGGGAGCTGCTCACAGCCAGATGCAGTAGCCTGAAAACCCTTTCAGGGAGCTTCACTTTCGCCCTGGCTGTGGCATTTAGGGAATCAGCCCTGTAACCTTCCTGCAGGTGAGGGCTGCCACTGTTTGCTTTTGCAACCAGAGTATTAACAACCACTTTCCAAAAGTCTAGCTTTCCCATCTGCCCTGCTGCAGCAATTACCCACAGGTAGAAAACGGGGGAGTAAAAACATACTGCTCCACCAAGCAGCAGCACTCACAATTTTTGCTTTGTCTCCAGAACAGCACCAACTTTCAAAAGCAAAGCTCAGCACTGGGGCAGGAGAGCCAGCTCAGTGCGGGCTGGGTGAGAAGCAGCCATACTCCTGTTAGCACGCAGAACTGCTCTGCAAATGATCCACAGGTGCGAAGGGCAGGTGCAAGAGTGCCTGTCACCGGAGATTGTCCCCTTCAGTACCCAAGGCTTGCACGCTCTGTGATTTCTGACAACTGCAGCTCTTTGCTTTTGTTTTTCCCGTTTGGCTGCTCTCCCACACTCTTAACATGTACCAATACTTCCTTTACAGCAATGCTAGTTCGACTGTTTAAACAGTTTTTTGCTAGAAGCTTGTCAATTCAGGATGCAAGGAAGCCTTGGTCTAACCAAGATAACAACCAAGTTTGAAGAGTTCCTTTTCACTGCTGCCATGGGACATGCCAGTCAAGCACACACAGAGGCAAAGCAGAGTTCTTCATCTCAGGTGCTATAGGAGCACGATGCCCACATTTGCAAACCAGAACAAGAGCAGGTGAGCCATGCACCCCAAGCACCCAAGATGTATGCCCACCACTAGGAGAAAAAACTGCCATCAATGCTGCTGCTGGCTCAGCCAGCCCTGGGACAGGGCTCAGGGGAGAATTGCATTTGGTCAGGCTCAGCTTCCTGAGGTGGTCTGCCACATCCCTGTGCAAACCATTGCCTTCTCACAGCGAGGAGGCAGGAGCAGAGCCACAGAATCATTAAGACTGGAAAAGACCACTATTGATCTCCAAGTCCAGCCATCAGCCCATCCCCAACATGCTCACTAACCATGCCCCTCAGCACTACATCTACACAGTTCTTGAACACCTCCAGGGACAGTGACTCCACCACCTCCCTGGGCAGCCTGTTCCAATGCCTCACTACTCTTTCTGAGAAAAATTGTTTCCTAATATCCAACCTGAACCTCCTTTGTACAACTTGGGGCCATTCCATCTCATCCTACTACTAGTTACAAAGGAGCTGACCCCCACCCTGCTACAACCTCCCTTCAGGTAGTTGTAGAGAGCAGTGTCTCCCCTGAGTCTCCTCAAATGGATGGTTAAGTCAATCCCTAAGTCCTAAAAGGTTTAAATCTCCTAGTGAGTAGAAGGGAAGCTACCAGTTGTCTGTGAAAACTTTATCTATGTGTACTTCCAGAACATTTTCCCTTGGAGTTGCATGGACAAGGTCACTGCCTGGGCTTGGAACTATGCTTGGAGGTCTCAGATCTTGTCTCCCAAAAGTTCTCCACTTCTGTCACATTGGAAGGGAAGGCAGAAGGAAAGAGCATGCGTAAGTGAATGCGGGAATTCACCTCCCAAAACAAAAGATGAAAGCTAGTCTTTTAATGAAATAAGAAGGGGGAAAAAAAACGAAGGCAAAGTAGAAAAACCTGCAAGAGGTCAACAAAGGAAACAAAGGGCAGCTTTATGTAACCAGCTAGTTCACTCCAGAAATTGTAGGGCTGGCTAAGGCACTGCTGCCCCGGTTTTTTTTAACAGAAATTCTGGATAATACATACATACAAAGGAGATAATGACAAAGAACCCAAAAGATAAATATAAGATTTAATAGTAGATGAGGCTTGGAAGGATGGAAGAAGGGAGAAACAGGTCTCTTACCTCTCAAAATGCAAGGAAACACTAAGGAAAATGGAGGGGATTCTCTAAATTTTAATTTTATGCTTGGATCGCATAAAACAAAAAGCTTTTGATGACTCTTACAGGATGTACTGATCAAAAATGAAAGCCAGGTTCAAATGAGCTAATACCAATAATAGAAGGGTAAACAGATTATAGTGTTCTACTAAGAAAGCAACTTCTGGATAACTAGTGACTGATAAAACCAGTCATTTTTTTTTTCAGAAATGTGAGGTTTAAATTGGTGAAAGCTTACTTATGTTTAAATGGACCTGAAAGGATGGACCAGTGTCATCACAAAACGATACAGGAACTAGCAAACAATAATGCCAGGCTTATATAAGATTTTTACCAAAACCCATTTGTATGCATCCAGTGGAGCTGCAGTGCCCACCACCTCGCCCTTCACTCCTGCTCCTTCGGGATTGGTCCCACAAGTCTGAGCTGCCAACACCTCCCGCTAGTAGGATGACTTGCCCTGGCAGCTTGCTGGGTGACAATTTGCTATCTGTCTCCTGCCAGTGAAATTTTGATGTGGGTTGGACATTCCCAGTATAATGAACCTCACATGATGGCTGTTTTGGTCTAACACAGCAGGCTTTTTTTTTTTTTTGACAGAAGAAAGACAACTCCACCTGCTTGAACCTCTTGTGTTTCCTCACTTGCTAAGCCCCAACTGCAAAGCAACTTGATTTTAGCTAATCTGCTTGCTCCTACAAGAAACGCAAGGAGCAAAGATGGTCCAAAGCCCAAGAATAAAAGTGCAGGAGATGCAGAATCACAGTACTCATTTGGTTCCACACCACTTACAGCCTGACATAGAATTTGTCACCCCAGGAAAAGCTTTTAGTTGCTTTAGCAGCTGCACACCCAGAATGTACAGGCAGCTGTGCTGACTGGGATGCAGGATCCGGTATTTTGTCTCTAGCAATGGCAGATGTTAATAGCTAGGGAAGAGCAAGAATACTGCAAGTTTACTTACTACTGTGCCATAGCATTCCCCCCACCACAGGAGATTTTTGGAGATAAACATATTTTCTGCTTACTTACTAAGTATCAACAGATCTCTCTTCCAAAGATTTTTCTCAAATCATACAGAAGGCAGCCCAATCAAACATCCTATCATTTTCATTCGCAACCTAATTCTTATGTTTTCATTACTTTCCACTACGTGATTGCTTCCCTTTAAACCATACATGACTTTCTTGTGCCTGAATCACAGGACAAGAATAAATTCATTTTCCTCAACACACAGAAGCGAGTTAACTGAAAAGGTGGGACAGCATTCATCTCTGGGGACAGCAGGACAGACAGCCAGTGCTTCACTTCAGCATGCTGATCCCAGCCTGCAGTAGCTGTTCAGCAGCTATGAACATTCAGACCCCAACTCAGTGCTTAAGCAGAATCACTTTTTAAGGTCAGAGCTTAAACTCAGTTCACAGTAATGTCCTTAAAAATCTTCATTGTTTTTTAAAATGTTGGTATTGGTTGCTATTGATTTTAAGGAGAGAATTATGGATGAAAGAGCTACTTTCCACTAGGCAATTCAAGATTAGCATATGAAGAAATAGCATCCATACTCTGCCCACAGAAGCAATTAAAACTTACAACATACCTAATATTGCAGCACGCTATTTGTATTGGCAATAAGACTACATCTTCAGGGGCAAAGGTTACCTTAGGTGTCCAAACTATACAGATCATGCCTAGGCACTCTACTGGCTAAGAATATAGCCCACAAGCTGGCAGAAATGGAGCAGACGTAATGGCTGTACAACATATGGCAGTGTCATGTGTCCAGTATGCCACACGTACTGTCCACAAAGTTGGTTTCAAATGGGAGTCTCACCTATCCAGCATCAAGTAGCTAGGACATGCTGCAAGATGGGAGATGGTGGAGCAGCTGAAAAGTTGTGTTTTGGAAAAATGATGTCCACTGGGAGCATATAGGTGGAGGATAGGGTTGGAGGGGCTCCTTTAGAAATGTGCTTGAAAAGGAGGACAGACAAATACATATTTAAGAATAATTATGCATGTTGCCTCTAGATATTGTTTGGGGACCATTTTTTAATAAACATACCCTAGCTTCCACCATGTGCTGCCAGAAAAGCCGCTCTAAGGCATGTCTGATCATTGTGTTCATCCTCCGTGGTAAAAGCAATTCAGCAAAGGGACTAACAGACACACACCCCAGAGAGATCACTGAAGCCAGCATTCCCCAGCACAACAGGACACGGGTTTGCAGTACGCGTTCCTCCTCCACACGCTCTGCATAACCCCCTGCAGGCCTGGACCTGCAGAGATGCACCTGGGGATGCTTGGCACTAGGTTGCAACTACAGCAGCCTGGCTGAGGCACATGCAGTGCACTACGGCTGCAATAACACATCCACGCAGTCTTGAGCAATTCACACTACTCATACCACACAGCTCTAACACAGGGATACAGATTAGCAAGCTGCTAATTCATTAGTG
Source organism: Lagopus leucura (assembly GCF_019238085.1). Lineage (NCBI taxonomy): Eukaryota > Metazoa > Chordata > Aves > Galliformes > Phasianidae > Lagopus > Lagopus leucura. The sequence continues at coordinate 48,394,252 of NW_024962264.1, forward strand.
CAAGTATGTAAACACCTACACAATGCTTTGAAAAACTACACATGCATTAATAGTTGCTTATCTTCAGTAAACCCTCCTAAGCATTTCAGGACTCTCCCATTTAATGCAATGGATTGAATCTTGCCTCTTGATTTCTACAGATATAAAAGCACTATGCAGCCTAGTTCTTTACTCATAAGCCACACTTTACAGGCAGTGTGGTAGCTTTGCAGCAGCTGCCTCACACAGACACTCCTGCCAAATGGCAGCACTCCTGGTAGGAAAAGCAAGGCTGAAAGAGGCTGCTAACCATCAGAGACCCCAGAGCAAAAAGCGGACAACACTGAGTGCACAACTCTGGGCTGACTGCCACTGCAAGTAGTGGTCCTCCCCAATACAGCTGCCCTAGGAGCTTTCTGAACTTAGTAAGTCTCCAGCACACCACCTCGACCAACTATCCTCCAAGAGCTCCAGAAAAGCAGTAATGCTATCCTGGCAATGCTGTCTCAGAGAGAAAACACAACACAACCACCTTGTAAAGATAAGCTGAAGGGGACAACATGCAGAAAGGATGGGGACAAACATCAATTTTTGCACATCCTCACCCAAACATGCACTAAACAGCTCACAAAATACATGATCACAGTATGAACCTCTGGAGACCATATGGTTCAACTACAACTTAAGCATGGCCACCCATAGCAGGCCTGGTAGCTTTTGGAGATCTCCAGGGAAGACAACTGTATGAGTTCTGTCAGTGCTTTATCACTTGTGTAGCAAGGAATATTCAGACAGAACCTCTTGTGCTCCACTTTGTGCCCATTGCCTCTTGTGCTGGCACAGGGAACCACTGAAAGGAGCCTTGCTGGTCTCCTTTGTGCCCTCCCTTCATGTACTTAAGGCCGTTGATGAGACCTCTTCCCCCACACCTCCTCTTCTCCAGGCTGTAAAGTCCCCAGGCTGAACAGACCCAGCTCTCTGCTTCTCCTCACAGCAGAGGAGCTCCAGGCCTTTCATCACCTTGGTGGTCCTTCATTGAACTCTTTCCAGGATGACCATATCTCTCATACTGGGTACCCAGAATTGGACTCCAGATGTGGCCTCAGCAGTGGCAAGCAGAGGGGAAGGATCACATATCTTGACCTGCTGGTGATACTTTGCCTAAAGCAGCCGAGAACAACATCAGTCTTAGCAGCAGGGTCACGCTGCTGACTCACTGCTTGGTGCCCACCAGGCCCAATTCTCCAGAGCTGCTCCCATCTGGGTACCCCAACATGTCCTGGTGCTGCTCCTCCCCATGTGCAGTACTCTGCACTTCTCCCTGCTGAACTCCAAGCAGGTTCCTGTCAGCCACCTCCCAGCCGCTCCCACCAGTTTTGTGTCATCACAGATTTACTGAAGTGCACTCTGCCCCGTCGTCAGATCATTAATGAAGATGTTAAACAGAAGTTGACCAAATACTGACCCCTGGGGTACTACGCTGGCTAGTGGTCTCCAACTAAACTTTGCACTGACCACTAGCCTCTTGGCCTGGCTGTTCAGCCTGTTTTTGATTCACCTCACTGTCTGCTCATCCAGCCCATATTTCAACTGCTTCTCTGTGAGGATCTTGTAAGGGACGGTGTCAAAGGCCTTATTGTAGCCCAGGAAGACAATCTCCACTGTTCCCCCCTCATCTGTCAGGCTGGCCACTTTGTTACAGAAGCTTATCGGTTGGCTGTTCTGCAGGATTTGGGGTTAACTCAGCATCACCTTCTTGGCTGGACTCAACCAGCACAGTGCCCAAGAACAGCAGTGGGGACAGCCCTGAGCAGAAGAGCACATGGGAACAAAGGCCAAGCAGGAATGCCAGGTGGAAGCAGTAGGGTGACCTGAGGTTTCTGTGAGGATACTTTGCTGCCAGCTGCTCCTGCTTGCCTCAAGTTGTTTAGGGGCACTGAATTCCTTGTTTGTAAATAAGCAAGGCTTTGGAAAGCAAACCGACCCTCACAAGACCTGGAACAAATCCTCAACACTGACTGGTGCCACATTGAAACACCATTGTCTCGTTTTCAAGCTTTCATCACTCTGGACATGGTCCATGCTCCCCATAAAGCAGGATTAGGATCCTACCACCCTCCACACAGTTCAGAGACAGGTTCACATCTGATGTAAAGTTGCTTCTACCATTCAATTATGCCCCACTGAAATTACAGGTTTCCAACCTGAGTTTGAGATGTCATGAAAAATTAGATGGAAGTGAACTATAAAGGCAAAACTGCCTTTCTTTTTGATAAAATCTCAAGAGAATCATACATTTAATCAGCAGACTTCTGCACTGCCTTTCATAGCCTGAGAGGTACCACACATTTAAGCCATAGAGGCCAAGTTATCTTTATGACCTTTACCACCAGGAAAATTTACAAATGGCAATTAGTAGATCCAGAGGCCAAAATAATTAACCTAGACAGAAAGCGTGTAATAAACCTTCAGTATTCATCTCAAGGAAGCTGAAATGGAAGAACCAAGACAGAAATTAGGCTATATAACAGCTGTGCTGTGCTACAGCCACAGATCACAGCAAAAGGAACAAGAATTTGTCTCCTTGTAGGAGTTTTGCAAAATGTCATCCAGTTGTTATAGGATCTCAAATTACTGGACAGTATTTAAGGCAACAAGAGCAAACTACGAAAGACTGTATAGATTCCTGATAAGATATTTTTTCACCCTGTTTTACAGTGAACCTTGGAACTTACAGCTCCATCTGAGAATGAAAGCCTTTTCTCTCAATAGCATGCAATTAGGTAAATTACTTGTTATAGATAAAGTTGCTCTTTGGAGAGATATTACTTGCAGTGAGAAACTATAACCCATAGGAGCGATAAAAACAGAGAAGGTTCGCATACCAGGTAAACAGTACTGAAATTCTAACAAAGCTAGGGATTGTTGAGCACCGACCTCCCTCCCAAACCATTCCTGGATTAAAGTAACTCTGTTCCCTTTTCCTGCAGATTTCACTCATTCTAAGATAAATCCTAATCTCTGTAATGCAAATTGCCTATGCTTGGTTGGTCAGCAATAACAACTGAGTTATAAAAACAGCACAGCCCTATACACCTTTGGGAGACCTCTAAATCAGTGGTGGCTCTCCTAGGGCACCAAGAACCACCAGTGCCAGTACCTTTGACTGGATCCAGATTTAAATGATTAACTGTGAGCAGCCTGTTGGCAGGCTCCTGAGTTTAGTCAAAGCAGCTGCCCTAGCACAATGCTATATTTCTATAAGTATGGCATTTGCCAAACTTGTCCAAAAGTACTTTTGGGAAAAAAATCAATCAATAAAATTAAATGAATCTTCAGTAGCTTAGTAGAAGGAATAGAGAAGTCACTAACAAGGTACACAGTGGTCCTGGCTAAGCATCCTACAAAATATATCAGGCAATAAAACAATCAAACAAACAAAACCAACAGTACCATTGTGCTGTGTATTTACTCCCACCTAGAGTGATTTATCCACACACACACAAGAAAATCACAGGGTGCTTACCACAAAGCAAACCACAACAGTGGCCTCAGTCCCAGCCAGACCACAGCAGCAGGACCAAAGCCCAGAGCTATAATGATACTCAGGTGCATCCTTTTTAATATTCTAAAGCATCTCATTGAAACTAGACACCAAACCACTGCAAATCTTCGCCATGGCCCTCACCAGTCTGTGATAAAGCCCCACTATTCAGGTACAAAGCCCACAATTTCAGGTACCCTTTCTTCTGAGTTCACTTCTTGTGATATTTGAAATGTCCTGTATGAAAAGGAACATCTGAAGTCAGTAATTGTCCCATGTTCCTTTGCCACAGGGCGGGTTTAGCATATGCAATGGATTTCAGCCAATTCTCATACCAATCTGGTTAATATTTAGCTTTTTGTTCTGGCTGGATGTCTTTTGTATTTGGGGTTTTTACTCATTTGTTTTTAAAGAAAATATATGCCATAAAACTGCAGTTCAGCAGCTGTGGTGCTACAGAAATAAACAGAAATGAATGGTGACTTACATTTTGCTGCTGCACAAATATGAAGTTCTGTCTCCCAAGCCAACCTGCCAGCAGCGGCTCCCATTAGAGTTCGTACCCATGAACATTTCCAGGTCTGGGCTATACTAATAATCACTAAGCCAACTAGTGCAAAACACTACTTATAACCTAGTGTGCTGGGCTTCACATTTCATTGTGCTGAACAGACAAGCTATACTGTACTGCGCTTATCACAGTAGGTTTCTGCAAGCTGTTTCAATCACACAGTAGATTCACGTCCCTCATTCTGTTCATATCTGTAACACCTTACTGTAGAACCTTCAGCCGTTCTGTCTTCTCAGCAACATGCCTCCTCCTTCTGCCACAGGAAGAAAGACCTTTAGGTCTGAGTGCCCCTGGGACAGAGGAAGGGGAAGAAGCCAACTACCAACCTGGGTTCAGGAGGATCATCTCCGGGGAACAGCTGGAAACAGTGTCCTGGGGCAAGGTTAGAGCACAGGCAAGAAACAGGTTGAGATTTAAAGAAACGTATCATTTGAACTGGACCAAATTACCACCAGTCCTATTACACCTGCTACGCCACTTGAGTTTAGTCTCTACTCTCCAGTTGTCTTCCAACAGGGGACTGCAATCTGATGGAAAAGCAGAAGATTTAATTGTTTTGGGTTTTTTTTTTGTGAAGAACCACCACCTCTGGGAATAAGCACAGGCTCTGATTTTCACAGAGAGCCAATAAGAAAAAGCAAAAAATCCCGTATGGTACACTCCACTTCTGGCTTCCAGAAGTTACAAATGGTATATTTCAGTGTGTCAGTCTGTTGAAATGAAAGCTAACTATTGAACTGCCTCTATTATTTCTCCTTCCTCAGCCTAGCTGTTTGTAGAGATGGTCTCATCAAAAACCTCTTTTCATATCAACACATTTGCAGTGAGCAAAGTATGAAATCAGTTGCAAATCAACAGCAAGAGCAAATAATCCCTCCTTCTTCTGTATCAGTAACGTTGCCCTACCCAGTCAACATTTACAGCTACTGAACTCAAGGAGACACATTTACAGGGCACAGGGAACAGCACCATGATGCTAAAGGAATCGCCCTAGATTATGACTACAACCCATCATAACATAATTCTTCCTACTTCCAGAAGAGAGCATAGAGACTAAAGGAAAAGGACTGACAAATAAAAAACAAGAGTGAGATGGTCCAGTCAAGAAAGATCAGAAGAAAGCCATTTGCACAAACCTGTTTTTCTACGCTATTTGGTCAGAAGCTGTAGCATATCACTGTTGCAAGGCTCCTGTTGCTCCCATTGCCTTCAGCAGGCATTTTCTCTCAATCTCAGTAACAGATCACGCTGACCAGTCTTGACTGTTCATGAAGCCTTAATTCCCTAGTACTTTGAAGACTTGCAGATTACATAACATCATATTTGTTCAAAAGACTACTGGCCCACAGTTAACTAAACCATATCTTTGGAGGAGATGAAGCTGCCTTTCGGAACAGCAGCCTTTGCAGTGACCCACAGGACACGTTCCTTTATTTACCTAGACCTGAACAAAAAGCAGTCAGCAGAAGAAATTATGCTAACAAGGCACCAAGTCTACATTGCTTATTGCTCCTTGAAGAAAAGAAAACATCAAGAGCACGTTTCTTTACTTTTCTTTTTTAAACACTTTAAATAATTGCCCACTAGCACTGCCTGGAAGCACCCAGGCAAGAACAGCACTTGTATGACCCCTAGAGGTCTCAGGATTGAGATGAGGAAGGAGCAGGAGAAGACTGAGCAAGGCACTGACTTCCTTGGCATACAGCTTAGTTCCTGAAACACTGCCACCCTTTGCCACTACCACTATCCCAGCTGTCCCCAGTTTTATAGTTCTTCTAAACCTTGTCATCAACCCTTTTTAGGCCTCACAGATTGCTGAAGCCATACAGTCAAGAGAGTGGGGGCAATCTCAAGCACACAGGACAGGAATCAAGGCCCCCACTCCTTGTGTGACAAAGCTACTGAGCGTTATATGTGGATTAAACAGTGCCATGCTCAATAAATGCATGTCCAACACATTCCACTTTGAACTATGGTGTTTAGAAGTGTTGTTATGCGTCAAAGAGCTTCTGCAGAGTACTGAGCATGGCATTCAAATACAGAACTAAGGCAGTGCACCTGAGAGTGGGTGAATACATGAAGTTTTGCCCAAATCTGCCAAAATAAGTGAAATCTTCAGCAGTTAGGAACTGGTTTTAGTTTTCTCACTCTGTTTTTTGTTCTTCACTTTCTTCTCTTGTCTCTCTAGAAGGACAAAAACATAACAGTTATCATTAGTTTTACCAAACTAGAAACAAGAAAATTTTCATTTCCAGGAAGACTTAATCTTCCTAGCTTTTCAAATAAGTAACACTCCCCAGATTAACTCCAGCTCTCTGTGCCAAACAGCATGAAGTGGAAAAACTGTCCATACCCAATGGCTTCTCCATTCAAGCACACAGCAAAGCAGGCACAGAAAGAGGAGAAAGCTAGAATCATACACTCGGCACTTCTGGAAGAAATGCGCAGAATGTCAGATTTGGAAACTCAACCAACTAACACAATAGCACAAGCAACATCACCAGAAAACAAAGACAGTGCCTCACCATACCCCGAGCTCACTCACACTATGTTACCGGTTAAGACTGGAAGGGGATGAGGGACCAGTTTACTTCTGGTTTTCAATGCTAATTTTAAGTCTTTCTGAGAATTCCTGTCCTTTAAGTTAAGAGGAAACATAAAGGATTATTTGTTTTGTGATCATTATTCTGCTTCCAGTTACAGCAAGTACAGTAGATAAAAGCAGCACAAGTTTCACTCATCTCAGCTCTCTCACTGGCAGTTACCTAAAGAATTAACATGCTGAATAAAAACAGGCACAATCCACAGGACATGACAATACATTTGAACAGCTCTGAGCCATGTCAGGCATCCTGCAGAGCAAACATTTCTATCAAAAGTCTGCGGAGAGATCAGTGAGCTGGATTTGTACACCCACAGGTGCTAGAGGAAACTTACCATATATTCCCAGAGGAAAACAACCTTCCTGGTCATACAAATGACAGTCCAGGGCCCCTGGACACATCTTTTCAGGCACAGAGTAGAGGAGCAAGGTGGGACTTGTTTACCAGCAGGCAGTGACAGTAACTCCTCAGAGTTCCACCTTTCTATCACTAGGTGGTACAAGCCTGGACACACAGGCATGACTTGAAGTACACTGAAAACCTTACCACTGGCTGAGAGAGTAACCCCCTAACCTGAGCAGACCCACTGCTGCAGCACAGCTCCAGGTGGGAGCACATCTGGCCTGCTGTCAGCCCAGGCCTAGATGCAGGCTGGCCACTAAATGGGTGGTCTAAAATGAAAAAAGGAGCACCACAGCAAGAAGCTGAACAAGGGTTGTGGTAATTTTACATCTTTCGCTTCATCTTTATATACCTTCCCCCCCCCCCTTCCCTTACTCTGATTTTGCAAACCCCAAATTCTGTTTTGCAACACAGATCTGCCTGCTGCCTTCCTCTAACCAATTTAAGTCCTACAGAGGCCATAGCATCAACACTGAACATGAACTCCAAACGGACTCCAACATTTCATCCATGGGGGCCCTTTCCAGCCTATGAAGGCTACACCAGAGGACATTAACATCTATTTAACTTTATCACAATTGTTCATTTTTGTTGCAGTGAAACACTAACAAAAGCATATCCTCTGTCACAGAAATGAAGTGAGCAACTTGGTACCATTTGGCCAGAACTGAATACAGAATGAATAAAAGAGTCAGATCTACTGTTTACCTATGGTACGCTAACGACAGAACCATACAGATGTGTGCATAATCACAATATCATTCTTTATTTGCTCGTATTACACTGGCTCAATAATTTCCTGCTAGCATGCTCTTAAGCATATTAAAGGAGAATGTGCAAGCAAACAAAACAGAATACAATGTTGTTATACAGTATTTAAGACCACTATCAATCAAATTTATTAGCAGTGACACATTGCAAGCAAATACACAATGGATTCTAATTTGCTCATTTTATTCACTGAAGCTCTGCCTACAATTACCCAGGTTAAATCTGAGCAATTTTAAAAACTATGTTATTTTTTGCTCCAGTGCTCTTCCTTCCTTTGCCAGCTCTGTCATAGAGTTCAGAGTAACTGAAACCACTGCATTCATTAAATCCAAAGAGAACAGAGTCAAATCTTTGGCATAAAATCCTCATGCAATTCCCATCACAACAGATAAAATCCTGTTCACTGAACACCATAAAGCACTGAACCTGGTAAAGAATTAATGCTCAGAAAGGCAGAAGAAGCAAACAACAATATTTATTCTCCAAAGAAAAACAAAACAGAACACCAGAAAAACAACAACCATAATACTAGGTGGTTTACTTAGAAGGTAGTAGTACTGAGTCACAATTAAAATAAATGTTTTCAGGAACCGTAGTGGAAAACTCTCTGCTCTTCATACTGTAGCTACCTTTTTTTTTTTTTTTTTTTTAATTTTGATTTGTGCTTTCCATATGCTCACTAGACTAGGTTTCTCCTCTGAAGAAGTGTCCAAGAACAAACCAAGACATAACAGTTCCATACATCTGGAATTAAACATATGCCATGTTTTCCACCCTGCTATGCTCCCCATCAACTGACATCTGTCCCTCCACAGCTGTAAGCAAATTTTGTCCTGTTGCAAGGGTACCCTGTATTATCTTCTCTGTCTCAATGGCTAGAACCACACCCAGAGATGCACAGCCATGGGCAGCCAAAGGAACACCACATGGCCAAGAAAACACATGATTTACTGCACCACTAGCCTGCTGCAAGGTCAGTCCCTGCACCTTGATAACCAGAAGACGCACTGCGTGGTCTGAGACTTACCTTTGTGGAAGATGAACCTGAAAACACATATCCTGACGGACCCCAAAAGCTGATATGGAACTTAAAATGGCTTGTAAGATCCAAAGGAGTACTACTACAGTAAATGGTTTGACAAGTGCACTGCCCATTGCCATTGAGTGGTTCTCAAGTGGCTGAACAGCTTCTGGAGCTCAGGCTCACAAATCCCTAAGTGCAGCCAAAGGGGTTAAAACAGCACAGCTTAACAGAGCAGTTAGAATATGCTCCCATCAGCCCTGCAAACCTTCAGTGGCCCATGAACAAGAGATAAGAATCAAATGCCCAAAAGCATTTAGAAAGAAGCCCAAGCTGGGGTACCTGCAACTTGCAACTTGCTCACTGCAAGCAATGTATAAACAGTACTGTTCACCGTCACTTTGTAGAAAGGAGTTCTTAAAAGGGATACGATCGTTCCCTTGGAAGGGATTTTCAAGGATCATTCAGCCCAGCTGTCTGACCACTTCAGGGCTAGCCAAAAGTTACAGCACACTCAGGAGGGCACCGTCCATGCGCCTCTCATACACTGAGGGCCACAGACTCTGGACAAAATGAAGTTTCAGTTTGCACAGTACAAAGGAAATAAACCCCTTCTGCTATCTCTATCCACAGCTGGATTTATCTCTAGCAAAAAAATAAATATTCCTCCTTCATAGTGGACTCCAGAGTTAGTTAGAAAAGAGATATTTGTTCTGCTCCTCTAACTGATCTCCAAGCTTACAAGTACAAAAGAGATGGTTGCACAGAAACCACAGAGGCCGTCTTTGAGTTTATATCCTGTTGATGATGAAAAGATTTTATGAGTGAAAACAAGAGTCTACATATTCCTCTATACAACAGCTTTTAAATGAGAGAACAGATGGATTCTTCCTGGCTTTCAGCAGTACAGAAGGAATTCTCTCTCACCCCACGCTCTTTTCTTCCCGTCTCCTAAACCTGTACAGACATTACAGGTCTTCTATTTCTCAAACCGGCACAGAGCTGCTCCCTCTCTTCTTGCCACACTCTTTCATTTCTAGAGAAACAACTCTCAGACATTTCCTATACTTCTGGCATGGTTAAAAAAAGCTTTGTTAACCAGAGGGTGAAACCTTCAGACAGCTTATAATGCCACAGGGTAACACTTTTGAGTTTTAGCCTGAATCCTCAAGATGCAGTTTCCATAAACAGATTTCTTGGCACTGCTAAGAGCATCTCCTACTTTTCTGCACTGCAACCCAACATCCCACCACACTTCAGTTCTGCAGTCCTGAACATGGAAGAGAGTACAATGAAGGCAGCACAGGAGATTGTATTTCTCCTCATTTTAACACTGTGGTGACTCAGTACAAGAGGGGACAGGTGACCTCTGCCAAGAGATTGGATGAAAAAAAAAAAGTGAGCTAGTTCCATTCCTCCAAAGCCTCTGTAGCGCACAGACCTCACAGACGTGAACAGTATTTACAGCATCATTGCCTTCTTCAGTAAATATAAAGTCACTCGATGCCTTCATGTTAAGTCTCACAGTTACTCAGACAAGTGTATAAAGCATTGCTTTTCTGTTACTATAATCCTAGTCATTCATCATCTCTAGTTTAATCTTCCTCCAAGATTACTGAATCTAAGCATGAGACACAAAAAGGAAAGAGGAACAGACCAAGACAAGCAGAATTAAATTCTCCAGCCTCCACTCAGCATTACAGGTGTCAAATGAAGTTCTGAATGCTAACACATTTGGCATCAAAGAAAAAAATTGCTCTAACACTATCACTAGCTACAGTTATACAATATATAAAATAAATACAAGAACACAGAGAGACAAACTGCATTCTCTCTGGTTTAACTAGAAACTCCCAAGGCAGCTTTAAACAAGATAGCCCTTGTAAAGCTGGCAAAACAGCTGCTGCAGCACGGCCCTTGGCTCAGCCTTGTCATCAGAAGCATGGCCATGCCGTAGCACATGATGATTTTACTCTGGAAAATGATTAAGTCCAAATAGGTGAGTCTGAGGGACTCTGGATGGAGCTTCACAAAAACAATACAGGTACAAACATCTACCTACATGCATCAATGCTGCTCATATTCTTCATTTGAATTTCTTTGTTTAGCTTTTATGGTCTAAGAACAAAAAAGATGATGCTACAAAAGAAGATGAAGATTAACCAGTTGTAAGTAAAGGAACAGAAACACTTGAGAATGCACAGAGATCCAAAGAAAAATAATTTTTAAAAGCAAATATAATAGTTTTTAGAATAAAAAAAAATAGATATTCATTATATTCTTGTAAGGAATAAAATCATTTAGCAGCATCAGTTCTTCATAGAAAACATACTGGAGAGAAGTGCAAAGTATGATGTCAGCATCCAAGCATGAGTACTGTGAAGAGCATAAGCAAAAGAAGGTCCAGAACCCACCGTGACTGCTAATTTTCCCTTGTGAAATCCATAACTGTATGCACACAAGCTGCAGTTTATTTGAACAGAATGGCTTGCGCATGATCTGAATTTCCAAAATATTCCTGGTCAGAATAAAGGTTTGTCTAAACCTAGAAGCTGCCTCCAACGGATGCCATAAACAGGATGAAGAGCACAAAATAACATGCAGTAAAGAATCCCTAAAAACATTGATTTAGCTTCCAGCACCTCACAACTGTATTTAGTTTTACCCTGACACACTTGAATTCCATTTTTCCCTCCCATCTCTTTACATCCATATGATCTTTTAGCATTCACAAATTCTACTGCAAGGATTTTCTCAGCCTTCTCACACATTTTATGGTCATTCTCTTCCACTGTCATACACTGTATATTTGATGCGCCTGGTTCCAAAATTGGAAGAGACAGTGAACAATAACTCCTTGCTTTCTTTATGCCACCCATAAGTCTTGGACAAACACTCCCTCAGCCATTTGTTTTCCATGCTGAAGATTCACGTTCTGAATATACTTCCTTTATCTTTAAATACTTTACTCTCCAGGCTTTTGGGGCAATATCTTTTTTCCACAACAAAGAAGAAATCAGTTTCCTTGAAGAGGCAGTATAAATGTCAAACCTTGAACTCCGTGGCAAATGGCTGTGACCGTTCTTCTGTGTAGTGAAAATAAACAGCCTGGTTTCTAAAAGAGATATTCAAAGTTACCCCAGTTGACTGGGAGCTGATAATAGATAAGGAACACACTTGAGACTTTTTTCCACATACTGAGTTTATTCTTAGCTACCCACCCAGTTTATCTTTACATTAGAACCTGGACTTTAAAGTTTGCATTATGTATGAGATTCCAGATAAACTTACAGCATTAATTATTCCACAGAAAAGAAAACCCAGCATTAAGAATTCAATGCATTGTTTACATCATAATAATAATAATTACAAATCCCTTTCTTCCAGTAAGTTTGGGCATGACAACTGCATCACTTTGCCACTTTGACTCCTCACTCTTAAGGTACAGCTTCACAAGTATGCTCCTATTAATTGCAACAATTACGAAAACTCATTTTATCACATGAACTTTTGACTGGGATCCATTACAGAGTCCTTCTGCCTCTCCCACCGCATCTAGAATATCATGGTTTCAAAGTTCAGGGTGCTTTGTAAAAGCAATTTATTTGCTGAGGGCAAGCCTAGGGTATTAAGCTTCTCAATTTACCAGGAGACATCTTCCAGAACTCCGTTAGTCTGAGAGGGTTAACAGAAATTAACACAGAGGGCTTTTGGTGTCGTCAGCAACAAACACATTCATGTACACCTAAGTACTAAGGTGTTGAACAAGGAGTTGATTATGGCACTGCATTAATGATTGTGCTGTAAGATCGTGCTTTTGTGCTAAGTAATGCACAAATCAACTCTGCCATTCCTCTACAAGCTTATAATTTAAGTATTAAAGAGGATGTAAAATTGGATAAGGGGATGGAATGAGCATTGGTGAAGGTCAGTAAAATGATCGGAGACAAAACAGACTCACAGCCTGTTTTAGCAGCCTCATAACTAACATTTAAAAGCCCATCTTGCACAAATGTCCAGGGCATGAAATATCCAGGGAGGAGAGAAGAAGCCCTTCTTACTATTAGACTCAGGAAGAAGGGAATAGAAGAGAGGCCCCGTGACCTGCTGTGGAAGCAGTCCCGGCAATCTGGCTTACTGGACCTGTCAGGACAAATATTTAGCAGCAGAAAATGATTAAAAGGAAGATCAAGGTAAACCAAATGGCATCAGAAGCGAAAGGCACACCAAAGAGCAGAGAGACAAGTTGGGCTATGAGCAGATATGAGCAGTGACCAGAAAAAAAAGCCATTAAATTTAAAAAAAAAAAGAGAGCAAAAAAGCTAAGCTAGGAAAATAAGCTAAATAAGGGCAAAAAATAATAATAATAATAATAAAGCAATGCCACATAGAGATAAATTCCAGGAATTGCCATGATCTTGCAAATACCCCAACTTTGTTCTGGCAGAGAGAAAAGGTCAGCTAAGTTTCAAGGAGCAGAGATGCAGCTCTCTGAATACAGAGTACCCTGATAGGCTGTCTGCTCCTTCACTGCAATGCTCCACCTGGTCAATCTGCAGTCATGGCCACCATTCATCAAGACAGAGCAAAGACTGCTTATCCAACAGCCTCATCTGGGCTGCACTCCTTTATTAATAGCAATGAAGTCACTAGTAAAGCCCTCAGTTGAGCAATGTCTCAACATGCATTGCAGCCTACTGAAATAGTTTATTGTTACAGAACGGAAGACACAAAGACTTCAGAAGCACACCTATCCCACAGCTCCACTGAAAGGAGCTGACTCAGTACATTCATACCTACACAACACGTTCATCTGCAGCTAAGCTGCTTTCCCAATGATAAGCACACTCATAAAAAACACCATGATAAAAAAAATCCACATGAAAAACCTGTCCATCACCTTTGCCACTTTCTTCCACTCAATTCCTTTGGCCCGGTTTGCTTTATGGTCTCGAACACAATTAGCAATATACTCAATATTCTTAATCAGCATTTTGTAACAGGAACAGCAATTAACATTCTCCCTATCATTTTCACCATGAACTCCAAAGCTTTTATTCAAATTTCCATTCAGATTTTCTTTGAGATCACTATCATCATTTCCATTGGAAAGGTGACTCTTTCCATCTGCCCCCCGACACATGTCACCGCCCTCTAACCTGTGTTGTTGTTCTTTCTCTCTTCGTGGACTTGTACAATTTTCACCCACATCATAAACAAAAAAAATTTTTGACATATAGTCCAAGATTACCACTCTGGCCCACTGTGGAACAGGCTTTGCTTCTGAGCCACAGTGATGTACATTCATTATAATGATTGTCAGTGCAGTGGAGGCTGTGATCATGGTCATAGTTGCTATGTAATACTTGCCTGGAACACAAAATAAAATTATATTAAAGATGCTATCCACATTAAAAAAAAAAATCATTGCAGAAATAGCAGAGTGACAAAGGGGTTGGAAAGGACGGGGGGTGACACTGAGAGAAAGCAGATCAAGGCTAGGTCCTGTCTGCTTAGATAGATGGGTAAGGAAGGTACTCAAATACAGCAAGTCATAATGTAAGTGGGAATTAATTCTGGTGAGAAAGTTAGCATAACTAAAAATAAACATCAAGTAAATGTAAAGAGCTTCAAATACCATGCATACTTCAAGTATTTCACTAGATTATTATTTTTTTCTTAACAAATGCAGCCAACATTTATCTTCCCAAAAGCCATACATGACACAGTCAATCCTACATTACAGCCCTGATTTCAATAAGCCATGCTTAAGGACAAAGCATGTAAAGCTCACCTATCAGAGGTACGTTTTCAGAGGGAGGCATAATCTCTGCAACCATCAGCTGGAACACAGTCAGAGCAAGAAGAACTGTAACACCTAGAGACACTTTTTCTCCAGAGTCTGCGGGGAGATAGAATCCCAGTGGAGCGAGGAAAGAGATCAAAATGCAAGGAAGAAGAAGATTAAATATGTAGAAAGATGATTTCCTTTTCAAAATCAGCGTAAACGTTACGTCTGGATAAGGCTCAGAGCAGCAGCCGTAAGTGATTACATTCTTAACCGCTGGCATACCATGAATCTCCCATTCCACGTCTTCTACAAAGTCAGAAAGGTCACCACTATCAAGAGAATTGATGATGTCTACCTGATTACCATTATAGGTCCAGGAACCAAACGTAAGGTTGCACTGCTGGCTGTCAAAAGGAAAATAAGATACATCCACTACACATGAGCTTTTTGTGATAGCAGGAGCATCCCAAGTGATTTTTCCATCATATCTCAACACAACATTAGTATTCACAGGTTCTGAAAAGTCATCATCAGCCCTAAAAGACAGAAAAGCAACAGTCAAGATTGACATGCAGCAATTCAGTGCATGGGTTGGGGAAAGCCAGGGGGAGATCCTGGCTTCACAGCATTAAAAGCATGCTTCTGAAAATGTGTCATTTATTCATATTGATTTTTACTAGAAACTTGCTGTATTACTTACTACATTATTTACAAGTACCAGTTCCCATTAGTGCCAAACATCAGTGAAACTAAATTATACTGTATTTCTTGGCTATTGCTTCTTCAAACTTGACCTCAAACAGGGCACAGTGAAATACCAAATTCATTAAAAAATCTGCTGCTCATTACTGGCCAGGGAGAGCAGACAAGATATGGAGCCTTTGCCCTTCTGTAGGCACCATCTTCCAGAGCTCTTCAGCAGCCTCTGCAGAAAGCATTTAAGATTGACAATGTTCAAAACTCAGTGCAAACAAGAAATTCACCACAGCTCTGCTATGTAGCTGGATCAATTGCCAAACTATTTTATCTGTGGCTCTTGGGATGATTAATAATAAACATTAAGACAACAAATATATTCCCCTCTAAGGTAAAATGAAGTTCAGGTTCCATGAGTCATTTCTTCTTCTACCCTCTCCCTTACACCCATTCAAGATGATTCTCCCTGGCCTCACTCACTTGTTATAGAGGACAATATCTGGCCTCCAGACCAAATTGCTTGGAATTCTGATAGAATCCAATCCATCATATTTATCCTTATCCCATTTGAGGTATGCATCATACCAGCTTTGTCGAATCCATAAGTAAGCTGTTAAAATTTGGTTCCTTTCATCCTGCATAAAAAATACAAAAATATTTCTTGTTCAAGGTGAAAAAAGTACATTCTAGATACTGACAGCATTTGTTGTACAGCTTTAAAGCAGTGTCCAAAGCAGGCCTCAATACTGACAGATACATACGTACATATAGTGTACGTATGGGGAGCTTCTCTAGTCGATCCTCTTCGACTCTCTTGTTCAAACCTTCCTCTCAAAAGGAGTTATTTTCCCTGCACCCTCCTAGCTTTAAATACAGTTACCTAATGTTCTTGTATCTCTAAAAAGTTCCTTTTTCCAGGGTCAGAATAACAGCAGATTTAGCTTAAAACTCTCTGAAAGCTTGAAGTTGTAATTCACAAGTCAGAAGTGATTTTCCTTTTCCCTTCCAGACAAATTTTCTTTTGCCTTAGAAGTGTATCTGTTAAACTAAGTTTATAAAAAGTTACTGGAAGCTACAATAGGAGGTTTAAGGAGAAATTAATTGCTCCTTAGAAAAAACACTCCCTCTTTCTATTTAGTAGCAAAAGTTGCCTGAAAGCTGGAATACAAACACTTAACTGATACTACAAAAAAAAAGTCTTAACAATTCAGCAGCTGTAAGTTTGTAGACACGTAATGGAAGTTGTACAACTGCAAACAGATAAGACTATTAAGAACTGCAGAACATGACCCTTGTGAGGAATCGTTACTGAAGTTGTCACAGCAGTATGCAAGCTGCTTTCCTACTTCAAACAAGTTAGCAGTTGGTACACTTCTGCACATTTTCAGAAAAATAGAACTGTATTTTTACTCACCATGTCTTTAATTTGAGACAATGTTATCTGAAGGGTAACATTCAGCACTTTATCTGTGTCTTCCACTGGTCTTAGAGCATTTGAATAGTCTTCAAACAGTTCAGTGAACAGCATCTGAGCATATTTCCCTTTGGCTGATTCTACAGCTAGATAATAGATTTTTTCAGTATATCAGATTAAGCACTGAGCAATATCAGCAGCCATCCCCTTCCAATAGCTTCCAAATGCTAAATACAGCATTTGCTATATTTATCATTCAAATACTGTAGAATATAATTTAGTGCAGAAACAGAGCAAACCTGATAAAGTTGTTCAGATAAAGACAACATTCACCTGTAGTAAATGAATAGCTAGCTCTAGCTTTTCACACCTACATGAAAAAAAAAAAAAAAAATCTCTATATCCAGAGATTCTTGCCATTTTTGAAAGTAAATATCATTACATTTATTTTACTCATCTCTTTCATAGGCATGGAGATTACTGACTTAGACACATCTGCCAAACTAAAATTACAAGCAAAGCCTGAAGCCACATCTGCTCCCAAGCTAATAACTTGTGACATCTCCCTAAACACAGCACTGATAGATTCATGATACTTTCAGAATTCACCTCATCCCCCCTGCACCCTTTTTCTTTTTAAGCAGAACTTGGAAATATTCCGAGCTGCTTTTCTTCACAATTTAACAATTACATGAAACATGAACACATCCCTGGACCAACACATTTCCCACAGCATATATTTGGAGGCATTTATTGCTATCCACATGCCATGGATAATACACCAAAACTTTAAACACTTTTGCTGTTCCGTACGACTTTATGCATTATAGTTTTTCAAGACAGAGTCTCTATTATCTTTAGATTCATGCATTTTTGCAAGCAAAGGACCAGGATAGGGACATTCACAAGGCTTGTACAAATGCCAGCTGGCATAAGGTAGGAAGCAAGCGTTCTGGAACGCATCGCTCTTTGGTGACTCACAGTTACTTCCTGGGCTAACCAGAGTTCAAAGAAAAACCTCTTGATTAAAAAGAAATCTTAACAAAAGTTTCATAAGGAGCATTTAGATCTATCTGGTTATACAGAATCCTTCATTTTCTCGATACATCTGAAAGGTGAAGAATAAAAGCCAAAGAAAAACACACACATGAAGGGGACTTCTGGAGCTCAGCCAAGTACGACACATCAGGACACCAACTTCTATTGAGTAGAATAAAGTTCAATGCAGTATTTAGCTACCAAGAAGTGTTTTCTCACCTTGAAGCATCGTGGCTGTGAACAGCAACCAGAGAGAGACATAAAAGGATGACAGGTTATTTCTCTTCATTTCTGGACCTTAAATAAAACTGTTCACCCAGAAGCATGACAATTTTTATCACTCTCCAAAACTGTAACAAAAGATGAGTTACTATGGTACTGAAGTACAGCTACAAGCAACTCAGTCCTCCTGCAGCTGTCAGTCGTCCTGGAGAGATGGCCTCTGTTCCTGCAATGCCTGAGGCTCTGCTGAACCCTCCCTCTCTCTCCGTAACCTGAGAGCTGCCTCCTTGAAGCTAATGCTGTGCAAGACAACAAACGGATGGGATATCAGTAGGAAAACTGTTTTCCATTGCTTTACTCCCTACAAACATACAATTATGTTTCTTCATAGATCAGACATTTTTCATTTCTCCAGCAGGTCAAGACTTAGTGACCTTACATTCAGGAATATCTTGCTCAAAACCAGTCCAGTGAAGCCTGTGAAACCCTCATCAAAATAAATAGATAAATTCAATAACCACAGATTCACTAAGATCATCTAGTCCAACCATCCACCTGCTACTAATATTGCCCTCTAAACCATGTCCATTAAGTAATACATCTACCCTTTCCTTGAAAACCTCTAGGGACAGTGACTTCACCACTCCAAGCAACTTTTCCAGCACCTGGCCAGTCCTTCTAAGAATAAATTTTTCATAATGTCCAACCTGAACACCCCCCTGCTGCAACTTGAGGCCATTCCCTTTAGTCCTATGCCTAGTTATACAGGAGAAGAGGCTGTTGCCCACCTTGCCAGAGTCTCCTTTCAGGCAGCTGTAGAGCAGTAGGATCTGCCCCGAACCTTCTCTTCTCCAGACTGAACAATCCCATTTCCTCAGCTGCTCCCCATAAGGGCCTGTGCTCCAGACCCCTCACCAGCTTCATTGCTCTACTCTGAACATGCTCCAGGGTCTCAATGTCTTTCTCATAGTGAGGGGCCCAAAACTGCACACACTACTCAAGTTGCAGGCTCATCACAGCTGAGTAGAGGGGGACGATCACCTCTCTGTTCCTCTTGGCTACCCTATTTCTGATACAAGCCAGGATGCTGCTGGCCACCTGGGTACACTGCAGGACCATGTTCATCTGAGCATCAACCAAAGCCCCCAGACCCTTTTTTTCCCACACAGCTTTCCAGCCACTCTGCCACAAGCCTGTAGTATTGCACAGGGATAATAATATCCTCCTCGATATTTAGTTGGTGTGGTTACACCTGAACATTCCACATCCAATATGTCACACAGCAAAAACTACAACCTACCTACTTGTATACTAACAAAACAAAGTTTTGACCTATCAAAGTGATGCCATGGGGAAGAGATGTAGCTACACCAAGAACTACTGATAACAGAGGCAACAATTGCCAGGGGACATTGAGCACTTCTAGAACCAAGAGTCATATTTCTTCACCACAGGCTGAAGACAATCTTGTGAACTGCTGCACTAGAAATACAGACCTGCTGAGATGTGCAGACTGATGCTGTAGTTAGTATATAACCCCATACATTAAAGAACCAGGCTACTTTAGAACACTAGAAGGGCTGCTTCAAAAGCAATGCTGCCTGAGGTGGATGGTGGTGGTATGGCAGCAGAGGTTGAACCTTCCCACCAATACTCTGTTACTTTTAATTGCTGATGGCAGCAGAGGGCACTCTGACAAAATGGCAACTGACACAGAAGTGAATACGAAGCAAAGGGTGTCTCTGAATTTCTCCACGCAAGAAAAATAGCACCCCTTGACATTCTTCCATGCTTGCTGAACATTTACGAAGAGCAGACAATGGTTGTGAGCACAGAGAGTGTGGTGCATTTCAGCAGTGACAATAACAATGTGAAGGGCAAGGCACGTTCTAGACAGCCATGCAGGTTTTTTTATGAGCATTGCACACAGACTCTTGTTCATCACTGGGTAAAAGCATACGGGCACTGGTGGTGACTGGCTTTTAAAAGGGTGTTTTATAGTTCAGAATTTGCTCCATCAAATGGTGTTATTGCACTCTTTGTATCTACTGTATTTTCCATGGAAATAAAAAGGAGGCATTTCTTTCAGAATAACCAATATGATATTTCCAAAGGAAACTAGGTTCTCAAAATAAGTACACAAGAAGCATGCCTGTATATGTTGATTATTCAGTTTACTTCTACATGTGTATAAACTTCATATTACTCACTATAAATGTGTAACAAGTATATTCCTGTCAAATAGATAGGAGCTGTTGCATACATTATATACAGACAGTGAGCACGCATATCATAGAATGCACTGAGTCACAGGAGACCTTCAAGATCATCTTCCACCCCCCAGACAATGGGCAGGACTGCCACTCATCAGAGCAGTCTGCCTAGGGCCCCATCCAGCCTGGCTTGAGCACCTCCAGGGATGGAGCATCTACAGCTTCTCTGGGCAACCTCTGCCAGTGCCTCACCAGTCTCTGAATAAAAAGGATTCCCTTTAAGGCTGAACATACATCTCTTCCCATTTAAAACCATTTCCCCTTTCTCCTATCACTATCAGGCCCCATAAATTGTTGGTCTCTCTCCTATTTATAAGCTCCCTGTAAGTACTGGAAGGCCACAATGATGTCTCCCCAGAGCCCTCTCTTCTCCAGATTCAACAAGCCCAAGTCCCTCAGCCTCTCATAATAGGAGAGGTTCTCTAGCCCTTTGATCATCTTCATGGCCCCTCCTCTGAGCCCACTCCAACAGCTCCATGTCTTTCTTGTGGAGTTCCCTAGACCTGGGTGCAGTACTCCAGCTGGGGCTTCATGAGGGCAGCAGAATGGGACAGTCACTTCCTCTGGCCCCCTCCTCTTTTGATGCAACCCAGGATCCAGTCAGCCTTCCAGGCTGCAAGTCCACACTAGTAAAACACGAAATACTTGTGATGCTTGAGATGCTACATTGACTACACAGTACTAACAAAAAAAATATAGAATACATCCAAAAGCCTTTTCAATATTAAAGACTTAAGAACTTTAACAGTCTTAGTATGTCAGACCATTGGTCTCCTCTAGATTTTTTTCCCCAATAAATCTGATTTGTGATTCTAAACCAAACATCCCTGAAGTAGACATTAGCGTGAAGGCTGAGTATAAAGATTTGTTATTTAATGATCTGAGAGATTCATCTAGACACCCACACTTCCTTGGAATATAGTTTAAAATTGTGGCTTAATCTATAGCACTACTACTCCCAGATGAAATATTCCATTTAACAGTTGAACAGAGTATAAATTTGTCAAACAGTTCTGTTTTTCCAGCAACATGTTCTTCTATGAAGTCAGGAATATAAGTACAAAGCAGATTACACAGAGAATTTCAGAGTCACAGGTGTTTGCCAAGTTAGATTCCAGTCATTAACTTCTCCTAAAACTGAACTTCACCACCCGGTGGAAACAAGCCATCCTGCAAGAGTGTATCAACCAGCAGATGGCCCTGTTAGCCAGCCCACCAGTTTACCCAGACATTCAAGATGATTTTTGTTTATCTTGTTTTTAAGTACCTTCACTTTTTGATATACTTGGATTAATTTTGCTGATTATTTACCTTTTGTTTAATACAAGATGAACAAAGACAAGACTTTCTTTCAAAGAAGGTAAGCAGAAAGAACAGAACTATTTAGTGGCCAACTGTGGCTCTGGGTCTGCCTAAATTACATACATGAGGTTAATTCACAGGAAGGTCTCAGGGAAGCAAATATAAATCACTGTCAAAAACTGTTACAATATGAAACCATGCTTAGAGCACTGACTGCTTCTGGTGATGCAGAGAAAAATTAAGGCACAATATCCAGCCCCATTTCCTTATGATTTCATTCAAACATTTGACTTTGCTCTGTTCTTTTCATAGCCAGTACACACTTTGACACTGTGTTTGTGTTCACATTCAATGGGACAACATTGTACCATTCATTCCACAGTGCACTGAGCCTGAATGATACTCTCATGACAAGTAACTTCACTGTTCTAGGCAAACACATAAGTTGCAGTGCAGAAACCTGCAAAATACAAATGCAGCATAACACCATGCAAGGTAAGGTTAACTTTGCATACATTTTATGGAGAGACTGAAGGTGAGGAGGATCTCTTTGCATATTAAGTATCTAGAATCTGGAAGTTTTTATCTTGGACAAATTACAAAGAAGGAAAGTTTAAAACTTTTTTTTTTTAACCAAAACAAATTGTAAAATCATTCCTGCCTCAAATAATCCTTTACCCCTCAGGCTAAGATCTTGACTTTTTTTTTCTTAAACATTCTCATCCTTTCTTGCATGATACACAAGAAGAGTTTTTAGACCTCCAACTGAAAAAGCAACAGATACTGTATTATCACAGACCTCAAGGCCGTCTGTACCATTTATAATCCACTCCTTCATCAGAGAACAATAAAGAAGAACAGATTGGTTTCTAAGCACAGTTTGTAAGAAGCGTCTCACAGTCTGCTTCTACTTGCCTTCCTGCCAATTTTTCTTCCCAGAAGCTGTTGTGCTCACATTCTCCTCAGCATTTGCTACAGAATATTATCTTGTGATAGGGTCAAACAGCACGCTATCTTCAGAGTCAAGCTTCTCTTCTACTAAGACCGGTTATTCTAAGGAGGAATGACAACAGCTATTCCTGCCAGCAGAACAGCCTAGCTCTGCCTGCCCCAGAGAAGCAGAGTACAGCACTTCACTTAAATGCAGCATGTTTCTCTCCGCCCCATTTTCTCACCCACCTACTGCCTCCTCCTTCCTTCTCTCTAAAAATCCCCTACCACCTGAAACCAGCACACTCATTCATATTTTCTTCTTCTGTAGTACGTGCAAAAGACAGGAAATACATAGAAGTGTTCAGCATGTTAGGTCATGAGATAATGTGGAATATTAGCTATATTTTCCAGAAACAGTAAATCCTGTTAAATGTTAGTCATGAGCTCTGAAAATAAATTTTATTTTGGCCCACTTACATATACAGTTCTACTGATCATCTTGCAGCATTTGAAGAGGAACCTTTTGTCCTAAAAAGCCTTGTATTGTTTAATATGATCTAAGATGCAGCACATTCATCCTTTTCCACTAGGACATGCTGCCTAGGACTTTATCCATCCTTGAGAAACAAGTATCTGGCAGGGTTAAGAACAAAGCTATTTTATAGCTTGAGCTGTCAAAAAGCTATTTTATATACAGCTCTTTATCACTGGGATCATTTCCAGCTTTGCATCATGCCTTTGAGTGACTGATCACAGGATCTACACTTTGCAGAAAGACAACCTCTGGGCCTAAACACTGTTCCAAATCACAGATTTGCTCTGACAAGCAGCCTCATGCTCTAAACCAAACTGGATTACTACAGAAATTTTTACGCTGATACAAGGATCTATACAGAAAGACTCAATATTTTCCTGCCTGAACACTCTCGAGCCATGGAAGACACACTACCTCAGCTTTCCAAAGCAGCAGGGAGTTCCCAGCAACTGGTACAGGCTGAAGACAAATCTAGGTTCCCCAGAAGGAGATTCCTTCAGATTGAGGTGGACAGCATAAAAACAGCAAACTGCTATCTGAAGAAACAGGACTAAAGGGTGAGTAATATTAGTTCTGAGATAGTATCTGAAGTTTCATTTCTACAATTCAGAGGGTGCAGAGGGACCAGACATAACATCTTTAAAGGGATATCAGATCTCATCACATACACAAGGCAATGTGCACAGAGAATCTAGCATCCTCTGAAAACGCCTGCTTTCCTCATAAGTTCACATCTGACTTGCTTCACAAAATCAGTTACATCCAAACATTTGTGTCCTTATCTGAGTTCCCCACAAAGACTAATATTGTGTACTAATACAGAGCAGCCGGCTGTAAAGGCAGCATGCCAAAAGATAAAGACAAGGAACAATTCCAGACCATAATGTATCAATCTAAAGTAACTGCTTTCAAAGGACTCACAGAACTCTAATTGCAAGATGCCTGCCACAGCAATATTCATACTGCTACTTAGCTAGTGTCATATACAATTTTGCTTTCATTATAATACATATCTCCTAAAGAGAGACACTAAGTAGACATTTACGTGACAAACTGTCATTACCTTATTGTTTCTGCTCCATCAAATCATACAAAACAGCCCACCCAGGGAATTTCTCCACATTCTCAGAATTTAGAGCAACAAAAGTGCTTCACTCAAAGTATAAAATATTCCCCTTGATAAACCCACTCCAAGAGTGGTTTTCTAAACCCATAAAACTAATTTCCAAGCCCACACTTGCTGCAAAGCTGCCTGTTTTAAAATATACATATACATATATCATAGCAACTTCTTAACCACCCCAAAATAAAAACATTATGTATGCCTGACAAACCTCATCATAGCATAAGCCAGCTAACTACTCATCTCTGAGGGAAAATAACTTTTTGTAAGTTTTAGCTGTTAAAGCATCTTACGTGGTACATGGGTACTTGCATTCTTTAGACTTCCTGTCCCCAGGCTGCATCTGAGGGTAGGAAAAAAAAATCTGTTGGCTCTTTCCCTCTTGATGACTACTCTGAAAATTAAGTCCTGACAGTAAGAATGCTGGCAGAAATCCAGCGCAACTCTGCCTTCAAATTATTCTGAATTTACACTCATAATGTGATCATGAAAGATCTCTTCAAGATTTCTCCTGAAAGCACCATGACAGGACAGAAAAGGTTAAAAAAATAGAAGTACCCAGAGAACAGAGACACAGATCTCCCAGCCACACTTATATAGCTGGGGATTCTGTATTACTAAGCCATTGGTATTACAAATCAGGTTGATCTCAAAAAAGTTCTGGCTTCACCCAACAGCAAGGCACCTGCAGCTTCTCATAACAGAATGATGGTAACTGGAGGCACTCCTTTTCCTTGAGGATTCTTGCAGTTCTCACATAATAGAATCTGACCAAGCTGCATCAACAAGAATACATCGCCATATGTGGTGTTGCTTGGTCATGCTTGGCTCAGGTTGCCCAGAATGCTGGCTCAAAACCAGATGCCCATGACAGCACTCCATCAAGCACACCAGGCCTAGACACCACAGCCTGTGAATGAAACAACAGACAAGGCAGCAATTAGAGCAGAGGATCATCAGACATTTCTTGCACCTCTCACTCCCTAGTCCCAGCTAGTGGTGTACTAGTCAGAGAGGTGGTACAGGCAGCAGATTCCCAGGCAAACCAGTTTTAGGCTTCACTTATTTTCTCAGCTTTTTACTGGTTTAAGAATAACTGTATGCAATCCCAGCAAAGCACTTTCTAGTATGAACACAGCTACTTTACCCAACGCAGC
This sequence comes from Lagopus leucura, assembly GCF_019238085.1. NCBI lineage: Eukaryota > Metazoa > Chordata > Aves > Galliformes > Phasianidae > Lagopus > Lagopus leucura. Next base: position 48,419,627 of record NW_024962264.1, read on the forward strand.
TAAAAAATTTCCCTTTGAGAGAACTGTAGTAAACACACAGTTTTACTCAAAGCCTGTAACTGTGTTCATTCTGGCACAACAGTCATTTATACCTTGGGGACAAAGCATCACAAGGAGCTGAAGATAGTATCTCTTGTCTTAAGATCTGATGAACACGGTGGCTCCAGGACAAATTTGAGAGGCTGTATTCATACCTTTGGCTTTCATCTACAAAGTTCTAAGTGATAGTCTAAAGCCAAGGTGGTGTTTCACCCAACACTAGATGCACTGAAATGAATGCTCACTACTTCTTTAGTTGACTGTGCTGAAAAACATTATCTTGCCCATAAATCAAAGAATCTGCTATCTAGAAATGCTAACCAACAACACTAATCTGAGTCTTAGAGGCTTAACAGCCTATTCTGTAGCTCTGCAAAAGGAGATATGAGGTTATAAAAACAGTTCAGATAAAACAAATGTGTGGTCTAACATCAAAAGTTATAACCATGCATTATACCTGGTTGGTTTGCATGCTTTGGAAAACTTTTGTTGCTTGCCTGCCAACAACTGGCAGGGGACTTTGCCAGAGGTATTGTTGCCAAGTGCTCAGCTGCCTTGCAGCTTGATGAAGGGGTGTTCTACTCTGAGACAGAATCTAAAACAGAATCGATACGTTATAGAAAAAGCATGAGGGATTAATACAGGCAGCTAGTTGAGCTGCAGTGGACAGACAAACCTACAGAGACCCTACAGCTACAGCTTTTGGAAAATCTATGTGAAACCGCAAAAGCCAGTTCCTCAAATGTGAATTAAAAAAACAGCATACAAACAGTTATAAGTAGGAACAGTCCTAGCAACAGAAGTGTTACTGGCTGTACTCCTGGACACTAGCAAAAGCAGCATATTAATAGTGCTACTTCAGAGAGCTGCTCTCATCCAAGTGTATTACTAATAAAGACATGTGCAGGTCTGTACTCCAAAAGCTCATTTGCTCCTGATGGGAAGCTACACATAGGGAAGAAAGCATGGGTTTTGTGGTACAAGTTCTCTAATTCTTTCTCCTCTGCCAGATTTATGTCACAGTATTACAACACCCACCAGAGCCCTCTTTATCCATCTTGATCAAAAACCCACTGCTCTTCCTTTAGTACCACTTACTGCTTCCAAGGTCGCAGCCTATGCAATTACAAACCTCTGAGGAGGTAATATGTGAGAATATGAAATGAAATATCTTCTACAGAAAGCCAGAGCAGGGAAAACAAAGCAGAGTGCTGGCATGACATGCCCTACATGCTGGCACTAGAGCTACCGCACAATGTCTGGTGTCTTTTTTGCTATGCAGAAAAATAATCAAGTCTTTACAGGGAAGAAGTAAACATTTCAACTACTGGATATACATATGTTATGGTCATAAATATATCTTCCTTCTAAATTACAGAAGGAAGTCACGGTGACAGAAAAGATTTCTCGGTATGGCAAAGGCACTTTTAGGCTATTTCAGACAATAACATAATGGAATTTTTTTTTCCTTCTACATTATTCTCAAGGTCTTCTTTTGTCAGTCACTTACCATTCAGGTGCTGATTGCAGACAATAACTATATGGGTCTGGAGATGCAATTGATTGCACCTCAAAACTCTCTTCAGCAGTTTCTATAGCAGGAATAATTCTCTATATAAAGCCATCATACAAAGCCTAAAAAGAAAACCCTAAGTTGAAAGGCATTTGCTGTCTTTAGCTTTCTGGACTTGGGTTTTTGGAATCAGATGATACTGAATGCTGCAGTCAGACTAGCAGGGGATATTTTCATTCTACAAGCAAGAACAAGATGTACTGTGGATCCTGGTGTGAAACCAGCAAATACTAACTTAATTGCCTAGTTTTCTTTCGGTAGATATGCAAAGGCGCTGTTTCTAACGAATTGCATCTACTCAAGGAACAAAAATGATCTATGAAGTATAATTCAACAGCACAAAATGTAACCAGTGACATAAGCTTGATACTCGATTAACTAGTGCTGTAGTAATTAAAGGGTAACTTTACTTCTTTAGTCATTCTCTAAGGAAGATACATTTTATATAAGGATCAAAACCAGAATCAAATCAAAGGCTTACCAACCAGACATACAAAGAAAGACTTCTAAAACCCAAAAATCTATCACTACTTTTTTTCCTTAAATAGAGTCTAAACACGGCAATCAAAAAATTGTAGAAACTGTAAGAGTTCAGGTTTCTACATGAGTACTGACTCATCAGTCTCTGAACAGTAACTCACAGTGGAACACAGTAAATTCCCCCAGCAGACAGTGATCAGCAGTACAAGAGTAATACAGCGCTCTGGAGCCTGTATGCTTAGTCTTCTAGCCTTACTTTGAGAAAAAGAATGAAATCATTAACTAGCATAAGAAAGAATACTGACTTGAAGTCATTCTCCATTTTGCTTCTTAAATAAAGTATCTTGTATCCCTCCTCAGCTTCTATTCAGGATTATTTAGAACAGTAAAAAACAAAAACAACCAAAAAGCCACAACACTTTCAAATATTAATGTTAACTGGAAAAAAAAAAAAAAAACATTTTAGGATTCTAAGCTGATGAGTTGTCAAACTCCTAAAATATTCAGAAGAAAACATATTTTGTCATAAAAGCAGTCCTACAGCTCCAGCAAATACAGATCGAGCACTACATTTATAACTCTGCTCTCTCAAAAAATATGCCAGCCTATCAAAAAAGGAGCTTTTTAAATAACTAAGAATAGGTAATTACCTCTACAAGAACTGTTCCTTAGACAGATTTCTACTCATTTCAGTGCTAAGATCATACAACTGAGTGAAGTTGAGCCGCCATCACCTCTCCAGCTATGTCCTAGATTTCACTTCCATTATAGGGGTACTAAACAAAAAAAAAAATCTGTGGTGACAACTACAGAACGTAGACAAAAATCAGAACAAAGGTAATTCTTCCTCTTCTGCCTTGTATATCACACCAAAGACAGATACTATATATAAAACTGAACTATTTGCAAGGCTACCTGGTCTCCCTTTTTGACAAGGGCAACTTACTGCTGAAATCATTGAGGCAGTATTACCAACACATCCTCAGCCAGTCTCTACTGCTACCTTGAAGGAGATACCAGTAAACCTAAAATACCAGTTTTGCTCCCTATTGAAGCCTCATCAACATGAAGGTGAATATCAAACTAGCTTTTCTATTGCCAATGTCAGTTTGGCTGAAGACAATTCTTTGGCAAGTCTGCCCTTCTTCCAGGGGGAAAAGGAGATGGCTTCCTAATCATCATTTTCAGTAACAGTTACTGACAGCTCACAAGCAGCCTTTGTATTCTGGAGCTTGATTACTCAGCTACATATTTATCAAGGTTTTGGTTCTGGGATTTTTGTTTTGTTAGAAAGATGATCTTGGATGTCTTTTCCAACCTCAGTGATTCTATGATTCTATGATTTGCATCCTTCTGTGTCATCATCTAGCACACAATTTCAGCAAATGCATCAACCATGAGGGCTACCATTCATACTAAACACTCTTGTCAACTCTTACAGGAAAAGCATTGACATAACCAGACTCCCATTGCCCAACACACACCCTCCACAGCATGACAACACAGCACTATGGAGCTAGCACATTTGGGTACAGCATAAGGAGCTGGGGAAAACCTGGGTAAAGCCAAGGAGCAGACATCACATACACCAAAGGCAGCAAAACCATATTAAAGCCTGCCCAGAGCAGAGTTCTGCTTTGAGTCTCTGCTCAGTGGGTACCTCTAGACAAGTCCTGCCAAATGCCACACTCGCATCACCTCAGCTTTACTTAGATTCTATGCAGAAATTACTACACAAACAAGCACTTCAGTGAACAAAGCCAGGCAGTGAAACACAAATAGCTTTCAACTGAAATGCAGTTAAAACAAAGATCTCAGACATGATAGCAACCACTAAAGATGCTTCACTGCATTAAATCCCACACTGAACACAATGCTACTCAGGGTAAAGAGTAGCAGAGTGGTGGTATCCTGTAGAGCGATTAGAAGACCTGGGAAACCCTGCCTAATTATTTCTATGGAAATCACACCAGCATTAAGTTTCAGACAGCTCCTTTACTTCTATAACCCACACTGTTGCTAGAAAAAGGACACAGCATAGAGAAAATTTCAGAACTCTCTATTGGTCAACACCTTTGTTCAAGGTTTGGAGCAGTGATAGCAGGAAGGACCATCAGTAGGCTTGCTTACTGTAGTGCTCAGGCAGGGCACCATCAGACCCACCATGCCCCTTTCTTGTCCTGCCACATGGTGAAAAATATATTCCATCACATGTCCCCAAGTGCTGCAACCACAAAATTGGAAGCACTCAAGCCATTATATTTCATGATTACAGTTGAAGACTCCTCAGTGTAAGTAAGTATCTTCAAATTCACAAAAATGAAAGAGCAGACTGAATAATGAACAAGTAATATAACCTAAGGATATCATTACCCATTAAGTGAACTCTGTACTGGTTTAGTTGTTTAAAACTCTAATCAGACTAATTATGCTCAGAGGAAATTGGGGTTAACAGACAAAGAAATACTTTTGGAGACAATATTTCCTGAATAAAGATACCGGTTTTGAACAGATGAGTACCAACATGGGTGTGTGTTTGTTTGTTTTTAAAAAAAAAAAAAAAGAACTCAGCCTTTGGTGCCTGTTCTTAGGCTAGTAACATGCTTGTTTCCCTTTTGACCTCAGCAACATCTTTTACCATAGCTTGACGTCTAACACCAACATACGTTATAGTTAACTACAATATTTTACAATGCCTACTATACAGTGCTGAGGTGATTGTTTTTCAAAACTTTAGAAACATACTGCTCAAAGAAAAAAAAAAGCCAAAGTCTACAACTTCTCCAGATAAAGAATAATATTACCAGTAAGCATAGACTGCACTTTTAAAAAGGAAGCATTTATTAACTTAAGTTATACAATATAAAAGCATCTGCAGGAATAGCAAGTTTGACAGTCCCCCCACCCTCAACAGTATACAGTGAAAACAAGTACAAGAGAACTTCACAGACCATATCCACAGTGAGGTAGAACATTCATTACAGATGGTAATGTTAGTTTATAGTCCTTGGCAGTAATTTATGTTGTTAAAACTCCTACAGAAAGAAACCACTAGCTTCTTTTGTCTCCATGGCTATGACTTGTCTGGGAACACACACGGCCACCTTGCCAGGCGAGTGACATCCTCCCTGGGATAACCGCAACGTGCAGCAGTGATGATAGTCCCCAGCCAGAAGGAGTGCACACCGTACTGCTCCAGGGGCAGCCCCAGCAGCCTAAGGGTCCACCTGAGAACAGTCAGGAAATCCCTCTTCGTTACAGGCACGTTGTCCCTGTGCACAAAGAGCGGCCCTTCCAGCCTTGAACGCACAGCCACAAAGCTCCGGAGGGCCAGGACAGGGCACACCCACGGTTCTCCTGACAGAGCAAGGCTGATGATGGGTCTCTCCCGGTCGACAGGAGAGTTACGCAGGCGAAACACCACTCTGCCTTCTGTCACCTGCATGTCCCTCAGGTAGAGCAGTTCAGGCTGCAGTACATTACGGTGCTTTGCCACCACCTCTCTTATTCGAAGTGCACCAAAAAAAGCCACTGTGAACAATGCACGGAACAGTAAGCATTCATAACGGGATACACAAACAGATTCCAGAGCTCCTAAAAGAGATCGTAACACCTCAATTGTTATAGGAGCATATTTTTCCCTCAGGATGCCCACTTGACATCTCAACCCCATTACCATCCAACGGGTTATAGCATCTTCCAGAGGGTCAGAATTACCAGACAGTCTTGATAAGTAAGACAAGGCTGCCACATACACCAATGTTTTTGAGGAGGAGTAAAGAGACTCCACAGCTAAAAATCCCCTAACTTGATCCTCTGGAATGGGCCAGGCTGCAGGCATTTCCATGACCTTCCTAAAGGCGAGAAATTTCTTCAGCCCCTCAAGGTAGGCTTGCCAAAGCCTAACATCCCCCGAGCACTCCAATAACAACAATGTCTTCAGAGGCTGAGGTCCCAGTGAGTGTTTCCAAGAAGAATCAGCCTCCCGTCCTACAAGACAGGATTCACATTAGCACAACCAGAACAAGCACACCACCCAAACTGCAATAAAGACAGCATCCCACTGTGCAAGGCACATCACTTGAGTGATGCCCCAGCAGTTTATCTGGCTATAGACACCGAGCTCACACATCGCTAAACCCTGAGCTGTTAACGAGACATTCTTCAGGTGAGAAGGATTATAAGGAACACCTGACGCATTCTCAGGCACAACATCTGGCAGTGCTCCAGTAATTCAGAGCAGTACCAGAGAAAGTAAACAAAAGCTCAGCTAAAACCAAGCCTCGCGAGCATGGTCTGCAGACCGTCTAACCAAGAAGGGCACGCAGTACCTTCCTGCCAGAAGGCAGAGTGCTTCCCATCTTAGAAATAAGGCTCGAGGTCTCCCAGAACTCTTGCCTCACACAAGAGTTCGAGAAAAACAAAGGCGAGAGCCGCCGCAGGCAGAGCACAGCAGGTGCTTTGCCGCCGACACATGTGCTCACCTACCCGCTGCCGCGCCGAGCTCCCCGCACCGCCCCGCCGCCTGGGTCCTGCACGCGGTCCTCTGCCCCGTTCTGCACGGCGATGCAACAGCCGCCTGTCCGGAGAGGCCCAGCTTCAGCCACTCCACGCCCGGCTCCTGGGCCAACAGGGTCAGCATCTCCCAGAAAGGTGAAGAGGCCGCAGCCCCACTCGCAGCGCGGCCACTGCGCGACATGACGAGCGCTGTACTTCAGCCACAGCAGCGCGAAGTCAGTTCGCTCATCAGCGCGGGCTGTTTAATAGCCACGCTGCAGCCCGCGGCGCCCGCCGATTGGGCACTCGCAGCAAAGCGGGGAGCGCACAGTGCTGCCATTGACTGTCCGGCCGGAGTGGGCGGGGCGGAAGGTGCGAAGGGGCCGTGAGCCGATTCCTGTACTCAAAAGGGCGCTCTTTGTTAGCCCTTAATTGCGGTCTAATGAGGCGATAAGTAGCACATGACACTTCCTTGGCGCTTCCTACGAGATGAGGCCCGCCCGGCGGCAGGAAGCGGCCCGAGGTGCGAACTGCCCTCCGCGCCGAGACCGCCCCAGCGTTCTCCCCCGGCACGGATTCCGCGATTGGCTGAGAGACAGTCCTTGTCATTGGCCGGGAGTTTGGGCCAGGGTACAAAATGGTGCAACGGGCGCGTCGTTGTGCTGCGTTCGGGACGTCGCTTTGTTGGCGATGTGGCGCTCTGAGAGTGCGGTCGAGCCGGCTGCTACCAGCCCTTCGCCGTTCTGGGAGATCCTCGCCTTGCTGGGGCGAGAACCCGGCATGGAGTGGCTGCTGCGTAGTCCAAATGGCTGCACTGGGTGGCTGGGTTCAAGCGGACAGGAGCCTGGTGGCAGGGACGGAGTGGGTAGGTGTAGTGCTGAGGGGGTTGTGCTTGGGGGGGCTGCATGGTGTGGCCGAGTGAAGTGGGAGGTTGGCATGCTCTTTCTTTGGGCTCTGACCCCTGTGTAGGAAGCCTGCTGGGAGCTGCATGCACTAAGAATTTATTTATAATATGTGTTTTTGTCACTTCCAGACTCTTGTGCGTGTTCATCTTGACCTGGGGTTGCAGAACGTTGAGGTGTTGTTCTGAGTCCCTAGCTAGGCTTGGCGCATTGCTCTAAGAAAAGTCATGGGGTGTTCTTACACTTAACTTAACCCTTCATCCTTGTCACTCTACAGGAGAGTCCTAAAAATGCAAGGGACATTCTTGTAAAGTTTTTGTCTTGTTTTTCTTTGTTTGTTTGTTTGTTTTGTTTTCTTCAGAGAAGCTCAAACAATAGTTGCAGGGTGTTGTAAGGAAAGAAGCTTTTGTCTGCTTGTCAGTGAGACTGCCTTGCTTACCATTGCTAATCTTGGTTTCTTTCTGCAGATGAGCTCAGCCATGTTTCTGAGAAGCATCCCTTAGGTCCTTGGCCCCTGAAGACTCTTATGTTACTGGAGGGCTCAAGAAGTAACCAGCAATGGCAGCTTTACTGTGAGGGCCTGAAGAATTTTCTTGCCTTTAGAGAATACATGGCACTGTGTGCAGTTTGGCCAGTTCCAGTGAGTCAAATGAAAGGGTTCTTGGCCATCATGGAGTGCCAGGATCTGCCTCCCACAAAAATAATAATGTACATGGAAGGACTATCTTTCATCTCCAAAATGGTAGATCATCCTGATCCTCTTCAAGACCCTGCTGTCTGTCACATGATATCAAGATTGAAATGTAAGACTGCTCTTTCAAAAGATAAATACTCTCCTGTAACAATTGAAGTGTTAAGATCTCTCCTGGGAACTCTGGAGTCTGTGTGTAGCTCTCCTTATGAGTGTATATTGTTCCGTGCCTTATTTACTGTGGCTTTCTGGGGGGCACTACGCACAGAAGAAATAGTGGCAAATCACAAAAATGTAGTGCAGCCAAAGCTCTTGTACTTGAGTGATCTCCGGCTGACTGGCTGGAGTGCAAACCTTTGCTTGCATGCATCTCAAATAGGTCAAGAAAGGTCTTTAGTCCAACTGGCACTTTCTAGTGAGATGTGGGTATGTCCTATTAAAGCTCTCCGTGTCTATGTGGCAGCACGGCCACGGGGAGAGGGTCCTCTCTTTGTGCATTTGGATAGTAGACCTGTCACAAAGAGGGAGTTCCTAACAGTCTTCCGACGTGCTCTTGGACTTGCTGGACGTCCTCCAACTCATTATGGTGTGCATTCCTTCTGGCTGGGGGCTCTTGTAACAGCGTGGTCTTCATGGGTATTCTGATGAAGCCATTGGCAGAATCGCAAGGTGGAGATGAATTAGTTGGAAGAGGACATAATTACAGCTTTCCGTTAGACATCCGTGGTAATGGATATTTTCTGCAATGCAGAGATGTTTCCTACTGAATATAGTTTCAGTATCCTGCTAAGTTGTAGAAAAGGCGTAACTACTACTTTTCTCACCCAAGATGGCTTTGAGACTGTCTTGGTTTTAAAACTATTGTGACTTGTGGGTCCATTGGTATGTATCCATACAGCATATTTGTGCTGGCTGTATGTTAACCTTATGTAATTTTTTATTAAACTGCCTTTTCTTTTCATAAACTCTTCTGGTCTTTTTGCTGTGTGCTGGTCAAAGACTGCAATTCTGCACAACAGTGACATGTTAACTTGGTACAGGCATGCATCCCATTTACAGCCTGATGGAATGAGAAATAAAGCTGGCTGAATTTGAAGCTAAGCTGTGGATATGAAGAGAGTTCAGCTGCTAACTTAACAGAGAAACTGATGTTGTCCAGGCTGCAGTTGCATAGCAGCTGCGTCCAACTTAAGCAGCTGCTGGTGTTGTCTCAGTTTCTATGTATGTGGGCCTGCCCCCTGACAATTAGATCCTTCCCTGAGCCCTTCTCAACTGTATCAGACTGAGATACTGAGTAAAAGAAGCCTTTAATTGAGAAGAAGCTAACCTATCAAAGGTGACCTTGCTGAGTTCAAAGGATCCCTTGTAGCAGAGAACATTTGTTAAGAGATGGCTAACATAAATAACCCACCTCTGCTAATTGGGGTACTTCTTAGATTTGTCAGTGATTAAATCACATATCTGAGAAGCACCTTCGTAATGTTGAGTGTCACCTTCTATTATACCAAAGGCATTTGAAATAATGGCATCCCTTGCAGTATTTCATATCAGTGCTTTCAGGACCTACCCAGGTTGGCTTCTCTGTGTACCTACTTAGTATTGCATTTTTCAGTATTCCAAGAGGAATTTCAGGTACAGCAAACTGTTACTCTGCTCTACATACAGAGCACATCACAATAGAAAGCCATAATTTAATAATTCCCTGTTGTGCATCTGGTAGATCCCCTGCTACAGCTTTACTGCCACCTGTTGCCGAATGAGCATGGTGTGGTGCTGACCCCGTATTCCAGTCATCTTGCCTGTATTTATGAATAGTAAGTGGTGTCAGACTTCTCCAGATCTCCCTGTTGAACTGCAAGGGAATGAGTTAAAATACCCGGTGCTCCCAAAGAACACATCTTTCATGTTGTTGCCATGTTTGTATTATCCCTGGGAACCACCTACATAGGAAATTAGCTGCCTTCCTAGCTGACATCTGACAAGGCATGTGCAGTGACTGTTACAGCTCCCACAGCCCATTGGGAGGTGCTCCCATGGCCAGAGGAGTGGGTAGGAGGTGATGTTTGAAGGGTTAGGAGCAGTCAGACCTAGCTGGGCTTGAAAGACTCGAGGGAAGGCTTTCATGGGCTACGGGGATTGTCACCATCAGAGTCTCCAGCACTGAGTTAGATCTGCCTAATGGGCAAAGCAGTACACACAGAAAATGTACCAGATTCAAGCCATTTGCTGAGAGGCCAAATATCATCTCACAGCCTTCTACTGTATGGATGGAGTTTGATTTGGGGCTTTTCTTCATACAACCCTGTTGAAGCCTTTTGGCAGGTGTTTCCGGTGCAGAAAGAAAACAGGTCCCTGTGGTTAGGCTGGTTGGTTTATCTCGGCTCGCTCACCAACCAGCACTGTACATCAGCGGCTCTGCCACATTATCTTAACCCCTGTGGAAAACTCCAGAGTCAGGAGAGTATTTTAACACCCAGACCTAATTTCACAACATAATGTTACCCAGAAAAAGTGACTTTAAAATAATAGTAATAGTAGTAGTATTAATAACAATAATAATGTTTTTTTGTTTGTTTGTTTAGCTGCAAGAGCTGTGCTAAGGCAATGCTGCTGGGGTTGCTTCCAGCAGCTCCTGGGCTGACCCTTTCTGTGCACTGTAATTGCTATATTTATTCATCCTCACCAGACTGGAGGGGATGCTGCCCTTGTCCTTCCAGCAAAGGAATCTAAAGAGCACTGCAAACATGGGAAATTTCTGGAAAAACAGCACACAGGAGGTCCAGGTCACTCTGGGTCTCATCTAAGCCTTGAGATGTTAGGGCTGTGAAAGAGCACCCACAGGCACCACAGAAAGGGCCTGTGCAGTCCTCAGAGACTCTTAAAGGAAAACTAAACAGCATAATTAAGCTGAAAAATCCAGAGATGGGTTGCATGATAATACTCCAAGGACACAGGACACATCCAAGCTTGTGGTAGATGTGGGACACAAGACTACTTGGGGGCATGTCTATTCCTCCAACACCTCCAACAACACAATAAATACTTAAGTAAGCTCAGAATTTATTTATTTATTGATCGTCTCCACAAAATCTTCCCATCTTATCCTGCAGAATCAAGCAAAACTATTTTATTTTGTGCCTTTGTGGGTACAGGAACACTCAGAAAAGGGTTTGGGTGTCTACCAATTTCAGTGGAAGTTTTGGCACCTGTGTTGAAGATGCTACCTTGCCCACTTTGGCTCCTGCTTCTGTAGGTGACCCCAAACCATGCTGTTCTCCAGGGCAGAGCTGGCATGATGGTGATGCCTTGAGTCAGCCTGAGACAGCCAGGACGGAGGGAAGTCTACACACACAAAGTCTGTGGCCGTAAGGCTTCTCAACCACTTGCTTTTTATACAACATATGTGCAGAAGCAGCTTTGTTTTGACAAAATATCCTCCTCACAGCTCTCCTCACCCACCCACCATCCCAAAACAGGGTGTTCCTCTGTCTCAGAGCATGGACACAAGAAGAAATTAATTGATGGTGTGAGTTTACAGTGTGTTTATTCCGTGCTAACTGCCCGTGCCTACACACTCCTACTCAGCAAAATGAAAGGTAAAAAGGTGTAAATGACTTCACACTTCATTAACAAGCAAGAGCATTCATCCAGGCAGAAATATTTTAACCAAGCAGCTTACTCCAAAGCAAGCTTTGATTTCTTTGTGGCTTAATCCAGACACTGTTAAAATCCATGGGTGTATCTCTCAGTTTCAGCAAATCATCTTGCTGGCAAAGATAAAGCTGTAGTCAAATAATCCATTCTTATTTCAGGGTATCACACATATCCCAAGATGTAGGATTTCAAGTGCTTTTAAAATGGAAACTCGGTCAGGCTCCCACTCAGTGGGATCTGTTATCTCCCACTGACATAGTAGCCAAATCCTTGTTACTTCAGGACTCACACTTTCGCAGAACTATATAGTGATTTTATTTATATGATGGTGTTTCTTTTCATCATAGGTGGGACTCAGCATTTAAAACTCAGAAGAGTTAGAGAGTTAGACCAAGAGCTCTCAGCACATCTTCAGATATAGGGTTCTACACTTGCAGTTGTTCAGGCTCAATTGAGAACATTCCCATCAATTTAACTTATGGAAAACAGCCAATTCATGTCACTTTGAGCTCAATGACATCTCACCAGTTTCCCACTGCCATTTCTTTTTTTTTCTTTTTTTCTTTTTTTTTTTTTTTTTTTTTGTGGATGCTGAAGTGGAATTTGATGTTGTGAATTTAGATGATCAACTTCCAACTTCCTTGCCTAAGGAATACTCCAGGTGAAATTTTACCTAAAGACTAATGAAGGCCAAAGGAAGAAAACAGTATTTTCTGTTACCAACACAAGGCTGTGTGGCAACCTCACCTGGAGACAGGGCTGGAGACCACAAAATAGAGGAGATGTCCTGTAGGCAAAACTCAGTGATTCTTATCATTAATGTCATTTGCACTGTTATACTGGAAAGGCACTGATGCTCTTTGTGATTAAAAGCATGTCTAAATGACGACAGTAGCACAGTGCAGTGATTTTCAGTTGCACACAGTTCGGGAGAGTTCTCCAATGCTGAATGAAGGACTGTGCATCTGAAAGCTTCTCCATTTCATTATGTCATGGCAATAAAGAATGGGAGCACTCCCTCATCTCACCACATATTTTATACAGCATTGCCTGACATGCAGACAATGCAGGCCTCTTTTACTTTACTACAGTCTCCTTGACACGTTTCTCACATGTGCAGACCTGAGAGGAGAGACCCAGTCCTTCCTGCGTGCGTCTCCCTTTTCTCCTCCATGAAAATGATAAAGAAGGTGGGTAGGAGGCCCCAGCTCCTCCCTGAAGGCACTAACGACAGAATTATCACTTGGACAGTGAGTACAATGCCCACTGTAGCAGCTTCATCTCTCTTACCCCAGAACAAAGAACTCAAATGACCAGGAGGAGGAATGAATAGAATTTCATCGTAATAATTCAGCTGGCATATGCCTCTGTAAGGAGACCACATCAAAAAGTGAAACTGCAGTCTCATGCGGTTGTTTGCAGAGTCGATGACTCAGAGCCCTCTCTCTTCCCATGCAGCAGCTCACTAAACCTGTGCTTGCTTTCACAATTTCCATTCTCTTCAGGAGAGAGGGCTGTGTTCATGCTGTGTGGTCACGTGAATACTCTCCACCAGGTAATGAGAGATTTTAAGGTCTCAAGCTTACTGTAGAATTGATGAATGATCATTTATCTAAATTGTTATATTTAACCCAGGAAAATCCAAGAATTAATGCGTTTCACTATTATTTCTATGGCCATTTCCATTTCTGGATTCCCTCTGGATTTAATTCCAGTTGGTGGGGACTGTTTTATGAGTGATAATGGTCAAAGAAAGAGGGTTCAGCCCCTCACATGGCATTCACATTGCATGGCTCTCACACCACATCGGTGTCCACCTCCATCTCAAAGAATCCTATGTCTGACATCAACTAGTTACAGCTGATCTTGTACCCTATCCATTGGGAAGCCTCTGAAGTGGCCAGAGTTGGATTCAACACTGCAAATCTGCAGGGTGAAGTACATCCATCTTGGTCTTAATGAAAAAGCTTAGCTTCAGACATTTCAGCTGTAAGCTTATTCTTGTCTCTGTTTCCTCTGAGCTTAATTTGATCTTGATATCAGTGATTGTGCATTTGTGTCACTCTGTTGCAAAGTTGATCATGGCAATTTCTAGTTCTGTTTCTAGTGTGACGGGTGGAGGGAAAACACCTTTAAAGGGCAATTAACTTCAGAAAAACAATAGCTGTGACAAGTGCATCCATCCCTCTCCAAGGAGTGGTAACGTAAATGGCTGAAATCTGTTTTGTTGCATCTGCACCCACCATTTCAACAGCAGCACCTAAACCATGTGCACGATGTAGCTGAACACGCTGTTTGAAAAATATGTTTTCCCTGAGGATTAGACAGTCCAGAGACATAAGGTGATCACTCTAGTAACCTGAATTCTTAAGAAAACAAGGATTGCTTGTTTCTCTCAAACAACTATGTCAGATGTAACTATTTATCTGTGCTATACTGCCTGTTTGCAGTTCAGAGGTGGAGAAGCTGGCTCCTGCCCAAGCCACTGCACATCTGCAAATGGCTGGTGCTGATGGAGTCTGCAAGCACACTCTCACAAGGTGAGGAGAGAAGAGCATGGCCCTCAAACGCAGCACGGGGGCTGCTGATTACTGATCCTTTGCCTTCATTCAGTTCTGTGAATTCTGTCCTCAGGCCAGCTCTTCTGAAGTGCTGTGCAAATAGGTATGCAGAGATGAAACACTTTGAAACATCAGCTACTGGGCCAGGAGTTATGCTTTAAGCTATGCTCAGAGTAGTTGTGTTGTTCTAAAAGCAAACCCTACCAAAACATCAGTATGTATTGCTGGTATCCCAAGGGAGCTACATGTCACCACAAGCCAGCCTGTCTCTTTAGCATCTGTCCACCTGCATGCAGGATGTCATTTATCTGCTTCAGAGCAAACAAGCTCACACACGAGGTGATTTTTACCACAGTTACTCAAGCAGCAAGTGAGTTCGTTTGTGCAAAGTGCTGCATACTCAGCAGCTCCTCCCCAGCAGTCTGAAGCTGGGCTGGATCAGGGCCACAGCTCAAGGCCTAGCAGTGACAAGTTCCTAAGTCTCATGCAAAGTTTGTTTAGGGTGAGCCTGTCTCTTGGAAACCATTTCTATAGAACCTCCACACACAGTTCACACAGCCTTGAGTTTCCTTACCAGTGTTGTGAAGTCTGTAATAAACATGCAGGCTGAAGAGCATCAAGGAAAGCACCGGACCAAGGTTTCATTGACACAAATACTGCTGCACCCTTGGCTGCAGCCACTTGGTGTTCCTGGTTGTCACAGATCTGCCACACTGCACCCAAGGCATTCACTTGATGTGCTGTCCTCTCCCATGCCCTGTGCAGCAGTGCCTCTGAAATGGGTGCTGCATACATCTGAGCTCAGGCTTCTTTTCCTGGCCGAGGCACAGCCTCTCCTCAAACTCTGAGGGACAGCCATCCTTAGCTCAGCTTTCCCCCAAGTCAAGGACATGTGCTCCAGCCACATGAGGCCTAGGGTTGGCTGGGAGGTGAACAGGCACAGGTCACAGCCTGCTGCAGCACAGAAACAAAGCAAATCTGCTTTCTTTGGGGAACATATTATGCTTTGCTTTTAAGAGTGTGTGATGGCAAATGGCCTCAGCCACCTTCCACAATTTACTGCATAGCACAGGCTGACCTCACACAAGAACCCTTTGCTCTAAGTACCAAATGCAGGGCATTCCTCACATTTTCTGTTGATCAGTTAATTTCTGGTCTGGGAAGTTATGTTTGCAGGCAAAAGAATCAGTACGAATTGTCCAAATAACCTCTAGTGCTGCTAGATGTTCACGCAGGGTGAACAACCGCAGAAACAAGAAGCAAGAAGCTTGGGCAGTGCTCCATTCAGCCACATTATCTCATCTCTGATTTCTTCAGTTCTCAGTAACCTTTTTCACTTTTTACAGCCTCAGCTATTTCCTTTCACTACGCTTTAGCTCCTACTGTTTTGCGTACCAGCAGCCCACCTCTCCTCCTTCCCCCTCCTACCTTCTTTCTAACCTTCTCGAGAGCAAACCACATCCTTACATTCCCCTCATTGTTAGCACCGCCATTGGTGCTGTTCTCACAGCTCCTCACTGCTTTTAGATCAAGTGGTCTCCGAACCTCAACAGCTCTTTAGATGTTCCTCTCTGCAGGTGTTCAGACTACCCCAGCAAGCTACATCTTACACGTTTGAACTAAGATACCCTTCAGTACACCATATACACCTCAAAAACCTAAATTAGTCCTTGCAGTAAGTAGGAGCTTGCTGTGAACTGGAAACTTACGGCAGATTTGTGATCCCTTGAAAATATTTTGCTGAACAAATGGACTCCGGACACTTCAGAGAAAGAAATAAGGCAATTCATATTTGTGACATTTACTGTGGGCTTAATGTGACCATTAATGCTAAATGTGCACGTTGCTCAGTCACTCAATTGACTCAGACTTCAGCTGAGGTACCTGAGGTGTCACATCAGGAGGTGACGCTTGCCATTCCTTCAGGTCTTGTTCCAAAAAATCGTAAAAATCATACAGAATCACAGAAGGGCTTGGGTTGAAAGGGACCTAAAGCCCACTCAGTTCCAACCCCTTTCCATGTGCAGGGCTGCCACCAGGAAATTTGGTTGCCCAGGGACCCATCCAACCTGGCCTTGAAGGTGTGGGGTATCCATCTCTGGGCAACTTGTTCCAGTGCCTCACCACCTGGGAATTTCTTCTTTACATCTCATCTAAATTTCCCTTTAAATACTAAAAGCCTGCAGTGAGGTCTCCACAAGCCTTCTCTTTTGTTAACATAAAGGGCTACACTCCCACCCTCCTTCCTTGCCTATGTCTTCTGAAAATCTTCTAGCCCTTGACTGAAGTGTATGACTCCATTTGTGCGATTAATCCTACCATGTTTCTGTGATAGCAATTAGGTTATCCAAAACATGGACTAAGGAAGATTTACAAGGGATTTTTGCTCCCAAGGCATCTGGCATGGTCAGTGAAATGCATTCTCCTGCAGGCTGACTCCCTTGCCCAAGCTCAGTTCCTAATGGGGAAGCAGAAATAGGACTATTGTCAAATACCATCAATGCTTTACACCTCCATTTGGTCAGATGTGACACGTGACCAAATGTTCTTTGGCAGGAGACAGCTGTACTTTTCACATCTCCTTCCACTCTGATGACTCCCAGCAGGTCTGGGTTTGGCCTCTGATCCTCAGCCCATGGAGAAAAATGCACTCCTGCAATGTTCTCCCTACATGGCTTCCTGCCTCCCTAGCTGATGTCCTGAATCCATTACTAGATCTTTTCAATAACTTGTGTATGGCCAGTGAATGTTCATAAGAAAACTTGTTTGTTCAGTCTTGAGTCTGACTCTGCTTGACTCTCCTGTTTGCCCAGCATGTCCCATGTGATAACCATGAGATCAAGGAGCATCACGGTCACTGCCTGCTCCAGCTGTGACTCATTTACTCGCACCCCACTGGGATCACCAAATCATGAGATGCTTGCTGGGAAGCAAAGTCCCTCACAGCCGCCTGCTGTCATGTGAAGTTGTGCACACGCTTTTCTTTTTTTTTCTTTTTCTTTTTTTTAATCTCCTCCTTCGAGCTGCTATTAACGTGGCACGTTTCTCTTTTAAATTCTGACTTTCCAACTACTCAGTGTCTCGCAGCCCAGTCCTGAAGCCCATTGCACCCCACTAAACTCAGGTCAAAGTGGGAGCTGGTCTGCAGCCCCAGAGCATGCATTTATTCAGCATGGCACCAGGACTGGCCTGCAACCCATGGCAGGTGGTGCCATAAATGACCTTGTTATGGCCAAGAAGGGATTGTGCATGGGAAGGTCTGTGGACAAGCACAGGGAAATGTAATTAAACTACCACATAGGGAGGAGAACTGAAGTTGCTGTCTGGAAATCTGTCAGAACAAAGACAATCCCCTAATTTTTTTAAGCCACTTTCTGTATTAGTTTACATCAGACATCCCATCTCCTGCATCTCCCAGCCCAGACATCCTGCGTCTCTCTGAGACCTTTTCATCAATATGATTGACTCATCATCTGCATCCCTTTGGGCTTCAGGGAAAGGGATGCTTGATTCTCTCCAACGTGAACCTGCAGGAGACTGCACTACACTAGTGACCATGAGCACTGTTTTCCATCAGAAAAGTACAGCATCGCCTCCCTTTCCTCTCTTTTAGTACACCTGCAAGCCCTTAGAGACCCTTGCACATCTTTTTTTCCACAGCCTGGAGTTGTTTTTAAGCATTACTTCATTATCTTGAGCAGTGCAGCTGCCTGCAAGCCTCTGCCCTGTACAGAAATGAGTGCAGTTTCCATTCACGTTCATGCTGCCTTCTCTGTTCATCTCCTGCAGCTGCTTTGTCCACTGCTCTCATGAAAAGCACCTCTGAGCTCCACAGTTTCTGTCTTTTCTTCCTGCCCCAGTGTGTTCTCCTGGTGTTTGCAGGCTCCTGTGAAATTATAGGGCCCACTGCTCCTCCTGCAGCTCATGCCTCAAGTCTGACATTTGCTTCTCTCATTAGTCATAGCATACACAGATCTGCAAACTGATTCAGTGGAATTAGAGGTAGATGTTTTCACGAAGGTAGATACTCCCAGGTTTTCTCTACATTTTTTCTTCTATCACATATCACAGAACACATGGAAGTGCTACATTTTAATGGTGCGAAGGTCACAGTTGCTCATCTCCTGACTGCTTTCCCCAGTCTTGCTAAACTTACATCTCTGTTCAGGTTGCGTTTGATCACTCCTGTTCATCCATAAAGGGAACCAAAGCATTTTCAAGGTGATGAGACTCTGGTAAGAACTTATCAGTTAGCCACTAACTCCTTTCTGTAAGACTGTCCCTGTAAGTCTACGAAGATCAACCTAGCCCAGAGCCCAGCCTTCAGCAGCAGCCACTATAGGATTGGAAAGTAGGGGTAAGTATCAGTGACCTTGCCTCTGTTTTATGCTCCCAGTGCTCAGCATTGCTCCCTCCGGTACAGTCTGATTTTTTAAGACAACAGTGATGAATGAGATGATAGCACAGCCCATTGCCTGTGCTTTACACAATTAAGAAGAGCATTATGTTAACAGACGTGACTACAATCTGGAAGAATAAATAGTAAAGGGATCAGTGCACTGTAAATATTCTCCTTTCTCTTTTGGTCCTTTGTGCTTACCTCCTCCCAACCCCTGCAGTTAACTGAGGCACTATAGAGCCCCAATCCTGTACGGCTGTGTCACTGATCTGTTCAGAGCAAAACCTGCAGGTCAAAGCAATCATCAGAACCATTTCTGAGAAGGTGAACAAGGACTTGGTCAAGCTGATCCTGAACTAACCCCCAGTTTAGGACAGCTGCACCAGCAGTCAGTTCAGATTTGCATTTCAAGTTACTTGTTCAAGCTTGCATGGGTTCAGTTGAAAGCTGGGTTAGATTAAAAACTTTCCAGTGACTGAACTGGATTTGGCCTGGCTTAATGGCAGACGGGTTTCATAGCAATTGCCTAATCTAGTGCCCTAACCATGAGCCAAAGCTGCAGCTCTGGTTTAGTTGGTCAGCATCTCCATGATAGATCAGATACCAGTACAAATTCCACCTACCATATTATAACTAAATATGTGTATATATTTTAAGATCCAGTTGAAATTCTAAGCCTGTCACTTATGAAATCTTGTGACCTCCAGCCCTTGCTGAGATGCTGTGTTGACACTGGCTTGTAAACTGCAGAAGTAGTGCCACGGTGACAGCTAAATGAAAGCCAAGATAAAAATAGATAAAAAGAACAGTTTTCAGAAAAAAAAAAAAAAAGAAAATTCAGCAGTTGCTTGTTTGTTACCAAAGTATTGCAGTGTAAGAGACACGGCCTCTCTCCAGTTGCTTCTACATAGTGAATGCACCTGAGAAGCTGACAAGCATCCTCCCCTGACTGGAACACAGCTGAGAGAAGGCAAAGTTGGCGAGGAACTCAGAGCAGCGTTGCCTGCATTGTTACAGAAATGGCAGTGGAATTTTGGGGACACGGCCTCAGTCATGGGGGGGGGAACGCCTGGGCCTGGTGAGAGCCCCCCTGTAAGCTGGTGCCCAGGAGCAGCTGCCCTGCTCTGTGGAGCAAGGGCAGCAGGCTGCAGGCTTCTTCTAAAGGCAAGTGAGCAGCTTGTGCTGCATAGAGGCATCAGCCGTTGTTTCTTTCCCCCTTCCCAGAGACAGAAACAACCACTGACATGCATGTGCCTGTGCCCTCCTGCTCCACCCCAACATGAATCACACTGACTTCTGCCTAGGGTGAGAGAAACATCAGCCAGAACCCCGCTGAGACTCACAGAGGCTTTGTGGGAGGTGTAAGGCATAGCTCACTTGCTTTTTCGTGACTACAAAGGCAGCAACAACTCCAATTTTTTACTAATTACTAACTCAGGGCTCTGCCAGAAAGGGATGTGCCATGGAAAAGAGGGGATTTGGGTCAGGGCCACCTCCCTCCTAGGGCTGCCCCATGGTGATGCTGCTCATCCACAATCCTTGGGCCCCAGGCAGCATGACCACGCTGGCTGCCACAGCTGCAGTAAGTGCTTACAGCAACATCAGCACCCGAATGTGCAGAAAGGTTGTTCACAGAATCATAGAACTGTTTGGTTTGGAAGGGATCTCACAGCTCACCCATCTCCATGGCCATGGACAGGGTTGCCACTTACTGGATGGGCCCCATCCAACCTGGCTTTGAAGGCCTCCAGGGTCATCTTCTCCTGCATGCTCAGAGCACAGCAGGAGGGATGTGCAGGAGTTCACCTGGAGCAGGCACATGGTGATAGCTCATCGGGACTTTTTGCACTTCCAGCTGTGAAGGAGAGCTCTGAGAGGTAACACATGTTTCCTCACACCCAGAGGCAAAAGTTCACGGCAGCTGCTTCAGAGCACCTTCTATCAAGGGTGTTCATCTGACCCAGTTGTGTCTATAGCTGCTATTTTTTCACAGGCTGAACTGACTTAATTAAGTCAAAGTAGTTAACTTGCTCACAGAGGCAGGAATGGACGGGCCATTGTGATCTTGTGAAATGGAGCTTTTTATCCTTTGTCTATTAACTGAGCCCTGTGTCAGAGAGGCATTAGGAGAAAGTGCTAGGAGACATGAATTGCCCCCATTTATTTGAAATTATTGTAATGGCTGTATTCACTTGAATGCAGTGGTAATATAGGAAAGGCTGAGATGTCAGAGTGCTGACATTTCTTTTTTCTTCATGGCTGAACCCCGTGGTGATTGATTTCATCATGGTACCAGGTATAAGAAGACTGCATTAAATGCATTTTCCTTAGGAATACGAGCATTGACCGGTGTGTGGTCAGACACCTGAGCAACTGCAGAGAACGCACAAGAGTTACACAACTACTTGAAAACTATTAACTGCACGTATTGGTCTGCCAAACAACAGCAATTATGTCTGCCAAACTTGAATAATGTCCCATACAAGGGGTGAGGGGAAATCTGAAACATTTCTATGACTTAATCTTAGAAAACACTACATGCTGTATATCAAGTAAGTCCAAAAAGGCTGTGAAATCTGATTTAAGATAACGTAAGGTGTGCTCACCACATTTTGCAAGACAGTAGTTTCCAGTTTTAATCGCAGCTGCGCATCTATTCAACATTTTATCCAGCTTGCAGAATTCATCAAAAAAATTAGTGACTGAAATAAATTTTTTCTATCAAAATGACAATTCAAATAATGACAAAAATCACTGTGTTGTTTCAAATATTTCTCTCTTTTTTTGCTCCTTTCAAACTCATTTAAGAGTTAAACCAAAATGTTTTTAGTGACAAAGTAATAAAGTGAAAGGTTTGTAAAAACAGAAGGGGAACATGTGGGCAAGGTTCCTCCTGATAGCTGAAACTGTTCAGCCCAAACGACACCAGGTGGTGCCTCTTTTCGGAAGCTCAACATTTTTGCCCAGCTGTCATCTGAATGTTTTGAATAGTGGAGTTGGATTTTTACCACAGAGCTGAACCCAGTGACCTCGTTCCCCAAATGACACCAGCTAAACAACATTAATATGGTTCTGCGGCGGCATAAGCTGTCTGTCACTGCCTCCACTTGCCATCCATGCTGTGTGCTCACCTCAGGGAGCTGGAGGAGAGGAGAGGAGAGGAGAGGAGAGGAGAGGAGAGGAGAGGAGTTTTCTATCAGTGTCCACGATGTTCAGACTTCACCCTTGCAACACATTTTGAGCATGTCAGTTACACAGCACAGAGAAAACCACATAATTACAGACTTGAAAATAGTGTGTGTAACTGTTCCTGATGAAAAGTGCCTTTTAGCTTTCAGAGCCTGAAAATAAGCAGGCTGTGAAAACTGGAAGCGTTTTTTTCTCACATAGCACCAGCCCCCCACCCCTTGCTTTATCTTCTCCCTGATCTGATTTCACCAAGCAGCCAACGCTCAGTGCGCTCAGCCCTGATGGGCTCCAGGACAAGTACAGCAAACCTGCACGGCCCATACTGTCAGCTCGTGCATCTCAAGGAAGCCATTTTGCTTCAGCAGATTGCAAGCAAACCTTCAGTTCATCATTTTGTAATATATCATCACAAGTCTTGTGAAGCAAATACAGACAAAATGAAGTTCTCAGTTACAGTGTGAATATTTTCATCTGGCTTCTTCTGAAGCAGCTACTCTCCAGAGTTTTCTGGTCCCTAAATCCCAGCATCTCACAGCAGATACCACAGCAGGGCATCCCAGCCTAGCAGTCACTGTTCTTTAACACATAAAAACAGCAACATTAACTGTCATAAACAAAGCTTATCCCACAAAGAGAAAAAAAAAAAAAAAAAAAAAACGAAAAAAAAAAGCAATAGAACTTGCTGGCAAAAAACGTTTCACTTTAATGAAACCAGATATTAAACCAGTGGGGTGGAGACTATAATAAAAATGCCTACAAATGTAACAGACTTTAAGACTGCCAATGCAAAATTTTGCATGTGATCTTTAATGTTCAAACAGGAACAACAGCTACTTTTAAATTAGGGGTTGCAAGAAACAACGCTTTCATTGACAGCACATTACAAGAGTTGGGATATTGGAACGAACTTCTTCCAAAAGCCAAAAGATTTTTAACTGAGGAATGAAAATACCTAATATCTGTGTAACTCCATGTAAGTATCAGGCAGTTCAGGTTCTTTTACAAATATGTCTTAGTGTTCAAAGGGGCTAGGGATTTCCAATGTATACCAGAAGTTTTACAAAGAGAAAGAGAGAACGTAAAGAGAAGAGCGCAGGAAAAATGTATGCTCAGGTGCAGAAGCTTGTGAGGATTTGAAGCTGATAATAAAACCTTACACATGAGATCGGCATGTTTTTATGATCTCACTTGGAATAAGCCTGATGAGTGGTAAATATTCACCAGCCTGGGAGTTTTGGGGATTGCTGCAACAGCAATAGTCCCACGCACTACTGCTGCTCAAGGAGCCCGTAATGCTGTTATTTGTTCACCTACATCACAAGTGAGACCATCCCTAGGATTCATAGGAGGAGAATTGTTCCATTTGGAATTTCTCCTCATGAAGAAGCTCAGATGCAGAACAGAGCATGGAGAAGGGCACCTGACTGATATTTCTGGTATAAACTATCAGTAGGTGAGATCTGAGCTATAAATTATATGCTTAGTAGGGTAACTCCCGAAGTCCCACCTTGGATTTGAATCAGACAAGCTTTTGCATCAATTCCTGTCGGCATGCATAAGTCAGGCTTAGTCACAACAGACACAAATAATTCTCTTGAGATCCTCATGGAGAGAGAATCATCCTACTGTTTTGTGCAACACCTTCCATGGCAGCATGTTGTAAGCCTGAGTTCTGAGCTCACTGAAGGGTGGGGAGGGCAGCAGAAACCTTGGGATGAGACCGGTCTGCAAGATCTGAGGGGTGGTATGGGGCAGAGGGTTTGGCACAGATAACCTCAGGAGTGGGGCCACTACAGCTCACAGGGAATGCACAGTGGTGTGTGTTGACCCCACTCTGTCTTCCAGCAGTATGCACTTACACATCTAGAGGTGCCACTTCCTTAGCTCATTCTCTGTGCAGAAGGGTAACTTGGCCCAAGCAGGTATATCAGAACTTAGTGCTCAGACTTGCCAAGCTCCCCAGCGCACGATGCCTGCTACAGTCTTTGTTTTATAGAATCCAGGCTGCTATGCTAGCACGCGAACTCAAAAAAATGTGTTATTTAACCATTGTAAACTCTGCCATGTACTTCATTTTTTTTTACTGTAGTAGAATCATAGATTCACAGAATGCCTCAAGTTGGAATAGACCCATAAGGATCATGAAGTCCAACTCCTGACCCTACACAGGACCACTCAAAAATTAGACTGTCTGAAAGCATTGTCCAGACATTTCTTGCACTCCAGCAAGTAGGATACTTGTTTCATGAAAAGTAGTTTATAATCAAAATATGCTAAAAAATATGTGAGAATTTTAGTGCTCACAGAAAAAAAATACCTTTCATCCCTAGAGAATGAAGTCTTTTGCCTCCAGAATTACAGCAGGGACATGAGAATTAATGATAGCTCAGATTTGTCTCTACCACCCTACCCACATGGTTAGCCTTGACTACAAGCTAGCCTTTCTGGGGTTGTAACTAGGTCAAGTCTAGGAAGAGTCAGGTTAAGTTCCTCCTTTTTCAGCACATCTCTGACCATATTGTTGCAGCAGTCTCTATTTTCCCAGGAACAGGACTAAGGTGAGAAAATAAATCTCAGAGAGCCAACTATCAAATGTCACTACGTTTTGATCACTCCTATGCTGGACACAGTATATTTGATCACTGTTGGGCATGTGCAAGACATGCTAGGCTTGCCTGCAGGCCATTTACTACATGGATAGAATTATCTGCATCAGTGGTTAGATAGAAATTTAAGAACAAATTGCCAGGATTTTACAACAACATATACAAGAATCTTTTAAATAGATACACAGTGGTCAGATTTTACGCATTAGATTCTTAAAAAAAAAAAACCACACACCACACACAGATATGTCAAGAGGGGAGGTTGATCCAGGTGAAGTTTGTCATGAAATAAATGCAGACAAACCAACAGCTGAGGAACACCGATAACAAAATCTGCACAACTATGAACTGTAAATCTCCAGGCTGGGTCTGCTTCAGTCCAGGACGGCAAATTACAAACACAGGGTTGTGAACAAAGGCCCCTGCCTGCATCTGTCATTTTTAAAGATAGCGCCCATGTGTGTTGGGTAGGGGAACAGAACTGACAGAGTGCACATCTGTTTTACTGGGGCCACCTGTACCATGGCCCTGGCAGGAGTTCTCCTGTCTTTGATTCGCTCCCATTATCTCTGCCGCAGCATCTTTGTGCAAAGGCAGAAACAACGAACGTAGGCAAAACCACTGCTGGCAGTCCTCAGAAGATCTTGCACTCGTTAATGGAGAAGAGTTTCCGCCTGTTCTGCCTCTTGGCTTGATTGACTGCTGTCCGCACAGCATACTCAAACACCTGCTGCACACCGCGGTTGCTGAGGGCTGAGCACTCCAAGTAGCCTTTGGCTCGCACATCCTGGGCGAGCCGCTTGCCGTCCATCGAGCTGATGCAGGAGGAGCGGTAGGGCCCCGATTCACGCTGGTCGGTCTGCGTGGCCACTACCAACACAGGGACGCGGGGCAGATGGTTGCGGATCTCGCCAATCCATTTGCTCCTCAGGTTCAGGAAGGAGTTGTGGTTTGCCACAGAGTAGCACATTAACACCACATCTGCCTGCTGGTAGGACAGGGGGCGAATGCCTTTGAAGGCATCGCTTCCAGATGTGTCCCAAAGGCCTAGGCTAATCTGTACGCCATCCATGAACACATCCACTCCAGTGTTCTCATACACAGTGGGTCTGTAGTTGTCTGGAAAAGTGTCAGAGATGAAACGTACCAAGAGAGATGTTTTTCCCACTGCAGAGTCTCCCACCAGCACACACTTGATAGAATCCAACATTTTGTTTAAGACCAGGGCCAAGAACACCGTCCCGGTGCAGCAGAAGCAGGATGCAGAGAGGTCTCAGGGGCTGTCTAGATAACTTCCATTTGGGGAGAAGCTGTTCCAAATGTCTTTACTTCTGAAGTCTTGATTCTACCACTTGAGTCTAAAATCCCCTTCTCTCCCACGCAGCTCTGCAGTGCTGTTGGATTTAATTCTTCAGTGAGTCAAATGATGTTTCTGAAAGAAGAAAAATAAAATGTCACATTTATAGCCTACAGAGAACAGTTTGTTCTTCATCAAGACAAACTTTTCTGGTCAAATTTTTGGACAGCCACAGGGAGTGCCCCTCACGGATGATGCTGAACCTTGCCATTCCCTCCCAGCTGGCGGTGTGTGCAACAGCCATTCACATAAATAACTTTCTTGCTGCTCCACAGGAACTAGCAATCTTATCACCTCTGCCATTCTGCACACAGACCAGCTTTTTTTTTTCCCTAATTGTCTAAAGAACTGATGAAATAATGTTCGCTTTGGCGTAGCTGTTCCTGACCTGCTTTCAGTGAGACATTTCCTGCCTCTGACTTTAACAAAGGCTGCCAAAATCCTGAATCCTTCTTAGTCAGTATAGATTCCTTTGAAAACATGCTCTTGTTCTCTAGAAGTAGTCACAAGAAAAAAAAAAATCACTTCATGAACTGATTAGACAGTTTAAGCTATTCTGTAATGAGCAGCAATGCCAAACTGCTTGTGACAACAAGGAAGTAAAGACTTCAGATGTGAATCTTGACTGGCACGAACCTGAACAGTTTTCAAAAGCAATGTAGGATTCGCAGCAAAAATACAAAAAGAGTTCCAAATGTTTCTTACAAATCAATTCCAACAAGCAAGAAGCACAAGCCAAAGAAAATCACACCAGTAATGCTGGCCTAGTCAGGCAATTTTATCAGAAGGGGATGCGGCTGCCCTAACATTTATTTAGTTTGTTGTAAAACTGAACTGAGAGTACTCATGCAATTGGTACAAATGGAATTGCTTTTGAGCTCCTGCCAGCATTCGGTCAAATTTTCTTATTTTGAAAGTATTCGTCTCTTTCCCACTGGCTACGTGCAAGATTCATCACTCACGTATGGCTGCATAAAAATGCTACAAAAGTCACCAACTGCAAAACCAAAAGAAAATTAGCTCTACAAACTAGTTAGAAACTGGTTAAAAATATCACTGGCTAATTTCCTGCATACGTTACAAATATAATGCATTTCTGACTCCTTCACATATGAAAAGAGAAGCCTCACCATGAGGTTACTCTTGCTCAGAAATGAACGATAGCCACAAAAAAATACATACTGGATATTACAGTAACACTTTCACTACACTAACTCCACCACCACCCCACATTTCTAGCACACTTAAAGCTTTGGCTTATCTCACAGAGGAAAAAAAAAACAAAGGAAAAGAAAAGCAGTAGGTGAGCCTAGAGGGAACATTTGTACAAGCATTGCCAACTGCTGCTGGCAACTCCCCTCCTTCCATTTTGCAACAAGGCATGCTCCTACCTCCTCACCTACCTTCTCTCATGCTGCCAGCATGCCTGCATTTCTCCCACCCAACACATCAGCTGGAGGAAGATGTGCCAGAGCTCAGATGGGGTGCGTTGCTTTATAACGGTGGCTATGGGGCAGGTTTGTGCTTCCCCGAGTGACGGGTGTCTGCAGGAGCCACTGCGACAGACGTCACTTCCTGGTCGGTGTGCTCACCATCACGGCCACTTCTAGGAAGTGAGATGGAGGCCGAGACACCGGCACTGCTGTCTGCTGGGAACTGAATGGGCTGCTCTGCCAGACCGAGCGCTGGTGGCAGCAGCTGGATGCTCAGCTTTAAGGCTTCGACAGGGATAACTTTACTGTTACTCCTTTGTTCCTCAAACAAGCACACAAGGGAATGAAACAAGATATTTGCAAAAGGTAACTATGAACATTCAAAAAGCCGGCCCAGGATACATGGTATAATTACTTAAGTGCATCACTGTCTTTCCTTCAGGGTATTCTACTTCAACATTGTGTCAGCAGTACAGTTTTAAAACACCACTGTTCATCACAAGCCAGTAGATCATGATTCAGACAAAAGTGCTCCCAGGAGAAATACAGCACGTACCAGGTCTTTTCCTCAGAACAAACATTTCCCTGATGTAAGAACTCTTAAACACCTTTAGCTTCACTACTTTGTGTATATTTGAATGTGGGGAAAAGTTAGAATGCCTAAGCACAACTTCTGCTATTCCACAAACACCAAAGCAGAGAAAGACGGAGAAAAGGACTGTTGAGGTATATAGATTAGTGATAACCAGGTCTAATTTTCTGGCAGCTTTACAAAGGAAATATACAAATGGTCAAAGCCCAGAAAAGGCTAGTCAACACACAGTAATAAAAGACGAAGTAGTCCACTGTGACAGTGCAGAGAATTTAAAGCAAAGAGAACCATAGAATATCCCAAGATGGAAGGGATCAGTAAGGATATAATTCACTGATAAATTGTACACAACCAGGCCCATGTTCTGGTCCCAAGGGCAAACTGGAGTCAGTCCTGATCTTGCATTTCTTTGCAGCCAGCTGAGTTCACATGCTATCGTGTATAGCAGGGACCATGTAAGTGCATATTGGAGAGGTGTGTTAAAGCTCTCGTGCAGCCTGTTATTGACCTGGCCTTAGGAGAGAAGTAATAATGTATTAAAATGGTTACATAAGCTCATCTCAATTAATGGAAAAACCTTTAGATGAAATATCAATAGAAAACAATGTCCTTTAAAGGACAGGCCAGTACAGGGCACCTCTACCCATCAATATGCAGACGGTTGTGTAAATATTTGCAGAAGATTTGGTTCTCTTCTCTAATACTATGTTACAGTCTTGGTCTGAGACTACACCATTTAAAATCTTGCCTTGCCTGCACAAAAGCTTGGAATCACACGTGGCTGAGTTTCAGTTGCTGAAGGATTTCTTCCCAACAATTTGTTTTCCTAATTTTACCAATTCTATCAAATCCATTTTGTATCTGGAATTCCAGATATAAACTTTTTTTTTTTTAAACACTATTTTGGCTGTATTTTCCCCCACTTGTAAAAACAACAAAATGCATTTACATAACATGGTGAAGGTTTTTATAATATTATTAAGCATAAGAATATGTATCTCATTCTGATGCAGTCATTACAAAAAGGGACTGAATCAAAGTTTATCAGCTCAATCAAACGGGATTTTCATTTATGCCAGGACAGTTTCTGGAGTCTTCTGTAAGCTCACTGTGAGTGTGGCTCAGTGTGGTGAAACATCTGTAGGGGATGGACAGTATCTTGTGATGGGAGGAAAGGGTTGGGAAGTCCTGATTTTAAACCCTACTTTGTATATTGATTGTGCAGCTTCACGTAGATATGGATTCAGAAGAGATTAGTTCATATGTAAACAAAACCATGTAGGCAAGACAACAGGCTTTTTAGACATTACCCTGATCTGGCAGTCACAAAATGCTTCAGAGATCTAAGGCAATTAACATGCTATTATTGTCCTTATCCGGTTCCTACCACAATTATACCTTACTGCAGTTCCTGTTGATATCAGGATAAGAGCAGGCTAATTTTTCAGCTTGAGCAGTGTGTACAGTAGCTCCTGAAGAGAAGTGATGCTGAGAGGAAGCAAAAATATTTGTACTAATAAAAAAAAAAAAGTTGAAAACCCCTGGAGAGACTTCCAGTTTCTATGCAATGCTTGGTTGCACATTGTCTTTGCCTGCATGCATTTCTCCTTAAGTCTCACCTCCAGCAGAGATGAGGTCTGCAAAGCAGTGTCTACAGCATATCTCCACCAGTTGGTTATAATCACAGCTCATTCCAGCTGTGCTGCAGATGCATAAAAACTGTCATCATGTCTCTTATTTAGAGAACCTCAAGGACAGAAAGGAGATGCGGAGACTACTGTCACTGACCAGACAGCACAGAGCTTTGTGCCTCCACCTCTATAAGTACACTGACTGGGGTCTAAGAGCACCTCCTGTGAGCAGAAGGAGAAAGAGGAGGAAGAAGAAAGTGAAGGAGGAGGACTGGCAGAAAATCAAGACAGGGTAGAGAAGCTACTGCCTGGTTAGGGGCAACGCCCAGAAGGTGCAGCAGGAAGATTGATGCCTCCCTGACACTGTGGATCCAGTCTGCATGACCCACTAGATCACCAGGTCACCAATGTCATGCCACCCTGTTTCCAGCTCCATGAGCAAATCATACCTGCTCTGTTCAAACACTGCTGCCACAGCATGGGGCTCCTGAAAACCTGTGCATTGACTGCAGTCTATCTGGAGATTGCCTCTGGTCTGCAAGCAAATGGCCCCTTGCCGCCAAGTCTTCTATCTCATAATCCTTAACCTGCTGCTCTAACATTTGCATTAGCTGCCTCCTGCTTTTTAATCCTATTTTAAGATTATTTTGATCTATCACACCAAGTAGCCCTGGTCTTGCTGGTCTAGGAAACTGCCTCCCTTTCTTTTCAGACAGTGTCACCATTGCAGACCGTCCTGCTATTCGGTGGTGGTACTGCTGCCACTAATGGGAATGGGCAAACAGGCTACACCTTTGCAAGGTGCTGCATCTTTTCCCCAAAATACTCCACCAAAAAAAATCTGAATTCACTTTCCAGCAAGCTATCACACGCTCCATCGTTATTTCCCAGCCCAAGAGCAAGATGGCAGATTACTGGCCAGCTGGTGCTTCAGCCCTCTGGTGCATTTATGACAATCTCTCAATGTCTTTTGCTACTTTAAAGAATTGTGAGGATGCCTGGAGGAGAGCTTTTATATAGATATTTTAGCCCTAAATACAATGATACCTGCAATGGCTTCCTAAAGTTGGAAGTGCAAGCAACACCAATAAACCCACATTTTTAAAGTCAAGATGTCTTGCATTCTCAAAAAAAAAAAAAATTTCCAGCATTAAATAAAATTGCAGTCATAACAACTTAGAAATTTTTCAATCGTTACCTTATTCACAAAACTGAAAATCTGTTCCTGTTTTACAATTTGAGCACTTCATTTTGAAAAAAAATGCAAAACTGAAATTAAAAAAAAAAAAACCAGCAGTTTATTAAATTTGTAGAAAACTGATGGAGTCTTCTCTAGGAACTTTTAAGAAAATTACTGTTGGATGAATACAATGCCTGAAAATTTAAACCTCAGTTGCTTTATTCGGCAGTTTTAACAATTGAAGGAAATAATTTATGATCAGATATTCAGTCATCTTGCTAACTTTATTATTAGTAAGTGAGCACAAGTAGTCAGATTTAAAATAAAAACCTCCTCATTTTGAGACTGGGAAGTCTTGCTATAAAACAGTTACAAATACAGTTCAGTGTTATTTGGAATGAGACAAGAGTCCCAATAAAGGGATGAAAGCTTTCCTCATAAGAGAATGTACATAGGTCACTCACTCTGAAATCATTGCCTCCTTCTTCTTTCCATGGAACCATGGAAAATGCAACAGATACAAAGAGTACAATAATACTATTAGACTGAGCAAATTCTCGGCTACAAGACACTATTTCTTAACACAGTCACCACCATTAGTCATGCATTTTCACCAGTGATGAACAGGAACCGATATTCCATGCTATAAAAATTGGTAACAGCGTAGGTGACCTACTGCTGCTAATGCTGAAACACACCAGCCACTGCCGCACTGTGTCACGTCCACTGTTTGGTCCCCACAAGTGTTCAGCATGCATCAGTGAATGTCAGTGGGTACCATTTTTTCCGCACGAAGGGAATTCAGTGACACACCTTTGCTTCATATGCAATTCCACGTCGGACACCATTTTGTCAGAGTGCCCCTCTGCTGCCATCTGTAGCAGAACATTGGTGGGAAGATCCAACCTCTACTGCCGTACCACCAACATCCACCTCTGTCATCGTGGGCCAAAATAATAAAATAGGAGGCACTGCCTTCAGAGCAGCCCTCATATATGTTTACACACATGCTTACACAGGTGTCTGATAGTACCATTATTTACATATCTAAGTACTGGATAATGACAAACCTGAAGATCTATTCAATTTTTTATAGACACTAAGAAATTCTTTTAGTTAACCAATTAAATAACAGAAATATTTATCTTCAAGAACACTTCATATGCAATTAATCACACTTTGATTCTGCTACTTATAAATTAAGCATGAACACAAATAATTAGAACCACTCTAAAAATTAGCAAAAAGATTTGTGTATTGATTCGAGAACTTAAATTCAATAGAAGTCAATTCTGCAGCAGTAAGTACCTGCTTCAAAATTCAAGCCATGAGTCTAAAGCCATTCTTTGTCCATGTTTATGGCAGAGTAAACTACAGACTTACGGTATTCGAATCCCTGGAGGACATTTTAAAAATGGACACATTTTCAGGATAAATTTTGCATCCTCTCCAAATACAACACGGGTAAGCCTGATGCAGGGGGTAAGGCCCTTCACAAAGGACTGGCCCATTTTCTGCTCTCAGCCTGGTCTAACAGCCTCCAAAGCCAGGAGCACATTGTGCCCAAAGTATTGCATGTGCCCCTGTACTTACCAAGCATTTCCCATTTCAAGATACAGGGTATGTCACTTTCTTTTCTCCACTCTTCTCTGCAACAACATTTCTTTCCCGCTCTTAAACACTGAAGAAAACCTTGAGTGTCAGCATAAACACAGCCTTAAATAGAACTAAATCACACTACTGTGCAAATGTCACACACGTACATGCTCAAGCACTGACATGCTCCAACCATCTGCCTGCCTACATCCCCTCACAGGCTCTGCCTCTGTACACATACACACATATAGCTGTATGTACCTTCACCACTGACTACACCGCAGAACTACTTTTGTGTCCAGATGGGGATACAGACACGCTTGCAGATGAGCACGGACGAAGCGCTATGCACTGACTACTGCATTACCAGACATCCCAAATGGCCCAATATCTGAATGGCTCCAGCCTTAAGGCAAAGCTCCACACAGCCCTAACTAGCTGCATCGCAGCCAAACCAAAGGTCTGGCGCTACAGGTGGTGCAGTATTTGATATTTGACTTCAATGAGAATACTCCGTGTGGAGAGTTATTCACAGGTGGAAAGGTTTGCAGCTTTGGGCCCCAAACCACTTCAAATTTTTCATGTCACATCCTCTTTTTAACACAGTTCACCTCTCTTGAAGTTTGAGGCAAATCAAAAGAATGCTCACAACATATTTTTGTAGACATTTTTACAGGTTTAATTCTTAAATTAAAAAAAGATTTTTTTTTTTAGTTTAAATGAGAAACACTCTTTTATTGCCAATCTCCAACAAAGACGTGCTCTCTTTCCAGCAAGCCTACCCCTCTCCCTGTTTCTGCCTGCATCATTTGACCCCCTGTAGGCACATGCATAACGTTCACCATCGTTAGAATGGTTAAAGAATCCATTTTTCTCTCACTCATACACAATTAATATCCTTTACTTTTCATATAAGAGTAATTTCTTGTAGAATAAAGCACTATCTGCTACCCGAATGCATGGAATATATGTGCACATATATGGAAAATAAATCAAAATAAGTCAGTATATTTTGAAAAGCATAAATACTGCA
Source organism: Lagopus leucura (assembly GCF_019238085.1). Taxonomy (NCBI): domain Eukaryota; kingdom Metazoa; phylum Chordata; class Aves; order Galliformes; family Phasianidae; genus Lagopus; species Lagopus leucura. The sequence goes on from NW_024962264.1 coordinate 48,453,040, forward strand.
GTAATTAATCTATGCATATACATACAAAAATTTGACATCCACAAATATATGTATATATAGATATGTATGTAGACATTCACTGAAACTCATTCATTTGCAGATGATTGCTATTGACTGCTTTATGAAACATATTAAGATATTTCATCCTCATTTTAAAATCTACATGCAGCTTTTGCATCAAACAATGGATACGTTACTGAAATGACTTTTTTTTATTTAAATGGAATGGTCACGGTATTTACATTATTTCTATGTATAGGTGTGCACATGTGTTTGTATACACACAAGCAGCAATGAGCACTCAGCTAGATCTGCAATTGCAATAGCATAGGCATATGATTGATTATATAAGGAAATAAACACACATTCACACATGTTAAACAATTACTTCTCTACCATACACACAGCCATTGCAGTTTTAGTTACATCGTTATAACACATGACAGTAAGTTGTTATTAAGCAGATACGTGAATTTACATTAAATCCCCCAGATGTGCAGCATGGCGAAATGCTAGAACTAATGACCATGCACCCCACAAACACACCTGTGTTCCCAGAGAAGAGGGCTCTCTCTCGGGCCTGTGCCAAGCCCACAGCTGCAGAGGGCTGCCTGCAGTGTGGTTTGGCTCTGACCTGGGCAGCATCACACTCCTGCCCTGTGCTTGCACAGCACCCAACCTTCTTGACCACATCCCTTAAAAACACTACCAAGTGATCAACATTAACAACATAGCTAGCAGCTAATACAGAACAATACAGCTGACGTAATGCCCTTCTCAGCATTGAAAAAAATTGAGAAATACTCATTCTACTGCTTCTAACCTCCATGGATCCCTCATAAGATCACCAAGGTTACTGTTAGATGTCTATATGGGTGTAACTTTGCTCTGTGTTTATGAAATCTCTATCACAATAAACAGGCTCTCATCCTGCATCTTCTCCTCTAAACCTGGGTGGTTCTCCATGTTCATTAAATTAAGCATTTACCAAAGTTTGATTTCAGTGAGAGTTAAAGGTGAAGAAGAAAAACATTAGAACAGGATTATCACATTTGACAGAAGATTATTTTTGCATATTTTGTGATAAGAATAAAAAAGATGTTGAATCTATACAAGTTTTGAGCAGCAAATTATAACTTGTCATTTGATGTAACAATGCAGAATAATGACTTCTTGCTAAGATGCGTAGCGGTTGGCTTTATTTTTTGCTTCAGGAAGAATGTCCCAGATCACTCACTGCATCTCACGGTTCTGTTTGCTCTGTTTACTCTGTCTACTCTGTCTGATGAATGTAAACCATGAGTAAAAGCCAGAGCAAAGCCAGAGTAAGTAAGCAACAACAATTTGATTGGTTATTAATTTTATAACACTGAGAAACTGGCTGACAATTTTAGGTTTTCTCCTTAGAATGGCCAGTAAGGAATAAGGATTTTCTTGCCTCGGCATTTATTCAACTATTTAAAGTCTTTACCTAGATTTCACCCAGAGGGAATCAGCCAAACATCAAAATTCATTTTGAAATGATGTGTACGCCGATTAAAATGTATGCACAGATGTAAAAAGGGCTGACTCAGAAGCAATGTCAGTCACTGTGCAAGTAGAAAGTGCAGTACAAAACATACAGTTATCACAACCTTTTCCACTTCTGTTGATTTAAGATCTTGTTTTATAATTAAAAAAAGGCCTTGGCATCCATAGTCTAGCCCACAGCTCAGTATTCCTGCCCTGCACCATGCACAATAGTAAAATCAGATTATATGTTACAGGTAGAAATTGTTGTTTTAGTGGGGTTTTGTTTTGCTACATAGCCTCCCCAAAATTCCTTAATTGCAGTAACTGAATTAAACTCAATAAATGAGTAAGCTCCCTTCACTTTTCCACAAATCCAATACTTAAATCTCATGTCACTTTTATATAAGATAATAAAATGTAACATTGCAGACAGCAGCGAGTCACATGGAATAGGTTAAGAGGAGAAAAGGCTCTGCTCTACCACCAGAAATAATATTTAAATCCTTCTTGCTTATTCTTCAGTTCAGTACGTTGAGAAGCCGCTTCAGATAGTGAAAGCTGACATTTGTTTGGTTTAAAGATCATGCAAATCCCCATGCTATGGTAAACCTTACTGAAGAGTTTCTCTTTTTCAGTGGGAAGCATAGAAAATGACACGCTACATTTTTCCTTGATTTTTGCATACTTTGCGTAAGAATGATCACACAAAAAAAGAGAGATTTTAGGAGAGCTACATTTGAACGTTATGCAAACATTTTCTGTGCTTTATTTTTGAATCGTGGGAGACTTGATTTAAACTCAGACATTTTACACATCAATTCCTCCAGAATTAAAATTCTACTTGAAATAGACATGAAATTTAAAACTAGCACTTCGACTAATGAGGATGAAAGAAATTACATAAGGGATTTTTAAGACATATGTTTTATAATAATTTTCTCACAAAAATATGTAAGCACACCAAGGAGCCTAATGGATGATCAAGCGTATCGCTAATTCAGTAAATGAATTCTAGAGAATTCGCCAGTTTTTAAGCACAGTTACTCAGTTTAAGAAAGCATGTTACAAATAAACTGTACGTCCCCTGGCTCTCCTGGCACATCTTTCAGCAAATAAGGAGAGCTGGATGGAAAGATTTTGTATTTCAATGACAGCTTGCACAACAGAATCAAACCAGCTAAACCACACAGCGGTCTTGTTCTCACACAGGAGAAACAGCATTATCTGTAGTTTGACTTAAACTAGGATAACCTTCAAAAGCAAGTGCTCGGTACTCATGAGGAGAAGAGGTATCACCAGCTGGTCAAACACCCCCAATCAGGCTGACTGTATCAGTTCTTGAGACTGCTATTCCATGCTCATGTGCAACAAATGGCACAGTACGCAGTGCTCAACCACAGCCCTTCATGCTGACTTCTGCTGGGCAAGGTGTTCGTACCCTTTCCGGCACACGTTGGGTCTTTCCTACGTGATATGTCACTGCAGCCCTTTGGGGAAACCCCCGAGCCATAGCAGATGAACCTGTGGTTTACAGCAAATTCCTAGAGCTGATAATTTCATCCAATAGATGCCAGCATGCCCGGTCAACCCCACACTCACCGGTAAGAAATTTGCACTTTGTAGCATCCGAGAGAAAGGACCAAATACAATTCCTTGCGCAAATGTTGGTTCTTCCTGCAATGGGAGAAATATCAGCACACAGCTACGCTCCCAGCTGTCCTTCAGCCAGCCTCCAGCACCACCTCCAGAGCTGCAGCAACCATTACTCCACACTCTTCTAGCACCCGTTCATCTTACATCCAATACATCAAGGCTGCCTACTAGTGAATTCCACTTCTCATGCCCACTGCTGCGTTGCAGAGGTTGTTCTGCCTCCCCATGCTTCTCCTTTGGGAAGGTTTGGAAGCTTTGAAGCTTTGGGAAGGTGAGGAATGTTTTCCTCATTTCTCTACTGAGATCAGAAATGAAGCACAATATAATTCTGCTAAACAGATTATGAAACCATGTTTAATTTTGTGGAGAAGTGTTGCAGAGAAGACCACAGATTATGTTGTTACATTGCTTTGCAGTATTTCTTATATTTGTGTTATCCTGCGCAGGATTTGTGTATTGCTTTAATAGTGGGCTTGAGACAGCAGCAGCCAACTTCCATTCTAGACTACCACCACTCGGGTTATCCCAAGACTGTGCAGCTGTTAGCACTTTGTGTCATGGAAACAGTCAAAAACAGCTGTATTACTAAAAATCACACACCACTGGCCAGGGTGAGAACCTAATTTGGAAGTGATGCCACACTGTGCAGAGTGATGCCTGAAACTCAAGACTGTGAAACAGACAAGTCTCATGGTTATTCATTTCATTTCTTCCCAAACAAAGCTCAAAAGAATTATAAAAAAATACTGTGATTTTTTTCAGTGTATAAGCACTGCCAAATTGAATTAATCATTTGAACAACGCAGTCAATAATACCTGCCCGTTCCTTAATTAAAACTGTAGACTCACAGGGCCAACATTTTACAAAGAAAATGGAAGCATTCAATTTAGGGGGATGTTCTTCAGTGAAAATCCTTTTTATTTACAGCTCTTAACCCAGCTGCTGCTATGCATCAGAATGGCACAGAAATAACAAGAACAGGAACAGCAGACACTCATCCCTCTGCCTCAATGTCCTCCTAATGGGTTATGAGAAATAACATGGAGGAGAGGCCACAAGTACTTCCGCTGATGCTGTACAGGATGGGCCAGTGGCTCAGCCTACAAGTCTGTCACCACAAACTCTGCTCATTTCCTGCGAGCTCTGAGTACACTGCAAAGTGCCCACTTACACTGCTGAGGATCTGTATGGTTTGCTCCTAGCTGTGCAAGAGATTGCCTCCTGATACCACCGGCAGCTGTGTTCGGGTGATGCAGCTTTAGTGCCAACCGCTGCCATTGGGTCCATGCAGCAGGCAAATGGCTTCTGTTTCATCCTCAAACTGAGGCACAATCTGTTAAATCTCTGCATGCAATCGTTTGCTTGTGAAAGCAGGTTACCAGGTGGGAAAAGTATCTTCAGTAACTTTCTATAAGTGAGGCCCCAGTATAAAACCATATTCATGGTTTTATTGTGCTGCACGATATAGGGACCGTTCTCTGACACAGCTGGCTGTGGGGGGACCAATCCTTTTCTACAGGCCCATCTTACACTGCTTTGGAACAGCAATGTTTCCTTAACATGGGATTAAGGGTCAATGGACTACAAATTTAGGTCTTGTTGTATCTCAGAGTCAAGCCCATTTTTTCTGTTTTAATTCTTCACTCCAAACCTTAGACAGCAAGCAGAGCTTAATTATAAAAACACATTTTCTGTAAATACAAAGCTACAGCTTTTCTTGGTTTCTGACATCTAATCTAGTGCTTATATACCTGGGCATCACACCCCACCAAGGCCCAGTCCCTCAGTGCAACAGCAAGCAAGCAAATGCAGAGGTTTTTTTGCCCAGCAGAAGCTGACAAAGGCCCAGACATGGTATCCTCATCAGGTCTGTGCCCACCTTTACCTGTGTGATACCTCTTCAGACCTGCATTTGAAAACTGATATTTATATCTAAAGTCAAGCGAATATATTCATATTTTCTCTATTCAAATATTTGGATGCACCCATTGATCAAAATGGCATATTTTAGAAGATGCATGGTGCAATGCAAAATCCCACCATGTTCTGACAGCAGAACAGAAAGGCAAGCACTGACACCAAACAAACGCTGGTAGATGTGATAACAACCAGCTAAACTCACTTATCCTACCTTCCCCCACAACTGTTTTCTTCAAGGTAAATCCTGTGTTCAAGCCGTCCTTCTGCAGATGCCACAGCTCCTGTCCCATTCACAGGTGGAAGCTCAGCTGAAAGAAGCAGCCAAGTCTGAGGCCAGGTTCAGAATCCACATAGGGACCTGTGCCAGAGGGTTGATGCTGGCTCTGTATGGTCCCTCTTCATTCACCTGTGAGCAGGACATAGAAATGTGTGCACAGATTGCACACAAGTACACACTGCTGTCAAAAGTAATCCCACAGGGCACAGCCAGCTCAGAGGCAGCCAAAAAACAGCTGTGGGGGGAGATGAACACAGGCAGCTATGCCTGCAGCCATGCAGGCAGCAGCACAGCCCTTCTTCAATTTCTGCACCCAGTGGGCCAGCTGCTGGGGAGCCAGAGCCAGTGATGAAGATCTCAGCAAATTAAATCTACTTCCAATCTCACTTCAGTCCTAAGAATCTAGATTTCACCTTTCTCAGGTTCTCACTGATGATACTTTCATCTAAATTTGCTCTGAAACTTTTAAGACAAGGCAGAATGTTTTCCTCATCACCACAGCATACTCCACAACTAAGGAAGAGAGACATATCTGGAGATAAAGATGCCCATTGCTCCTGGCTTCATGCTCCTTACAGCAGCAGTGGTGTCTGGATCAGACCTACTATTTCCAAAATAATTCACATTTTCTGTTTTTCCATACATTAGTTAGCACTTCAAACAGTGGTATGGCATGGCCCATCATGCCAGTTTTCCTCATTTATACAGGGTCTTTTTGTGCTGAAATAGGAACAAACTCAGCAACAAACAGAAATCCCAATGATAGATGGGGTGGGATGAGACCGGCACTTAACAGAGTATCACGGTGCTGGAGACAAAACAGATGGTATAAAGTAGAACCAATCACATATATCCATATCACAAGTTTATTAATAAAGTACATTCAAAGATATTGAATTTGATCCAGAATCCAAATTCTAGTTATGACATTCAGAAGAAAGAGAAAGAACTTACCAGAGGCAGGAAGCAGAGTGCGGCTGTTAAAATAGACGTTACGGAAGTCAGCTACTGGGAGCAAGGGCAGAGAGAAAATGAAGAGCGGAGAGCTGTGCTCTTCGGTTTTCAGATGGACTTCTTTTCTTAGCAGGTTCAAAAAAACTATATTACAAAGATAGAAGGGGGAAAAAAGCAAGCGGTAAGCAGGGACCGCTGCACATACAGGCCACATTAGCCAGGGCTGGGCCAGCAGAGAGCGGTCCAAGATGTGCTGTGACGAGGAGCAGCGCAGGGGTGAGGGTACGTCAGCTTCCTGGTGAGCTCCTCGGTGCCTGTGTGGGTTTGGTTGCGGGCTGATGTGTGAGCATCCCGCTGCTGGGGGTTGGGGCAGCACAGCTGTGGCCTGCAGCACACTTGCTCTTTGCAGGCTGCTGCTCCCAGGGCTGCTCGAGGTGAGGCACAGTACAGCCTAGCAAGCAGTGTTCATCTAGCTGACCCTCTGCAAGCTGAGGGCAGGCACTTTCAGAGCTTTGCCTGAATTCAGTGAGGATTGCCCCATATCGTACATCAGAACAAGTGCACTGACCAGCAGCAGCGAGGGATTGCAGGCACCGAGAAACCTGCCCAGCACAGGCAGCAGCTCAAGCAGGCCAGGCTCTCATGGCATCTAGCATTCCTGCCACAGCACTCCAAGGAGAGTTTCAGGATTTCCAGTGCCTGGCCCACAGTCCATAGTGCAGAAGCCATGAGCATTTCCCACTCCCAAGTTCCCTACATACTCTTTCCTGCCTCAACCCGTGTGTGCAATGATCCCCCTGTCCTTGCTGTCTTTCCCACAGACACAGCATCTGGCTACAGCGAGCAAGAGGTGGCACAGGACACTACATGGATGCCCCTGAGCCAAATGTGAGGAGCCCTAACCCTGCCCAGAGTGGAGATCAGCTGCTCCTCAGCCACACACAGCAGCAGATCACCTGGCAACCTTAAGACCAGACTCTGAGACAGAACCTGAGACCATCCCAGAAAATATTCTTGGCCCATTTTAGGAACAGTCACTCCTGACCATGTCTTGCCACATTGCAGGAATAAGTGCCAGATCCAGGACTAAAGCCACGCATTTTATGTTCACTACAGGATGGGAATGCTCTGATAAAGAGAGTCAGCAGATTTCTCCACAACAGCTTTATCCTCGTATAACGCATTCCCACATAAAGTTATACTGCTTCCAAGAATGATTAAAAAAGTAATAAAAACTTGGAAAAAAACTATGAGATAAAGCAGAAAGGAAAAAAAAAAATCATTTACGCACAGATGAAACACAGCTTGTGCCTGTATAATCAGTGAACATAAAGATGCTATAATTATGAAATAAACAAGAGAGTTTGGCAAAGCAGACTATAATAACAAAAAAGGAGAACAGATAAAAGGTTACCTGCATCCTGGGCTCACTGCAAAACTCCAGAGAGGTCTCCAGAAGAGATCCTTTCCCACTGGCAGTCAGCTCTTAAATGGCTCTAGGAGAGGTGCAGCCAGGCTCCACCCTTCCGGCAGCACAGGTGAATTGCCTTCACCTGTGCTTCCAGGGCTGACTCATTGCTCACCTCAGGTGATCAATCAGAGGTTCAGGCCGTGATTCAGCAGTTCCCATACAGTGCCAAAAATATAAATAGCTGCTAAACTAACATTACCTATGTAGAAACACTGTAGAAGTGCTGATACAAGGCTTGCAGAGCAGTACTGCACAGTTAGGCTGGGGAATCAGTTTGTTGCTTTTCCCCGTGTAAAGAAACGAATTCAGTTAATTATCACTAGGGATGAAGACAAGTAAAGGCAGCTCGCAGAAGGTGGTTTTGAATAGTCTTTTCCTAAAAATACTAACTTTCTTTTGAGATTTTGGATAAGGAGCTTCAACACCTTATGAGAAAACTTGCATTGCTTGCTTCTCACACTGAACACCTGTTCTTCCATTTTTCACTAGGTTTAGGTTACCCAACACCAGAACATGCAATCAGGCAAAAAGTTTCCATTGCAATCATGATAAAGAAAGTCAGACACCCAAACATTCTGAGATGTTTCCACTAGAATGCTGTGGCTCAGAAGTAGAGAAATAGCTACCATTTGCAAATAATATTGATAGTAGTGCCCTAGGTGATCATCACTCATTTTAGGTCTGCTACAGATAGCAGCTGCTCAAAAAAATCAACTTTTTTTTTCTGCTTTGTACTGCAGACTAATCCAGATGTGAGGCCATCTGGGTAAGCAGCTTGCATATTAGATAAAGAGCTCATCCATCTGTAAAATACTTCATAAACAGCATTTGAATTGAGTGAGCTCTGTAAAAAAAAACCAAGGATGTACGATGAATGTGATCTAATGTCTCAGTTTCCACCATGTTCTTCCATTGTGCTTCCGGGAGCATCTTGACCCAATAATTTCCTAAATACATGTGAATATCATAGAGGGATTTTTTAGTGCTTCTGTTCTTCGTGGAGTTTTTGAATAAAAATTGGAGAGTTTTCATAGCGATGCACATGTTTCACATAGCCTTGTTCTATGACTTGACTTTCTAGTGACCAGGAATACTGCACATCACCTCCAGCTCCACACTCACCGCTCAACACTCAGGCAGTTCCAAAGGCAGGTTCAATATTGCAGCCTAAATGATATCTTTTCCTTGAAACCTGCTTTTTTTTTGTTGTTGTTCTTGCCTTTGTTGCTTCAGCTTTTCTGCCCCTATTCACCTCCTCATGCTGTGCAATGAAGGGGAACATCTGGCTGTAAGAGAATATTGCTATTACAGCCAAAAATACCTTGCTTCTCCTTTTTATACTCGGTATGAGTCATGAAGTGGGACTTTCAGAAACAAACACCTCGTTGTGGAAAATATTTATGAGGGTGGAGTGGAGGGTTGCAAATATGTATGTCTTTATTGAAAACTAAGTTGACAGCAAAAAATGTAGTCTTAAAACTCAAGTAACTGAGAGTTTCAATTGTGTACAATAATACCACCCAGAGTCTTATCGTGTTAGACTTGTTAGGCTGATTTTTAGTGAAAGGCCATGTTTGTCCCTTAATCCATTGATCTATTTCTCACTCGGACAAGGCAGCAGGATGCAGATTTTGGGAATGGAGCTAAGCAAGCTGCCCTGTCACCTCTGCCTGATTTCATTTTTGTTCTTACATTTGCTCAGGAAGTAAACCATGACACTCTTGATACCTGCTGTATTTACCCCTACAAGCCCAGGTGGCCATTGGATTAAACAAGGTAATTTTTTTTCTTATATCTATGCATTTCACCAACATTGTAAACAACATACAAGGAGTGTGTTTACTTGATAAAAGGGGTTTTATTATTATTGTTCTTGTTTCTTAAGTAATCATTCTCAAAGGGAAGCATGAAAAACGTGTATGGTCAAGATGCCAGTAACATGTTTGAAAACCAGCGTGCTGCTATTTGCTTTCCCTTGCATTCCTGGGCAGTACAGGGGAGGTCAGGTACGTTGCCCTCACCCCTTTTAACATGGGCATGAGTTCCTTCCCAGGGACAGGCACGCTGATCAAAGGGGGACCTCCTTGCAGCATGGAGGAGCGTTTGCAACAGTCTCTGAAATAGATCTGGCAAAGAAGTATCTCAGAATTACTCACTGTCAGGGAACTCCTTCTGAAAGAGGAAATGAAAATGCAGTTTCACAAGAAGCTCCTACATGGATTTAGGTAAGACATATGTCATTCATCACTTTACCTTGATGAGTTTAAGCTTTAGCTTCAACAGAAGATAACACAGTTGTTAAATACCCCTCAGATCTGTGCTATAGTGACACAGTTTGAAGCATATGATGATGAAACAGAACCCAAACTCAAGCACGAAGCTCTCAGTTCATCTCTCAAGTCCTTCCAAGGTTCTGCCTCTTCCTTGAGATGTCAGTACATATGATGCAGGTCTGGTGCAGAGGGCAGTTCAGTGTGCTGCTAGGAAGGGAGCCTGGGCTACGGCCACCACTACTCTAGTGGTGGGCCACTGCTAGGCTGGGTCAAGGAGCACTTCCAGCTGTCCTGCAAAAGAACATCTGCAGTGGCATGGAAACAGAGCGTCCTTCAGTGCAAGGCCTGCCCTGTGTTTCAGGTGGCTGTGGAGCAGCCCTCAAGCTACTCCAGTTCCAGGGATCAGGCTTGAGCCAACCAGTGCCTGGGTGCAGTAGCACTGAGATGGGGACAAGGCACTGAGCAGCTTAGAAAAGGTCACAGACCAAACAGGCCCAACACAGAGTATCCTGGCTTGTGCAAATGGAAATCAGCCTTGGGTCTGGCTTTAAAACCTAGGCGTAGGCACCTACATTATCATCCAGCCTCCTTTCAAGGTGAACCCATACACTTGTGCAGCTGCAGCAAACAGACATTACACTGCTTCTTGAGACCTCTGCTTCTGGCAGTCCAAACAGGCTTACACTTCGTTACCTTTATATCTTTTTTCCTTTGAACAGGTTTGTTATTTCTCTGCAATATTTATCTTGAGACCCAGCTGTCAGCAGCACGCACCACTAACATTTACACCTTTTCCTTTCTTGTTATCTGACAAGCAGAAACAGTGCAATAACTTCCTAGAACTATTCTTCCTGTGACAACAGCAGGGAAGTGGTGATCAGGACGATGTATGAGAAGTGCTTTCCTTTAGAGTAACTTGAAAATGCGCTTCCCCTTTCTTAAAACTGAAGCCTGCTTAAGTACCGAGCTAAGGATTACTTAATATTACCAGCTCTCACCCTGAGACAGCCTAGCATAAAAGCAATCACATCACTTCCCCAAAACTCAATATTCTTCCCCAAAATCAGGAACGCATCCTAATTCCCCAAACAGCCGTCAGCCCGACTAAGAGAACAAGGCATCTCCTATGTGTGACACACAACTCATAACTGCATTTTCCTTTTGTTGCTTTTGGGCGTTCATATGAGGTACTTGCAGCCCACAGAAGTGCAAAGCAGTGGCCATGGGCTGCAGGCCTGGAGAACGTCCCAGGCTGAAGCCAGCTGCTAAATGCAATGCGGTGTGCGAGCCCCCATCTGTTTCTGTGAACTATCCACCTTGTGTAATATTCCCTCTCCCAGGGACATCTCAACCTCCTTCCTCTCTGCCTGGATTTAGCATAAGAACGATCCCAGTGGCTCTGATGAAACCGCAGGGGTAACTTCCTTGTGAAATCACACCCAGCCTGAGGGATTTTGAGGCCTCAGGGCCAAGTTAGCTTCCTGTCCTCTACACCCTGAACCTGGCCTAAGGGCTACACAGCTCAGGTGTTTCCCTGACAAGAAAAGCAGAGAAAGAAACTATTGTCAGAGGTCAGAAGTTCTGAGGAAACACTGGTTCCTCCTTTCATTCTTCTTGGAAAGAAGAAGAGGTCTGTCAAGCCTGGGAGCTCCCCAGCCTCTGCACTGCAGGGGCACCCAGCAAAATGTAGCACAGGGCAGCTGTGAGAGCTAGCATCCAGCAAGATGGATACATTTTGCACGCATGAAGTATTACGGCATCCAGTTCCTAATGCCTGGCCTACGCTGAAAGCCCTCATTTCCCTCCTGCCCTCTCCTTGCTGGAGCCACCTCATTTTTGTGCCTCTCATTTTGGGGGAGGCTGGTACCCACTGGTGGAGAGAGCATTCCATATTAGCCTCCAATGTGCTCTTCCCACACAGAAGGCAAACGGTCTCCTGGTATGCATTAGGCAAAGCACAGCCAGCAGGCTGAGGGAAGGGATCCTTTTCTTCTGCTGAGCACTGATGAGGCCACACCTGCATTGCTGGGTACAGCTCTAGGCTCCACAGAGCAAGAGAGATATGGACGTACTGGACAGACCCCAGCAAAGGGCCACAAAGATGATGAAGATATGGGACCACTGTATGACAAGTGGCTCAGAGAACTGGAACTGCTCAGCTTGGAACAGAGAATGCTCAGGGGAGATCTCATCAATGTCTGTACGTATCTGAAGGGTGGGTGCGGAGAGAATGGTGCCAGGCTCTTCTCAGTGGCGCAGTGGGCACAGACTGAACAACAGGAAGTACTCCTGTGCTCTGCAGATAGATGACCAAGCACTGTCATGAGTTGTCTAGAGAAGTGATGAAGTTTCTTCCTTGGAGGTCTTCAAAAGCTGCCTAGCTGTGGTCCTGAGCAACCTGCTGTTAGTGGGATTGGACCACATGTCCACCAGAGATCCCTTCTAACCTCAGCAGTTCTTTGATTCTGGAGGAAAAGTGCCCTTCTATGAGCCAGGGTGCGTTACTCCAGCAAGGTCCTTGTTTAGTCTCTGCAGTACAGACTTTACATGGTATCTCAGTAAATGATGAAAAGCTGGAACTCTTGATCTCCTGAGGCCTGCCTACATGGCACTGCAGACAATGTAAAAGAGGATAACCTGAAATGAAAAGGATGACACACAAGAGAGGAAGACAACTTTTACACATGGGAGTCAGGCTACACTTTATGAATTAGCTGAAGTCAAGCCTGCACCATAACGCAGATCTCCCACCTGACAAATTACCTTTCCTCCTGTTTACAAACCAAACTTAACTCATTAAATTTGTGGCACATGCTGAGGATTTCCATCGCTCACTCTCCTGTCCAGCATTTCCTACCAGGTCACATAGTTGTCTCATGGGGTATAGATAGAAGAGTCTTATTTCTAAAACCTTTGTAAGCAACAGAAACAACTGTTACACTGCCCTACCACTGTCCTGCAGCCCAATGGATGTACCAGCCACCACACTCTGATGAGACAGAGGAAATGCATCAGCACTTAATAATTTACTATTATTTTAACACAAATCATGTCAAGAGTCTCTTGAGCATTTGAGAAGCATTCCTGCTCACAAGGAGCACACAAGCCTGGTTTTAGGCCCAACACCGTTACAGAGGACACAAAGCAATCTAGAGAGGAAAGCAAGATGGTGGCTTTTATCCTGAGCTCACCAGGCTGCTCAGTCCTTTCTGTTTTCGCGGCCCGGGTTAAAAGTTCACACAGCATAACAGCACGAGGGTCTCGGGCCACGGGGACCTGTGGTGGCTTTGGGGATACATGGTGCCTTTACCAAACTAAAAAGGCAGAGCACCTAACTTTTCACCTCTGAATGGATGCCAAAAGCCTCATTTGACTGTCAACATGCTAACAAAAGCTACAATTTCTTCCCCTCCTTCAAACTCTGCAGCAGAGTTTTTATCCCAGTCAAGAGAAAGATATGTAGCACTCTTAAAAAATGCAAGATACATAAATGAAGTAGGAGAAAGAGTAGCAGAACCTGACCACCTGACCACAGGATAAAACTAGTTACAGGATGTTAAGCCCCATCTATAAGGTGAATTTAATTCAGCAAGGTCCCTGAATGATGCATCCCAGCAGCGGCCTGCTTTGAGATGATGGTTTGGGTACATCAGCACTGCACCGTGGGAGCTGAGGAGGGTGGCTGCCCCAGCACAGAACCCATTCTATGCAGGGTACCTCACCACTTGATCCTGCAGCATCTCTGCTGGACACCATGTTACCCATCTATCATACGACGTCTTTCCCTATCTGTTCTTGCAGATCTCTTCAAGCATTTGCATTCCTCCCAGCTTACCTGCACTGGTAAGGAAGGCCTTTGTGAGTGCAATTAATCATGAGACCGGAGAGAGGACAAATGCCAAGCTCTTAAAGGCCAAGTTTCCAAAGTGGCATTCTGGACAAATACAGGCCCTGTTTGTGGAAAAGGTAATCCTCAAAAACACAGTATGTCCCAGCTCCGTGCCGTGTGGAAGTCAACCAAGCTATAGGAAAAGGTGAACTTCAATCTAGCAGTAACTGGTTAGAAGCCACAGTCAGCCCAGCCAGGCTCCAGAAAGTCAAACAGAATCAAGAGGGCTCTTCTCCATGACAGTTTTCAAGATGCCTCTGCCACCAGCAGCACTCACAGCTACACAGGGCTGCACCAAACAGCAAAAGTTATTTTCATGTCAGTTTGAGCAGACTGATAGCTGTTTGTCCAAGCAGTCAGACAACCTTCAAACGGCAGCTTGTGGCAGAAAAGGAGAAAACCTCATGTTATCTCTTTCAAATTTAAGTGCAAAATGCACTTTTGTCTTGCCTGACTTTAGCATAGAGTAGCAGTAACATTTTGAAAACAAACCCTACCCCACCCATATGGAAAGAAAGAAAAAAGTCACCAACACTGAATACTGTAGTCTCCTTCTAAGGAAAAATGAAAAATAAAAAAAAATAGCACATGACGTGCAGTAACATCCTCTTGCACAGTGCACAGAGAAAAACAACAGCCCTGGTAGGGGCACAGTGATGATGCCACCACCACTAAATGTCATTGGCAAGGGCACCACCTATTGTCGAGATCCCATTCATGTTCCTGTGTCCACCAGCAGACACCACCTTTCATCACAGCTTAATGATTCGGGTGACGTTTTCTCTTTGCCTCAAAAAATGCATTTCTTACTAGATTTCAATTGTTAGCTATAGTGTTCAATCATTTCCGTAAGTTAGGACAAGGTAAAATATGGCACTTCTCACATTTAAAAAGGAAGAAGGCTTTTCAGAATCCCCAGAGTGCAAAAAGGGAGAAAACACCCAGCTTTAAGCAGAGGAGCCCAGAGTTGGCCCAGCACGTCAAGGAAATAAAAGCACAACCAAAGCAGGAGCTGTTGGATCAGCGCAGGCTGTTGCAGCAAGAAGTCAAGCTGTGTGTCCACATTGGGCACTGCAAAAAAACTCTGTCCTTCCTCCAGAGAGGGCAAGTCCAGGATCAACTCCCACTTTAAAACGCTGCAGCTTGAGGGACTATTCTCCAAGATGGATCTTGCTGCCAGGAAAAGGAGTCCGTAAGTAATGACCAAAACCCAATCAGACATTCACTGAGGCTGTGGTGCAGTGACTATGGCTCAGAATCAGCTGTTAGAGCTAAGCTAGCATCTACCAAGTTTTCATGTTTCCAAATCCAGCTTTTTGTTGTTCTCTTCAGTTTATTAGGGCTTTCTATGCAAATGCACAAAGCTGGCTTGTTCCAGCACTGTACCAAGGCTATAAGACAACAAAGTCATAGGACTGACTCTGCAGGAGTTAACTCAGTCGAAGTCAGTTTTCCCCACCTCAGGTAATAAAATATGCAGGACTCGAGCCAGCACTTTGCTTTCAGGTGTCTTCCCATTCTTCCAGAAGCATGATATAGCAATATCTAAACAAAAGGGCCCTGGGAAAAGCCAGGCTTATGAGCTCTGAACTCATGATTATACAGCTATTCTTTTCCTCAGGATTTGTCCAATGATTACCTGTGACCAAAGTGTTCTCATCAAATGAGGTCTATCCAGAACACCATCCTCCTAATAACGCATCTGCATAGCGCTCAGACCTGCCCCTCTCCTTTGACTTAGGCCACCGCCTTCGGCTCTCACAAAATAGACCCATCTCTTCAAGGCAATAAATAAGTAATCCTAATACCACAACCCTTATTTTCAGTAATGTGAGCATTCAGCTCCCACTCACATCACTTAAAATCAGGCCACAAATCTGTTCCTTTCTGTGCCTGCAGATGGTTGCTTTCTCTCTCCACAGATGGCATCCTGAAGATGGGACAAGTGGCTTCCATGCAGAACTCCAAGTCTATTATTTGACAAAATCTGATAAAAGCCAAAATGTGTTCTTCCAAGGAAAGACAGAAGGCTATGCTTGTGGTAAAAATCCTTTATTAAACTAGATTTTGTAAATTCATTTTCACATTAGAAATTCTAAATGCAATTATAAAATTGTGTTTCAGTAAAAAAAATGACAGTTATAGTTAACAGCAAAATTACAACTTTATACAAATAAAAAAAATTTAATTTCAATTTAAAAATAGACATTGATTTCTTCCAATGTACTGGTCCTGAACACTTTGACACCTGGTAGCTACCAGAACACTCAGTCTTTTCATATGCACATTCACATAGAGTCATGTAGTACACAGCATACTTCATGTAGGTGAAGTAGCTTTCAAATAGCATTACCAGTTGGGTTTTCACTGTTTTGTTTGTGGTTTGTTTGTTTTTTTAATTAAAAATATTTTTATTAAAAAAAAAAAAAAAAACAACACCCTAATTTTGATACACAGGCATTGTGGTAACAAACATTCCTTTTTCAATGTTCGTACTCTATCCTCTTCCTCACTATGTGAAGAGGGCAGTACTACTCTGTAAACATGAAGTGCATTTGAAGACATGACCACGAGCAACATAAAGTCCATGTATGATTTATCACAGTACATTTATGATGATCTGCCATTGCTATCATCAATAAAAACTGTCCTCTTATTTACCAGACTTATTTTGTGGCAAGATGAAGTAACGATTTGGTTACTCTTCATCTGCTCATGTACTTGTTTAGAATACACGTTCTGCTAAACATGTGAAGATCTTTCTGACACTCTACACACAACCAACCAGGTTAAAGTAGGGCATCTGCATTGCTTCGATGAAGACTCCCAAGTCACAATGGCTCCCAACAGCCACAAAAAATGCCAGTTACATTTTGCCTGAGGTGTTCCTCAGCAGGCTTATAAAAAACACTAAGTTTAAACAAGATTATACCACATGATTAAAAACAAAACCCAAGTTAATCCACGCATTATCAAGGTATTGTTTAAAAATTACTTCTGCCCCATTGCTTTCATGACCAATAGAAATGCATTTCCAAACACTTGCACCACTTAGAACAACTAATCACCATTGCACTTAGGAACTTTTTATTCCTTCCTTTCTTCCTTCTTTTCTTTCTTTACTGTAGGGCTACACATCACTGCTACGGTTGATTGTTGAACTGAATTTTGCATGAACAATTTGAGAATCTTCCTGTATTAAAAATTGAAGTAAACATTAAAGTGTTTCATAGAAGAAGAAACCAGAAGTCACATAAGGGGTGAGCAGCCTTGCAACCACATGCTGCTGAACAGATTAAGAAGTGGCACACAATACAGGCATTTGAAAAGTCACACGTTTCAGAGTGCTGGTGGCCATACAACAAAGTGCTACTTGGATTAAAAATACCAAATGCAGAATTTTCACAATATGCCTCATGACTCACACTGATGCAACTGCAAAAGACATCAAATGTAGTTTTCAAACAATTCTATTTTAAATAATTCATCTCACTATAAAATACTTACCCTATTATAAAAACAATTGAAGAATCACAAGAATTCCGGTGTGTTTTTCTGTATAGTTTGGCAAGAATTAAGAAACTTCATGCTTTCAATTAATAGAACCCTACTTTCTCTCTCTGCACTGATTTTCTGCTCCACTCCATATCCCGCTCAGTAAAGCTTCTAAGCACACACTTAAACTCCTACAGGTGAAAACAGCTGAGCTCATCACCTTTTCTCTGAATTGGAAGGGCAATGCCTCAAGTCAAGCTGCTGAAGCTGACAGAGGTTTTGTCTACAATTTCAATAAAAGCAAGACAGCTTCTGCCCATTACAATATTAAACTGTAACTTTCATCCAAATTCAGCCCGCAATCAACAAATTATAATCAGGCAAACAACCAGCTTGTAGGAAGGTATGGTATCCAAAGTACCACAGCAAGCCCAGGCCTGTACCCAAAGACACAAGGGACAGAGAAAGAAGTATTCCAACTGCTCCAGCTCTGCACTTCTCCACTGACAAACAGATGGGAGAAAAGCTCTTCTAGTAGGGCATGGAGCTGAGGTCTTACCCTAAACATTTTTAGCCTTATTTGGTTAAACACAAAGAAAGAAAATAATGAGAGGGAGAGACACTGAAAATCTATGGGTGCAGCTTCCATAGACTGTTTTTGCACTTTTTTCTTTCCCTTTTTAATTTTAACCTCTTTCACACCCTTGATCTTGATTTATTTTTTTAAGTCTTACAGCAGCAGGTTCAAGAAAGGCTCAGAAAGTGGCACTTCAGGAGGACGCCGAGCCCACCAGGTCGGGCATTTTCTGGAGAAGTGAGAGCTGGGTGCAGTCACTGCTCCTCACTCGGCCAGCAGGAGAGAAGCTGTGCTTCTCACCTCCAGGGTAAGTGTATCGACAACTAGGCTAAGATGAACAGATGGACGAGGCAACAACTCCTGCTCATCTTCTGAACTGAAATCTAAGCTGTCTTTGTCCATGTCAGAAAGGTGTGAATATGCTGAGCGAATCAGGCCCCTTCCCAACACAACCAGAAGTGCAGGCATTTCTCTGGGTACAAGCTCACTTGCCTTACAACTTTGGCACCCAGCAGCTCAACACTGACATTTCCAAGTATAAACTGAGACCTTTGCTGGGCATCTCTGCCAACCAAGCCAATCATCAGGGACTATGCTGCAAGGAAGTGCCCCAGAGAGCCACATCTCCATTCAGTATAAAAAGCAGCAGTAAGGAAAATTTGCTCAAAAACAGAAGGAACTTCCTTTGTGCAAAAGAATGATCCTAGCTCCATTGAGGCATCTCAGATGTCTACAGCCCCAGGGCCTAAAAGAACGTCAGTCTTTCATTCTAGGCAGTCACAGAGGATGGAGCACAGGCTTCACCCTACGGGTGCAGTAGCATAAACAACCCTGCTAGTGCTACTTGGGGAGCCCAAATGTTTTGTATTTCAAGCACTGCTTAACAGTGTAGTTCAACAAGGAGAGAAAGGGACACGAATCAATAAAGTACCCCCAAAAATATAAAACTTATTACTTAACACAATTATTCCAGTAAGAGTCTGTTTGATTAAATATTATTCAAGCTATTCTTGCATTTAAAATCACCAAAAAAGATTACTGTATCTGTTAAAGCATGACAAACTCATTTTTTGATCTATCAAACACTGCATTCACTGTGTATCTATTACAGTAAATACAGCAGTAAATGCAGTAAATTTCACGTCTTTCCATTTGTCAGTGACACATTTGCAATGAAACCTATTTCTGTGCACAGCTTTTCTCACAGAAGTTCCTTGCTTACACTGCCCATGCACACAAATGGCAGAACTTGTACACACATATGGATTCATACAGAAACTCCCTGTGTGTGAAGTTCCTGGATAAGATTTACTGAGAAAGTATTTTAAAAATGAAAAACTCTCCTATTAATCCTTAACCTATGAATACTATTCCTAATACACAACTCCTATCCGTTCTTAAAAACAAAGCATTACATTAGGAAAGAAAAAAAAAAAAATAAAAGCAAACAAAAAAAACCAACCGGTTTAATGAATTCATGAATTCCTATGGCCTTCAGGAAGCAAAGGTGTACGATATAATTCATTGTAGAAGGTGAAATGAAAAAGGGTTCTGATTGCTTACTGAAAATCCATGCCAAAGTACAGGTGTTTCTATTTATTGGGTCTTTCAGACTTTGTTTCTTTTCTGTTTTTTTTTGTTTGTTTGTTTGTTTCTTTTTTTGTGGCTTGGTTTGGTGTTTCTGTGTTTAAAACATAGATACATTCAGATGCAAAACCACTGTGAACGGAGTACCTTTCATATCTTCTTCAAGATGGGCAATTACTACTGTAATATTCACATTCCATTTGATGTTAAAAATACATTTAAACGTCTTAAACAGACTTTCTACAAGGAAATTACCAAAGTTAATATACACAGAATGAAGACATCACTATTAAATACCTGTAAAATGAAGCAGTACTCATTTCATGCCATTCACAAAGTCACACAAGGTATACTCTTCATTCAATAGTTTTTGTGGGTTTGATATTATTTTTTTTTTTAATGAGCGCATTTCCCATTAGTTGTGTGTAAGTAGATGTTTTATTTTCTCCTTTAACAGACTGCTAAATCTATAAAAAATTACCTGACACATGGCTGGTCTTAAATCCAGTCCTTCCATTTGTTTCAAGAGTAATTAGGAATAGAATAAGAACAACAGAACTGGTTGAGTTGTCACAAAATGACCACTAAAAAGAACACCTCTGACTCTTGAAGAAATCTGGAAGTACTTTAACATCCAATGGCAATGGGATTTGAAATAGCAATAGTTGCTGAGTTCCCACCTCTCCTCTGCCTTTCAGAAGGATTGAGCACAAAGCTCTGAATCACAAAATAGCTGTACAGGGTTCTACATTCCAAAAACACTGGAATCACTGAAATTTAAATAGGTCAAGTGAGTTATGGACTGAGTAAGCTGAGAAGACTGCTGTATCTAAAAATTGTACCTCAACTGCCCTTGAACACATTATAAAATTCTCATCAGAATTCTTAATCTGCATTACTAAAACTTCAAATCCTGGATTTTTTTTTTTTTTTTTTTTTTTTGTATATTAAAACAAAAAAAATTTATCCCACAAGAAAATGTTCTTAGAAACATATTGACAAGACCATGTGCTGCAAATTGAGACCCCTTCTAATAAATACCATCCTTTAAAACAGATTAGAAAATATTATTGCAGCTGTTCAAAAAGTTTTTAGCTGTAATCCAACATCTCATTTTTTATGTTCCTCTTCTCATTAACCCTTCAATTCAGCATGACTTTCAGGCAGCCTGGCTTTATTTCTGCAAACCTGTGAAATAAGAGAAGATGAAATTTCAACATGAAAGTGACATTCAGTGTCATATTTCCAAGCCACCACCAAACACACAGAAAGCATTAATGTTCTCAATCAAGTAGGTGTGCATGCCAGAGTCAGATCACCAACACATCCTCTGGATGTGACAGTAAAGGTGGATTTTGTAGGGTCTGGAGAGGCAAAAAAAAAAAACAAAAACAAAAACAAACCAAAAAGAAAAGGTTGCCCAGTATTCTTGGTTACATTCATTCTGCCTCTCTTTTCAGATGTTTTTTTCAAACTACATTTTCTCTCCTGTATTCTGTAGAAAGTGAGAGGGAAATGGGAAGAAGTCTCTGCTCTGAATCCCACCTTCACAGTCACCTTCATTTATACTCCCATAAAGAAGAGGTAGCAAACGCATTGATGCCAACACCAGATTTGCTAAGTTGCTGTCCCATATAAGAAGTTGAGAGCTGAAGCATACATTGGAGACCAATAAAAAAGATTATTAACTCTTCACATTAAAAAGCTGGTGACCTTAAATGGAAAGAGGCAATTAAGCTATGTTTAGATAACTTTAACTCATAGTGTTTTCACTTATGTCAGATGAAAGGATCTCAGATTTAATAGGTATCCATTATATCACTTTTGAATCATAAAATTGTATAGGTCTTATGAAACAGCAGACGGGCATCAATCAATGTAGTAGCCTAGCAGTATGATAAAACAGACCAATTTTCACTCAGTTAAATGCAGGATAAGAAAAAAAAACCAAGTCCCACCAACAAAAATGTAAACTCACCTGAAGTTGTGGCTTGTGAGGTATCTGATAGCTGCTGGTTTGATGCGAGCAACTCCTCCCTGACTATGGCTTCCTCTTCCAGTGATAACACAGAGATAAGGTTTACCACCAGACTGTTGGTACTCTGTAACAGCAGGCACAGTAACAGTTAAAATTTATTCTCTGCAGAGACCTGGCATCCAGCACAACCTTCTCACCTCCATTTTTCTGAAAACTTTCACCAGTGATTTAGAGCTTTTTTTTCCTCATGCTGGCCAATGCACCTTTCATATAAAAGTAATTTCCCTTCTTCTGAAAAAGATACTCAGAAAACAAAACAAACAAACAAAAAAATACAGCAAAACTTTTTAAGTCTAGACTGCTTGTAATATGCAATGTGATCATCAGGAAATCCTTCAAAATTCCACAGCAGCTCTACTGGTTTTATCATCTATTCTTTACTTGGGATTTTTACCCTTTGGGAATATAATTAATTTAAAAAGAAGGGTGTTAGATACTTATTTTTTAAGTGACAATAACGTGAATAAAGAAATTACATGTTAATGGATATATGAAGAAAATGGAAAACAAATCCACGCAGTTTTTTGACAATTATGTCACACTATAATTTCTGCTACATTGCAGCACATGATTTCATAGCTCAGCACACGGCCCTTGTTAGGTGTTATTCATATCCTACAGATAACATCAGCCCAAATTGATAGAAAAGATTGCCCAAATTTGTAAAAGATTAAATAAAATACAAATGAAGTTGTATTGTCACAACCACCAAGATTTGTCAGTTAAAGACGATCACAGGATATTTTTCCTAAACTTTTCTCTCTCACTTTCTGTATTAGTTTGCAGTTCATTGTGTCAGCACTAAGTACTCTGTATTGATCCTTCTTCTACGTATGTAAGCAAACATGATTTTTTTTCAATAACGAGGTGAATGGAGTGAACAAGGAGCTCCTCCCACCATTCCTAAACTCCTGATGTCAGTGTAACTTCAGGAAATTAAACTGATAGATCAGACTGTAGCTTAAAGCAAACGAATGTTCTCCTAAAAGAAGACAATGTAATTTGATTAGCTCTGACTGAACATCTGACTCCCTGATGAACACTTAGTTTTTTGTTTCCACTGTGTGCAGTAGCTATCATTAAAAAGTTTTGAGCACTGGTGACTTGCACAAGAAATAGTTCATACAAAAAACACTCCCAATGCACTTAAATTTATAGGATAAACTAATAATGCAGAAAATGTCCTTTTACAGCAAGAACACTCAGCAAGTACGTCTCTTCATTGGGAGACAAAACAAGCCCTCAAGCAAAACTGCACATGGCATTTATGGAAGCAGCATTATCTCAAGATCCTGCTGACAGATTTTTACAACGCTTATCAAAAGACAGCTAAAACTACACATCTTCATGTGAAAGTTGAAGACAGTATCATCATGGTGCTTAGAATTGCAGTGATTTTTTATTTTTTTTTAAGAGTTTAAAAAAAGCAATAAGGTTCCAAACAAAGCAATGCAAGTATGACACAAACATTTGCATTATCATCCCTGTTAAAAACGCCATAAGGGATAGATCAAATCTTCGACAGATCAAGTCTTCAATAAAAAAAAACAACTGAGGATAAAACAGAAGCAAACAAGTACAAAAGCATTAGGATAAAAAAAGGATAGCACCACTGAGCAAAAATAACCATTACCTTGCCAAGGAAAACAACTTCCATGGGGAAATCCTGAAAATAAAACTACACAAAAGGCAGCTGCTTTCACGTGTTACAGAATTACAACTGGACTCTCTGCTATTGCTGTATATAGTGGTTTCTTAGTAGAGACCATGGAGAATAATTTTTAGGAGACAAGAATTATTAGCTTTTGCCTACCGTTGCTTTTTTCCTGCAGCACTCTGGACAACTGATTCACAGCTTCATCCACATGGAGACCATGCAGATCCAACACATTCAGAGGCAGCAAGGAAGTATTTACTCTTTCAAAGATTCGCGCAGCAGCAGCATGGTTGGCTTCTTTCATCTTCTGCTCATGAAGGCGACCCTTTATTCAAACGTAATGGAATATTACAGTCTGAGACATGATTTAAGCTCTACACCGGTTGCTGAGTTCAAAATGACAGTCCTGACAGGGTGCTTTTAATCTCACAGTTTGAGGTATTGATGTTTATAAGCACAACACAATTCCTAGAAGAAGCTCAGTGAAATCTACCCACAAGGAGATTTCATGAAATTTGTTTGCAGGAAACTGCTCAAAGCTGGCAAAAAGAAGAAACCATAAACAAAAGCTTCATGAGAAAGGGAAAAAGCTAGAGAAGGCACAAGAACATAAAATCTTTACATGAGCTAAAAAGTTACTCTTCGTGCCAACTGTCAGATTTATTACCCTAATAACTTCACTTTTTTAATCGCATTTTACTTTTTGAAAGTATTCAACAAAAACTTATGAAATAGTACCAAAGAAACTGCCTAATTGCCCAGGAAAACCCTGCTGAGTTATATAAAATACATTTTATATATTTTAGGTTAGTTCTTCTGAATGCATTTCTAAAAATCAGACTAACCAAGAAGTGCAAAAGCTTGACAAGTTGACTACTGTAATTCCTAATATTTTTGACATCTCTTATGACTAATGATATCAGTACAGCCTTAATTGGAAGTAAGGGCAAGGAGTGTACAGAACTATTAACACTACACTGTGAACAAGTACCATCTGTTTCCCAAAAACACTGCAGTGATCACATCTGAGAGACTAAAGTTAACACATTATGTCTCTGATAATCTTTAAGCACAACCTGAAATGAAATGAAAGACTTAACTCCAGGTACTGGACTGACAAGGGCTCAAGAGAACTGAAGTGACAGTCTGTCTTACACTTTCTTAAAATGGATCAGCTGAAGTACATTAGTGTCAGACCAGAGATAACAGCCCTATAATTCTCACTTTCAGAGAACTACCAGAACAGGACAAGGCCACCAGGCGTAAGTATTTTTTCATGAATAAAGGTACTTTGGCTTGCCTTCTTATCACCTAAAAGAAAATACATTATAGATTTCCAGACTGTATTCATAATTATGTTTAAGAACAAAAACAAAGGGAAGACTTTAAATCACACAGAGTGCTCCAAAAGTTATACCTCCTATCTGTTTCCATAGAAACTACAACAGATACAAAGAACACAACGATACTGTTTAATAGAAAAAATTCTCAGCTACAGAACACTACTCTTCAACATGGTCACCACCATTAGCTACACATTTTTGCCAGCTGTGAGCAAATGTCTGCATGCCGCACTTGCAAAAATCCGCATGGCTGTCCAGAATGTGGCTTGCCCTTCACACTGCCACTGCTGAAGAGCACCACCCACTGCTTCACTGTGTTCACATCCACTGTCTGGCCTCCATTAAAGCTCAGCAAGTGTTGACAAATGTCAATGAGTGCAATTTTTCCCACTTGGAAAAATTCAAAGACACCTTTGCTACACATGCACCTCCATGTCCGAGGCCCTTTTGTCAGACTGCCTCTCTGCTGCCATCTGTTGCACAGCATCAAAATGTAACAATATTGGTGAGAAGGTTCAGCCTCTACTGCCATACCACCAACATCTATCAGCCTCTGATACTGTAAGCCAACACAATAAAATAGGAGGCATTGCTTTTGGAGCAGTCCTAGTCATATATGCCGAGAATTGTGGTTGAATCAAGACTGGACTGCCTGTGCTCCACAGCCAGAGTTTACAAGACTGATCAGCAGAAGATCTACGTTCTGGAAAACAGATGAATGGCAAAAAGCATGGCATACCACACCACATTATCCTGATAGAAAAACAGCTTGTACTCATACAGACATACAAAATCAGGACACAAAGACAGCTGACAGTAATCTTCCAAAGACCTATGAAGGACTAAATAAGCAGAATGCTGAGGCAAAAGATCACATGTTAATAATTGATTCCTAATAAATACAAAAGACCTGTGTAGAAACAGTTCCTCACCAGTTAAGAGGAGCTCCAAGGATACACAGACGATTCAACAGCTAATGCTTATTGCACTCTACGTCATGCATTAGTGAACCTGGAAAGACCATTTTGACACAAATCTTGGTGCTTACGAGCATGCAGATGAGAGAGTGCACTCTGGGATGTTTAGCATACCTAAGCACTTGCATGTGATCTTTCACGAAGTTCCACACTGAATTTGGCTACATCAGTTTCATGTGTCAGCATCATTACTAACAAATGCAAGTTTAAGCATAAGGTGATTCTCAAAATACTGAACAAATCTAGCAACTGCAGTAGGCACAACTTTGTTATCACTTCCAATCTAGTATTTACTTATGTCTCTACACACAGAAAGAAAGCACTATATTTAAGTTTACCTGACGTGCATAAAATGCTGCCACAGGCTTCATTCCCATGTGATAGGCCTCCCCAGCCTTTTTCAAACACTCCTGCCTCTTTTGCTGGTGATGAAAAGCTTCTGCTCTAAAGTCATCATACTGTGGATACTCATATTCTTGAAATATTTCACTCAAAACATCATCTTCTTCCTTAGCTTTTCTTGCCTGTAAAAATTTGCAATCTTGAAACTAAGAATGTTTTCCAAGGTGTTTTTACTGACATGGCTTCGGATACACTTGTAACTACTATTTGAAATAATAATAATAATAATAATAATAATAATAATAATAATAATACCACCACCTTCTCCCGATTCTTTGCAGCACTGTATGAAGAAGCAATTTCGTTTCGCTGAACACTTTCTTGAGCTATAACTGTTTTTACAGGATCTGCCTCCAGAACACAGTTCAGAAATTGTTCGGTCTGCTCTAAAGAATAGCTGTAAATGATAAGTAAAATCTGTGACTTTCCAAAGGTATTATTAGCTGGTACTTCTATTAAAATACACATTACAGACCTTCATAGTGTTACAGATACAAATGCCTATGAATATAAAGCACTAGAATAGAATTTTCCAGCTTATTACAAAAAGACTTTGTCAATTTTGTCAAACGTACTGCATTACTGACATCAATGCACAAGCAGTCTTACTCATCCGAGAAGTAATTGAGGGGCACTCAAACACAAAAAGGACAATTAAATAGTAAAGTAAATTGCATCATATCTTCATAAAACACAGACATCCATTTAGGAATAAATGCTGCTGCCTGGGCTGCATAAGTTACTTTATCTTAAAATCTCCTCTGGACTGTGTTAAATAGTACAAACTAGCTTAAAACTAGCTCAGTTTTCTGAAACTTATGCAGGAAAATCCTCGTATTTCTAGTCAATTTTTTGTTTAGAAACTTAACACAGTAAGAATAGAAGATCAGCAGCCATTACATTTCTAGTAAGCCCTTTTTCTTCTTAATACTTCTCTTGCTGTTCAGTAAGCAGACAAGAGGAACATTGGTCAGAACTAGATTTTAGGAAAAACAATACTATGAAAAAGAATTTCATATGTGAAAAACAAGAGAAATATTTAAGCAGTAGAGGTGGATAAACAATTTATTTTAAACATTTCACAAGGAAAAGTTTTGATAACAACCTGGACAAGCGGAAAGACTGATAAATAGCTATGCAAATCTGTGTGGAGAGACAGACATTCAACTGGCCAAGGACGAAAAAGGAAAGTTTCTCATGAAAAGAAGTTCTGCTCACAGAGACTTTAAGAAGGTTGCCACATACAGCAGAAATATAATGCAGAAAAGAGAAGTAGAACACAAGCAAGAAGAAACAAAGAGCTCATTGCTGCTATAATAACCAGGAAACTACTAGCAGCTAACATCAGGCAATAGCAGCTTCCCTCTTGGTCTGAGTGCTATCTGCTGTGCACCCACTGTTACATTCTTCAGCAATTTATCCCACTTAATTTACACCTCAACTCTAGAGCAAATACACAGTTCCACTAACTGCAGTCAACAGCCAGATATGTACTTCTCCTGCAGAGTGAAGCTGTCTATTCTTCAAATGAAGAATCAAGTGTAACATAATTTCAGTATTCTTTTTTTAAGACCAGTTACTTTTGCCATAGTTAAATCTACAAAAATCAGGAAATGCCAGTTCAAAAAAAAAAAAAAAAAAAAAAAAAGGGAATTAATTTAAGTAATACCAAATAGTTTTACAAAGAACTATAAAGACTTCTTACTTATTGTCCTTGAAGATATCCATTAAGAAATTTTGATTAATAGTTGGAAACATCTCAAAAAGTTGCTTCTCCTTCAGTTTAGCAGCACAATCTTTTATAGCCACAGAAGGAACACGTTTCTATGCAGAAGACAAAGGAATAATATTCAAGCTCACGATTAGAACAAAATACAGTAACAGTGGAACCAACTATACTGCTATTTGTTAGGATTTCAAACAAAATATTCACTCAGTAGTTACATACCCACAGCTATGATAACACATCATTATCAGCCTGCCACACTGATTTGATGAGAAAAAAGGACAAGTGAGTTGTACTGCACACCACTGCAGTTCTCTGCAGTCATTTGAAGTGACTCAATTGGAGCGGGCTCATAACTTGGAAGATGTAAAAGGGCTACCTTTAGAAGGACTTTCAGTTTAGGAATGCACCTGATGCTAGCCTAATCAAATTAAGTTTTTAGGAAGTTCACCTCTACTCAGGTATCTGCAGAAAGTGATACTGAGAGGTTGGGATTGAAGCCATGTTTTCTTATCAAGCAGAGGAAACAACGCTGCTCTAGTGTAAAATATCTGAAGTTATAGTGTATTAAATACATCTGTAAAGTTGCATGGAGAATAATCATACATACACATATAATTACACTAATTATAGCCCAATATAAATTGATTGTTCTGATCATCCCAATACTCAGACTGCAGAAAAAAAAAGTTGTCAAAAAAGAAGCCAAGCTCCATGAATCCAAACCTGTGGACATCACATTATTGTTATCAGTAAGCCACATGCATGCAACTTAAAAAAAGAACCCACAAGCCATTCTTTCAAACTACAGGCTAGTAACATCCAAATTTCTTTAGTGATAGGAAAACATTCTCTTTTCCTAGGACAGCCGTGTATCAGAGACAACTACCAACAGAGCTGTCTGTTCTGAACTGCCCCACAGAAGAGGGCAGTGTTATGCATACACAAACAAGGCAGCGTATGGGAACTGTGTGGAAAATGCAAAACAAAAATCTCTGCAAATACTTATTATTATTTTCTGTTATTTTCTGACAAGTCAGTACAGAAAATCACTTGAGATTATCCTCAAATGCTTTAAAATATAAGTCTAATTTGTTAGGAATGTTGTGGGCTTAGAAAAAATATTAACAAATTCAATTTCTAAATAAACTATGCAAGAAGCTAAATAAGAAATTGCTGATATTTCTTTCTTATTAAGAAGTACAGGAAGTCACACCAGTCACCTCACTCTTTTTAAATGAGCCATGAAAAAAACAATTCAATCAAATGCAAATGCTAACCTGTATAGTGAAAAGCACCGTGATCTGTTTGTGAAACAGTCAGGATGTTACATTTTAAAAAGGAATTTAAAAAAAATAAATAAATCAACAAACATTTACTACAAGCAAATGTCTGTATCACTGCAGTTGATAACACTAATGGGCATGCATTTATTTCTCAAATTCTGGCTGTAATAAGCAGCACAAAGATGAGTCACTACATAAGACATTCCATTTTACTAATGGTAATGAATCATATAATCTGTACAAAAACTGTCATATTCATACCAGGTCCTCTTTCTCCTGCATAGCTATTTCTTCAGATATTATTTGTCTGAGAGAAACTTTCTGAGTTCGAGCATTCCAGTGATCCATAAAAGGAAAAACTTCTGATGTTGCTGCTTTTTTAATCTGTGTTTCGTTAGATGAACTTGAAACCCAGTTCATTCCTTTCTTCTGCATTTTATTCTCTGCATTTTGAGATAACAGCATTTTTGAGTCATTCATATTTATCTGCTGAATCAATGTAGAACCTTCAAAAGCAGTAAAAATGAAGTGACAAGTAAAACAATTAGTTTATTCACACAAGAAAAGTCAAAATAATTAAGATGCTTTCCAGCCTAGATAGAATCATAGAACCACAGAATTGATCAGGTTGGAAAAGACCTTTAAGATCAAGTCCAACTTCAACCTAACCATACTACCCTAACAACCCACCACTAAATCGTATTCCTGAGCACCACATCTAAACAGTTTTTAAACACATCCAGGGATGGTGACTCAACCACCTCCCTGGGGAGCCTATTCCAGCTCTTAACAATCCTTTTCCTGATAGCCAACCTAAACCTTGCACAGCTTGAGGCCATTTCCCCTCATCCCATCACCTGTCACCAGTGAGAAGAGACCAACCCTGCTTTCACTGCAAGAAACCTTTCAGACACTGGAAGAGAGCAATAACATCTCCCCTCGGCCTTCTCTTCCCCAGACTAAATAGCCCCAGTTCCTTCAGCAGCTCCTTGTATGGCACACTCTCCAAGCCCTTCACAAGACTTGTTGCCCCTTTTTTTGACCTGCTCCAGCACCTCAGTGTCCTTTCTGTACTGAGGTGCCCAAAACTGAACACAGTACTCGAGGTGAAGCCTCATCAGTGCCGAGTACAGAGGCAAGATTACTTCCCTAATCCTGCTCACCACGTTTCTGATGCAAGCCAGGATGCCATTGGCCTTCTTGGCCACCTGGGCACACTGCTGGCTCACATTCAGCCAACTGTCCATCAGCACACCAAACTCCCTATCCATCAGGCAGCTTTCCAGCCACTCCTCCCCAAGCCTGTAGGGTTGCCTGGGGTTGTTGTGATCAAAATACCCAACACTTTACCCTATTGAAACTCATACAGTAGGCCTCTGCGCATCAATCTAGTCTATCCAGGTACCTCTGTAGTGCCTTACTATCCTCCAGCAGATCAACACTCCCTCCCAACTTGGGGCTGCCTGCGAACTTACTGAGGGTGCACTCAATCCCTTCATAAAGATAACTGATAAAGATTGTTAAATAGGAGTAGCCCCAGTACTGAGCCCTGGGGGACACCACTGATGACTGGCTGCCAACTGGATTTAATTCCATTGACTACAACTCTTTGGGCCCAGATTTCTAGCATTTCACCCAGCAGAGTGTATGCCCATCTAATCCATGGGCAACCAGCTTCTCCATGAGAATGTTGTGGGGTACAGTGTCAAAGCCTTTAATGAAGCCCAAGTAGACCACATTGACAGCATTACCTTCATCCACTAAGTGGGTTGCCTTGTCTTAGAATGACATCGAGTTTGTCAAGCAGGATCTACCATTCATGAACCCATGCTGACTGGGCCTGATCCCCTAGTTGACCTTTAATTGATCTCTGATGGCTCTCAAGACTATCCATTCCATAACTTTCCCTGGCACCGATGTGAGACTGATAGGTCTGTAGCTATGGGGATCATCTTCCCAGCCCTTTCTAAAGCTGGGCGTCACATCTGCCAGTCTCCAGTCCACTGGGATACCCCTTGTTAGCCAGGACTGTTGAAGGATGATGGAGCGTGGCTTGGCAACCACATCTGCCAACTCCCTCAGCACTCTAGGGTGCAATCCATCTGGCCTCACAGACACTTGTGAGTGTCCAGCTTTTGAAGCAGATCCCAAACCATTTCCTCATGGATTATGCAGGATCTATTCTGCTCCCCATCACTATCTTCCAGCACAAGGTGTTGTGTGCCCAGAGAACAACTAGACTTACTATTAAAGACTGAGGCAAAGAAGGCATTAAGTACCTCAGCCTTACCCTGATCCTTGGTCACTGTGTTCCCCTCTATGTCCAGCAAGGGATGGAAATTCCCTGTAGCCCTCCTCTTCCCATTAATGTATTTACAGAAATATTTATTGTTGTCTTTCACCTCAGTGGCCAAGTTCAGTTCTAGTTGGGCTTCAGCCTTGCCAATTTTCTCCCTGCACAGCTTCACCGCATATTTGTAATCCTCATAAGTTGCTTGCCTCCTCTTCCAAAGAACATAAATACTTTTGGTGATTGTTAAAAAAGGATATTATTATTGTAGAAAACAACCTGATCATCTTCACCTACTTCCTGAAAGAAAAGCCACCATATTCCCCAGATTCATCAAATTTTCAATGTACCTTGCACATACATGAGGATATGCTTTTACAAGATAATTATTGACTTATGTATTTATATACTTACAATGATTAACATAATGACAGATGCCTTCTAGGAAGTTACGCTAACAACACTGGCCATTCAAGTGGGGATTTTGTGCCCACACTGCAATCCAAGTCTCTACCCCAATTGTATGTAAGAGGGCTGAGATATAGACAAACATTTTTTCCTAGGAAGCTGAGTGACTGGAAACTAGATTTACAGATTTTAACACTACCTGAACAATGACATGCATCTTCCTGCAATAAACAAGTAATCTGAAAAGGACAACAGTGTGTGCATGTTGTAGTTTCGACCTCCTTCCCTCATCAGCTGCAGAAATATTCCTCTGCTAGCAACTATCTGGCTGCATCTTTTCTTCCCACAGAGATAAGATATGTCCTATCAAACAGCTGTTTAATCTAGCCAGAGCTTCTCTAAATTCTTGCCAGTACACAAAATTATTTGTTTTTCCCTTTATCTACCTAGGATTGGTGATGCTGCATACAAGTAACATCTTTTCTATAACTCTGCAAAATAGTGGTAAATGAGAGTCAAGGCCAATAAATTAAAACTTAGCTTAATGACCTGTCCATCATCTTTTAACAATGAAAGTATTTGAAATCCTACTGAAATTTAAAATAATTAAATGGACTTACAATGTTGGTTTTTAT
Organism: Lagopus leucura; assembly: GCF_019238085.1. Classification (NCBI taxonomy): domain Eukaryota; kingdom Metazoa; phylum Chordata; class Aves; order Galliformes; family Phasianidae; genus Lagopus; species Lagopus leucura. Next base: position 48,485,411 of record NW_024962264.1, read on the forward strand.
TTTAATTTCTTTTTTGTTTTTGTTTTTTACAACGAATATCTAGCATACCTTCTGCAGACAACTTCCATGATTCATCTCTCCTCTGACGCTTCTAAATGAAAACAGTAAAAACGTGACTGTTAATAAGCTAATAAGTTAATAACATAGAAATTCACATTGGAACCATGCAAGTTTCTAGGCAAATCAGCCGTAAAATAATGTTTCACAGTATTTCTCAAAGATTAAATATTTTAAAAGAAATGCATTTAAGAAAAATATTTTAAAAGTGAAATTTAAAAGATAAAGATATTTGCAAAAGCACAAGCTTTAGAAACATTCCCCACCACTAGCATTTCAAAACTGTGTTGTCCCAGTGTGTAACTAAATAAACCAAACAAAAGCATGTCTGAACAGAAATCCAAGTTTCATGCGTTTATGTTGAAATGGAGATTACTGAACTCTTCAACCAACATACACATAGATGTTTTCTACTGACAGTAGATGTCAAAATGTCATAAATGACTTTTTGGCTAGCATACATTTTATCAATCTTGTTATGTGATTTCATACTATGGCCCTTTATTTTCAAGGCTCCTGTTACACGATGACACACTGGTAACTTGTAGTCCACCCCTTCAATTGTCTTTCTACAGCTCTGCCCATTACAACATATCCACCTACTCCACACAGTTCACAAAATACAACTGTATTTTATCACTGATCTCACAACGATATTTAAATCTTACACACACCTTTAGGTTAAGACATACAGACGAATGGTCTGAAACAGCATGTCACATCAAAATAAATCTACCTACCAGAATAGATTCTTTCCATTTTTCATGAATCACTTTTGCCAAATTCAGATCAATATGAACTACACAATCCTCAGCAGTTAGTGATCCTTGAGGAAGAAAGAAAGTACATCCATCAAAGTATTCTACAATATCCTGTCCAAGCACAGAAGGTACAGTGGCCTAGTACTTATTAAACTGAATTCTGGACGTTTTGCACAAATTGTCATTAAAAACAACAACAACAACAAAAAAAACACCTTCAGTAACTACACTAAGTTTCAAAAGCCAAGGTTTGTCACACAGAAAAAATTTGCACTCACTGACTTTCATTGATACTTGCTGAATATTTATCAAAGAATATATATATATAGAATATATATATTATATATAATAATATATATATAATATTTAGAATATATATATTATATATAATAATATATATATATAATATTTATTTATTTATTTATTTATTGAGTGGGTATGCAAGGCAGAAGCAGCCAAACACACCAATAAGTCAGGTATCTAGAGTTTCACATCACGTAAACTTTAGGATAAAGGGAAAAAAAAGGGAGAGAAAATAATTTATATCCCTCATGTTTTTATTCCTTCCCTTTTCTGTTAGTCTATGATTTTTGCATTTCAATGCATGTTCAAACTGCTTATGGCTTTCTTCACCATGATAAATCAAACTTTTTTTTCCTCCTGTTTTATTTTCATTTAAACATAGACTTAATTTTCTCTTTAAGCTATTCATATTCACCACTTTAGCTGATACCTAAAGTCTTTTTCCCCTTCTTTATTTTTTCAAACCAGTATTCATGTGCATCTTCCTCACCATCTCAATATTCCTCAAAGGCCTGTGGCTCAAAAGGCAAATAAGCCAACTTATTTTCTTATGCTTTTAAAGCATGTGTATTAAAAGACACAATTAGAATGTAACACTATTGGATTCATGTTTTACGTCATGCTTGGCTCAGTTTCATTTTTAGGTCAACAAAAGCGAACGAGTATCATGAAGAATTGTGCAAATACATTCTAAAACAATCAAGTGCCAGGGAAAAAAACCACAATGAAAATACGGAAATAATTACGCCCATACCTGCATCAATGCCAACAGGCCCAAATATTTCTTTCAACTGGAGAGCCAGTTCAGGAGGTAACGTTAGTTCTAGGCTATCTATATCAAAGGCCGTAGATGATACTGGTGAAGGGCTTTGTGTCTTGGCCTTATCTTCATTCCTGCTCAAAGTTCCACTTTCCTCTTTACCACTGATCTCCCTGGAACTCCCCAGATTTTCTCTATCAGTCTCCAGCTCTTTATCATTCCTAGAATCTATCAGAGGTGCATCATCCACATCCAGTAACAAAGGCATCCCTTTGGCATTCTCCACATTGCTTTCTGAAGAGTTGCTGTCGCTTTCATTAGTTAATTTTGAATTGGTAGTTGTTTTAAGAGCTTGAGATAAAGTTACGGGTACGTATAAATCTACATCAACTTGTGAGACTGAGAGCTTATTCATCACTTCTTCAACAGGACTCTCAGACTCCATCTTTTGCATTCCAGAAATGGACTCATTGACACTTGCTGCTGAGCTGCTTGCATAGCCTCTAGGAGCTGTATCACTGGAATTTTTCAGTTCCACTGAATCATTCAACATGACAGCAGTAAATGAGTCAGACACACCAGCATCTGCCACAATTGTCTTGGTAACTCTACTTTCCTCAGTGCTGATTGATGAGTTCTGGTCTTCTGAAGGATCAGAAACATTGCTAGCCCCAATGATTTGCTCTGCGTTTGTGCAACTGTCACGATTCTCATCATAGTTGGTATTTTCCTTGAAATCAAAGTCTGCAACAACTGGCTCAGCTTCTTTTACTTGAAACCATTCAGTATTAACATCGTTGTGCAACTTTTCATCAGAGTCTAAGAGTAGACCTGTGGCCCAGTTTATGTCTTTGTTACATCTTTCGTACAGATCTTTCACAGCTTCAACTGAAAATGAATCGAAGAGTTTACACAGCATGTTTAGCTTTTCAGTCTCATCAATATCAATAAGTTCACTTTCTTCCACAAATGTACTTTTATCATACATAACTCGATACGGTATTTTTTCCTGAGAACCTGAGGCATTATCCATGTCTTTGGGTTTGAAGCCATCTAATCTGCCATGCAATACTTTGACAGTCTCAGGAAAAAGCATTTTATTTTCTAATCTCCACAGGAGAGCAAAATCATGAGATTCGGTTTGTGAATGGCTACTTATCTGTTTACATGAGCATGCATCTTCTGCATGTTTCTCTTCTGCAGAATCAGGCACAGACAACTGTTCCTCTTCTTTGGAGTGGGGCAAATTATTGTTTGTAAAAGTGAGTGCTAATTTGTGATGTTTCCTTGTTCTCTTATTTTGCTGGGTTTTTTTCTTAGCAACTGTTTCACTACCTATCATTTCAGGTTGGTGAAAAAGCAACTCTTCCACATCCTGTTCTACAGTGTCCATAGGTATCCCACGAAGCACATCTACAGTGTCAAGAGCACTTCTGTTAACATCACCTTCAGTGTTTCTACCTTCATCAGACTGACTTAGACTTGTCTTCCTCATTCTTCTTGACCTTTGTTGTCGCTGTTCTAATGACACCGGCCAATGTCCCACTATTTGCAGGTCTGGTGCAACATTATCTGAAGTAGCAGAGAAACAACTAGAGGTTGTATTTTCTCCCTCCTGTCCTTTCACAACAGTACAGGTATCAGTTAGGCCAGCTTGCTCTTTACCTAATTCAGGATGCTGACTGGGAGTTTTACCTTCCCTATCACTCTTCAGAGAAGATTTTTCTAGCCTTCTAGTTCTTTTGACTCTCTGTCCCATCGTTTGTTGTACAGGCCAGTCACCCAGAAAATTCAGCAGCTCTGGTTTTTCTGATGCCTCCATAACCGAGACACTTGGTTCTCCTACATTACTTCTTTCTGTTGAACCTGACTCCAAGCCTATTTCACTGTTTTGTTCAGATTCAGTCTGAACTTTGAGAATATTGTCATTACTGTGTTTCTCAACTCCTCCCCTATGCAAGCATACAGTTTCTTCAGTTGTGATTATATCAGTCTCATCCATTTCTGTTTCAGTAATTTCCATTCTTTCTCCTTTTTCTTCTTTTTTCTCCAAGGGCAGCTCTTTCTCGACATAACTCGACAAATCAACATCCAAGATATCTTGAATGGTGTTGTTCTCAGTATTGTGTTCCACTGAGTTATTTTCCATTTCTTTTTCCTCTTTCTGATAACTCTCGGGAGCAAAATTACTTTCTGAAATTAGAGAACAACTGGAAAGAGGTTTATCATCTTCAGGTAAATTAAGAGGCTCCAAATCAGAAGCAAAAGGTTTGTTTTCCTTTTGGGAATGTGCTTCCCTTTCTCTGAAAGACAAATTGGAATAAAGAAAAATCTACTTCAAACTTTCTTTAAGCACTTGTTCTTGTCCACATTTTTAATTTTGGCTTTCCAATTCAATAATGTAAAAATTACAGATCATAAACTATCTTTCAAGACAGTTAAATCATCCAGTTGAATAATCTTAGTGAGAGGAAAACAAATTTAAGATGACTTAAGACAAATCTCAACACTTTATTATAAAAAACAATGAGCTAAACAAAGCAGAGCTTTCTTTGGTAAGTAACCCTTTTTTAGTTCAAAGTGCCTAGGAATACTTTTCCAGGAATCTATCTTCCCCTGTTCCCACCATTCAGTTCGGCACTGGAGCACTTTGTTACCACACTGATTGCTTGATACTAAACAAAAAAAGTCCAGAAATTAACTGGGAAGGGATCTGCCATTTCACATCACATCACTTTTCAAAACATACAACTCCCCATTAACCATCATTTCCTACTTGATTTCAAATTAATTAAAGAAAATAAAAGAATAAAATAAGATTTCCTATGCACTGTGACAATATCGGAACATTATTCAGATTAGCCATTACAAAATAATCTGTATTTATGCTTAACATAAATCTAGATAATTCTACATTACATATATTTGAGAGCAAGTTGGTAATTCATTACTATTGCACAAAACATCATCTTACACCAACACTGAAGCTCCAACTGTAGCTTGCTTGTATTCTGTTAAGTTAACAAGTTAACCAAGACTGGTTTACTGAAAGGTAACACAGCTACACAGATTTTCAAAGAGCATCTATTTGCTAGCTAGATCCCTTTACTGTTCATTTCTACAAATCTTGTAATTCCTAAAAATAATAATAAATAATATTATAAATATTAAATAATATAAATATTAATAATAATAATAATAAATCCCACAACTCTACAGTACTTCCTTTTCTGTTATTTATTTGATCTTAGGAATGTATAGTGTTCAACATCATCATCCAGGCCTTGCTGCTATAAAGTTTTATTTTTTTGCTTTTCTGTTTTTTTTAAAGCTACAAATCTAGTAAAAGAATCTAACCTATGACTTTCCTCCTGACAAGGATCTTCATTCCAAGCAGTAACTTCTGATTTTTCTGGGACAGAAGACTCCAAGATTGAGTTAACAGTAAGGCAACGTTCATATTGCTCCAACATTCTCTTGATCTTTTCTTTAGACACCCCATGAATATTCCGCCTATGTATTTGAAAAAAAGAAGAAAAAAAAGAAGAAACATTTCATATTTGTGTATCAGAATACACTAAGAGAAGGGAATAACTTGTGGTTACAGAAAGACTAACCAGAGAACTCAAGGGGCCAAGACAAAAGCTGAAACAGCAATTCTTACTGTATTAGTGTGCCAAGGCAGTCAAAATGGGGAGACTTAAACAAATTCCTGCTCTGCTTGACATCTCCCTACCCCACCTGGTGGCCCTATTCTGCAAGAGGATGTTTTGCTTAATACTAAAATCTAACACCATACAATTAACATGCTGCCTACAAATAAGCATCAGAAACACATCACATCAGATGTAGATACTGATACAGGAAGTCAAACCGGTAAGGCAGATTTCTGAACTCCCCCTTCCTTCACTGGCTTTTCTAAGCTAACAACTCCACGAGTCTTCAGGCAAAACCTATTTGCTTATTATTATGGACACATTCTTAGGGTCCAACATTTTCACCAACTCCGTTAAACACCAATTAGCAACATGTTCTAGGAGGAATTACTGCAGAACAAGTGAAAACTGACAAAGGTAGCAAAAAGGAATTGAAGGTGGAGGAGAAAATCCCAGCTGATCTCTAGCACCATAAGAAGGCTGGACTTTCCTTCCTTTGATCTAACCATAGTTTATTCCAAAATGATTCCCATTTGTTCCTGCTTTCTGAACGTGAAGTCTGCAAGGACCAAGAGCTAGTATTTATGTTGAAGGCTGCCCAGCAATCAACGGGTGTTTGGTTACTGAATGACCCAGAGCTCCTCTCAGTTCAAGGGACAACATAGCCTCATCTAGGCTTGGGATCAAGGAGCTCGTGTCATCATGACAAGATACTACCAGTCAACAAGGCACAGGTGGTCCTTGGTTTCTACTGAACCCACACATGTTTAGTTTCTATTTTAGGAAAGAAGATAATGTTCTTCACCTCCCTTGAAGAGTAGTCAAGTAAAAGCTAAGCATGCAAATTCAGATGACAACACATATTATGAAATCATAGAATAATTTAAAGTGAAAGGAACCTTTGGAGGTCACATAGTTCAAACTACTTTTCAGCCAGAATAGGCTGTAACATTTTGGATGTACCTCGTAACTGAGCATCCACAAACTTAGTGAAGCCTCCTCCAGTGATTGACCATCCTGAAGTTTGTTTTTCTTTTCTTAGACTTATTTTACGCAAAGAAAGTTCCCGAGCTCCAACTTGTTTATATTTGCAATCTAATGTAAAAATTTCCCTTACATTCTTACCTTTCAAGTTCTTTTGGTTTAAACTTCCACCACGTGTCTGGCTCTCGAAACATGACTTTATATTTGAACTGCTGAGCCTGAATAAAAAAGATATAAAACAAAGAACATATCAGACATGTAAAAGGACATACAACATGCACAGGCTGCTTTTTTAAAAGCTGTTTATTTTTCAAAAATAGTTACATATCTGGAATAACATTTTCTTTCATAGATTCACTTCTGATTAGATATATGGAGGTTTGTTTGTTTTTTTCCCCAACATGCTTACTTATGGTATAATTAGATGTGTGCCAACTTAACAGTAAAAATAAATAAAATACAGTCACTACTTTAAAAGTTGCATGTCCTCTGTCATGTCATGTCAAGATTGCAGCATCTCATCTTTCCAGGCATGGTATGCATGAATCTACACAGTCTCTTACAGAGAAAAGCTCACTGCTTACTTTCAGAGCTGGCCAGAGGCAAGTCAGTTCCAAACAAGCAATTCAGTTACACTAACATCGCTAGAGCAGACAGCCTTCCCAAAATCTGGGAAACTTGAGCAGGCTGCAAGTAAACAGTCATTAATATACCCTGTTCTCATTAGTGCAGATTACATTAAAAAAAAAAAAAAAGTAACTTGCTGTTTTTCTGATCATATAGAATAAGAACAGAACCTAGCTTCCCCAACAAAATACATTTTTACTCTTAAGTACAAAACACTTGGATTTGTCAGTTGGAAACCAGGTCAGCTCAATATGCAGGCATGTGCAGAACATGATGTTGGGTAATAATGTTTCACGTAACATTTCTATGACTCCAGACTTCTTTGTGACACACTAGCTAGACTGAGAATGATAATCACATTTTAAATCATATGTCGACAAAAGGGTCAACTCTTTCCACATGGAACAATCACAATACTAACCAAAGCAACATAAGGCTTCATCTCCCATGCCTGTATGTTTGTGTTGTCTATGATTATAGGAGAGATTTTCATTTCAAATGCTTCTTTGGCTGAAAGACACACATGTACAAAACAAAATGTGATATAATTAATTTCATGATAATACACTGGACATTACACTATTCTCTAAATATGTAACAATATTTGAATAGATAATCCATAATGATTAATTACTAAGTACTCTTGCACAGCTTGACTGGTGTGTTCCAAAGCCCTCTTATCCCCCCCTCATTTGTACAGCCACTGAGATACGACATTATTCTTTTGAATTAATAAATGGATGATAATCAAGGAATGAAAATGCAGATGTAAAATGCAGCAGGGTGACTAATCAATCAGTAAATCAAACTGAAAAAAAAAACTACATGATCACCTTAAAGTGGACTTCTTTGTTGCATACAAAATTCTTGGCTTTATAACAGTCTTAAGATTAGTCCACTCTGTAAACTGTATAAGATATGAAAAATCAAAATAATTATTTTTTTTCATACAAAGTAATAAAATGTTTAGAATTACTAGCTTTGAGATACAGCATCAAGTTCTGTAGCTATGATTGTTCAGACACACTGTCACCAAGTTATTGTCAAATCCCACATTTCTTATTTGCCCATTTTTACACAGATTATAACTTTTGACAATGTAGAAGTGATCATGGTTGAAATTTAGCAAAGAGAAACTTTAAAAAAAGAGTTGTTCATAGAAGAGCTTAGTGAAAGCCCCTACAAAAAAAAACACCAATTATGAAAAAACAGCCATTTCTGTCTAGTTCTTATAAATTTGCTTTAAATTTGACAGCAAATTAATGCTCAACAGAAAAAAAAAAACAGTAGGAAAGTATCTGTGTGTTATTTGTATCAACATTATCATTACTTATTGCGTATGTGTCCATATTCAGTCATCTTAATCTCAGAAGAAATACTCCCAGGAGATAGCACAGGCTGCCACTCCAGAAATGAGATCGACACCAAAATACATACCATTACAAGATCTGAGGACAAAATAACGTTTTGACAAAGACATTGGTATTCTCAATTGCAAAACACACCATGGACAAATGATACCTGAGTTTGTGCTCAGCCTCTTTAACCACACATGATAAAAAATAATTTTAAGATGAAGTAAATGCCAATCCTGTGACACAAGCGTTACAAAACAGGTAACTTCTTAAACAGCACACAAGCACTGAAATGTAAACAAGCAAGCCAGTCTACTATGTATTTCTCACCTCGTTTCCTGTTCCACTCGTGTGCTTCCCCTAAGCAATGTGCATCATAGTGGTACTTTCCACATTTATAAAAGTAGTCATCAGTACTAAGAATGACTCCACCTGGGTTATCCTCCAGTATCATCCTGCGAAAGATGAAGCAGTAAGTAGTTTTCTTCCCTTCTCCTCCCCAGCCCTGCTACTTATTATTATACATACACGTATATCGTTTCTTGCCCCAAACCAGAAACAGAAGCAGCAAACTTAGGTAAGGGAAAAGTCACCCTTTTGGCAAAGATGAACTGTAGCAATTTCCCTCCTTTACCAAATGCTGCAGATATCTAGGAAAAACAGCTGATACAGGTTCCCTACAAGTCTCATTTAAAGAAACCAGAATTTTTTCCATCTATACCTTGTGTCCATACTTTTATATGAACAAATATATATGCAGTCTTAGTCGCATCAAATATTTCAGATGCCAGACAGAGGAGACTAAGCACAGCATGGACTTTTGGAGAGCTACAAAAGAAATAAAGGGTTCAATCTCAACACATACTACTTGTTGTTTTGTTGTTTGTTTTTTTTTTTTCCCCCCAAAAGAACTTCAATGGCAGAAGAACTTCTACCTACTGAAGAGCTTGTATATTTCCATCTTTGTTACTGGAAGGAAACACTTGAAACTGATAGGAACTGGACTAACACAATAGACTCAAATACTACTGAAGTGACTCTCCGTTGGCATAAAACTCCATTCCAGACCTCAGACCAGTGACAGAAGTTAAAGCTAATTCCTCCTAGTTCTCTTTCCACTAGAGGTCAATGAGCTGGAAGTAACTTTGCTCTCTCCAGTAATTATTATTTGTGTTGTTGTATGTACCATGTATTAAATGTAGCATGACAATTAAGGTTTAATCATAGCTATTTACAAATGTCAGAAAATTGTCTTTGCCTGCACTAAATCTTTTAGACAATTAAGCAACTTCTTTCATAAGCTCACAATATAGATGTTCTACCTTGCCAAATATGATTTTCCTGATCCCGGAACACCTCTGAGAAGAACAAGTACTTGACCTACAAGGTGCATCTTTTTTCTCATCATGTGACAAACAGGTGGCTGCTGTGCTTGCGAGAGGTTCAATTTTGAGTTTCTATCTTGATTTTCCCATACCTTCAGAGAAGGGCTGCTATCCCAGGCATTTGGAACCACTGGAGAAGAAAAAACAAGTCCTTTTTCCAATGTCCTATAGTCTGAAACGGGCCTCCACTGTCCTGGACTGACAGCCACTGGAGTTACAAAGCTGTGACTTCCAATGGACGGATAAAAGGCAGGAGCCATAAGGTTCCATTGTTGTTGAGTCCGACATGATGGTGTAGAAAGAGTAAAACCATAATTCTGCTCAGATTGCTGAAAATCCTTAAGTTTTGGTGTTTTGAAACTGGATTTTTCAAGAGAGACACAGGCTTCTGGAAGAGAAGTGTTGTGAGTGTCACAGGCAGTCATTAACTCTCTGTGCTGTTGCAGGCACTGTGAATTAGGTTCTTCAGTGATAGCTACTCCAAGTTCCAGAGCTCTTTGTGAAGACTCACCAGAAGCAGTAGTTGCACTTTTATGACCTGAAACAATATGCTGTGCCTGATCAGAATTTCCACGGGACGTTTCTCCATCTGACTGTTTATAGGCTTCCAAAGCTATATCCTGGTGAACGCATATTTTTGACAAATCGGAATCCCCTAATGCTTGTGCAAAAGTGTCCGATGCAGCTGGTGAGCTTGTCTGGATGTTCAGCTGATTCACTGGTAGTTGAGAAGAACAGTTTTCCAAAACCTCATTACTTGTCGCTATTTGGTGTGGAAAAAGTAGAACATTGCAACCCAAATCCGATTCTTCCCACTCAGGAAATTCCTTAAAGCCATCATGTTCACATACAGTTTGATCATTTGCAGAATTAGGCAATTCGACACTCAAGCTGCATCTCTGAAAAGCATTTTCTATTAAGGAATCCAGTTCTTCAGTCAGCGGCATGTCAGGTGATAAGACCTTTTCTTCTTCTTCTTCTTCTTCAGAATTACAGTGTTTCACAGTACTTTCCCATATTCTTTGATTTGGAACAGATCTCCGCTGATTAACAAGGGCTAATGACGATGCCACGGATTCAAAATCTGAGGCTTTTGAGGATGCTGCTCCTTCAGCATGAGTGGACAGCTCTAACAGACAATCCATAGCATTTTCTACTGTTGAATAACATTAACAAAATTAACCATAGTCAACTGAAGAAATGCAGGCTGATGAGATTATAGTTTTTTACTTCAAGAAGTATTTATCACAAGTAAAGAGACAACCAACAAAGTTCACTAATTCATCTGTTAACATATCTTCTGCACCCTCATCATCTGCTTCTCATTAGAGAAAAAAAACAGAACTGAAAACAGACATATTGCAAAATAATAACATAATATGCATTAAAACGACTAAAGGAAATCATGTATAAAAATGACTAAGTTTAACTGAAAAAAAAACACCCAGATCTGGATGTTTAAATGAATACTTCTAATCTAAATCATCTAAGTGAAATGGTGTGAAATGGCGCTATTGTGAAGAGATACAAGTATAAAAATTACTTTCATGATGGCTAAGTCCAAATGAAAATGTCACAGTAGTCTGAAAATTTCAGTATCTTCATCAAATCTTTGTAAAGACACTAACTGGAGTATATGCCTATGAATAATGTGACCAAAAATGAAAAGCTAGCACAAGCAGTACCAGAGCACTAAAGCTAAGCTTCTATTTTTCTGAAGTACAATGCAGCAAAAAAAGAAAAAAAACACATTATAATGAACTTAAGCTTGTTTACTGAATTCTCCAAAAATCTTCTAGACAAAGCTGTCGTTTTCATAAAACTTATTGAGTCATGCTTATAAGTCTAATAACTCCATCAATTCCAGTTTTAAAGGAATAAACAACAAACATGAGTGACCTACTAAATTATAAACTCACTACAATTTTGGTAAGATAGAAACAGTAATAAAAGGAGAAGCCCTTTTAATGGCTACATAGCTTCCATGCATATGAAAAATATCAATCTCTATCTTGTTTACCAGTACTCTTAGAAAAATCTCAGCTAATCACAGCTTGATTAACATGCTCCACATATGACTTATTCCCTGCTCAAACAACTCAGATATTGTTATCCAGTATCTTTGCCGTTATTTTTATTACAAGCTAATGAGCTTGTATATAGGAAAATTTCAGAACCACAAAGCATGAGAAGAACTGGACACAGACATAAAAATGAAAATGACAGGAGAGGTGGGTAAGTAGTTTGGCCGAATACAGGGGAAGAAAAACAGTCCAAGTGAGGCTGCAGAGAATTCAACATGAAAAACAGAATTTATCCTGAAACAACTAATCCTCACTAGAAATGACAAGATGACAGTGCAAAACAGAAAGTAAAACAAAAGCTCAATTCAAATATTTAAGAAAAATCAAATGTTGCCAGGATAACGTAACGTGTATCACTGTCTTAAAAAAATATCATTCTAGAAAATAGCATACCCTCCCACAAGAACAGTTTATGCGTCCAGCAGATTTGGTACAGAAACTAATTGGAAACAGATTCCCCCCACAACTCTACTGCTGCCTGCTCTGTATCTCAGATCAAGCCAATTAAACTGTATCTCTGTTTTTTAAAGCCCACTGTTACTGCACATTACCAGCATCCCACAAACATAATCAAACTTTTGCATGGAGAGAGCTAAAAAAATAAAAATAAAAAATGTTATGACTCACCTACTCATTAAAAACTAGACTCACAAATACGTTTACGACTCCCACATCAACATGTTTGGTGTTGCCCTAGTAAAGAACTGTCTGCATATGGAACAAAGTTGAATGACAAATAAACTGTATTTACCTTTAAAATCACATTCCGAGAGAACCATATAAACCACACTAGGATCTAAGTCAGAAAACATTTCTGACATGCTGTTGAAGAGCTTTTCCTTATTGACACTGTAGGCTGGTTGTGACATTGAGAGGCTTGGGTCCCCCTGGGGTAAAAAAGCAGCAGCTCCAGTCTTCCGAGAAGGACTCCCACCAATTTTCCTTCTCCGTGGCATTTTGTTTACCAAAATCAGGTTGCTTTTCGTTTTATTTTGTTCCCATGAGGCCAAGAGTACCAAACTCAGAAATCACAAGAAAATTCTCATAGCCAAAATGCATACAACAGGAATAGCAGACCTGGGAAGAAGAGAACCAAAAAAAAAAAAATTTTTTTTTTAAATAGTCACATTTCCATGTCCCCTGTTAAGATACATAAAACATCAAAAAGACTTAAGCATCCAGAAAAAACACTTTTCAGAAGGCTGCTTTTCTTCTTTTCAAATGGCTGATAGCAAAATAGCAATCTTATTTTCTATCTATCCAATCTGTGCCTGAAAGAAAGTACAGTAAAGGAAGCTACCTATGCAAAGCAGACAGTTCACAAGTACTCCTCTGCCAACATCTACTGATGATCAGCTAACATTATGGAAAGTTTATATTCTGTTAAAAATTCAGAGCCTTTTTTTTCCTCTTACAAAACTACTGAAAGATTTGGAACATCTGTTGTTTTCCAGAAGTACTTCAGAGCATGACTATTCTTTATGTTTCAAATATTCCTAAGGGTAAAAAGTTGAGGTTCTTCAGTATTCCAGTATAAGAAAATATTGCCCAGACAGGGTGCAGCGTTCTCATCTTTGGAGATTTTCAAAACCTGACTGTACACGGCTCTGAGCAACCTACTCTAGGTGATGCTGATTGAGCAGGTGCATTGAACCAGATGATGCCCAGAGGTGCCTTCCATACCTCGTCGATTTTGTGGGTTTTATTTTTGTGTTTGTGTTTTAAAACTTTTAAAAACATTTTGCAGATCTATGAGCTATAAAGCCTGACGAGGCTAATGTCCTGCCCATGAAGCCTCTGAATGCTTCCAGTTAAAACGTTACGGCATCAATAATAACTGCAATTACTGCACTGATCCTCTGTAGAAGAAAGCAACTCTTAACTGAAGTAGAAGCAAGAGTGTAGTATGATCTTAGTCTTTTCTTTATGTCAAATAATAATAAAGCACTCTGTGTTCTAGGAAAGCTTATAAACTCACAATTTTTGTAACAAATTACTCAGTAAAGTAGCAAACTTCGTTACTGAAGTAAATTACAGCAAAGGATCATTATCCTGTAATAACAGCTGTGAACTGGCCACAGAATACCTCATTCTGTATCAGGATTATTCTGCCAGCAATGACCAATTTAACACAGACACACTCTTTCCTCACAGTGCACAAACGACAAAGCCAAATCAGTGTCAGCTTTGGGCAGCACCTTCCCTTTATTCTCCAGCAATCTCTACCACTAACTGCGTATTTAAAAGGAGATAGACTGTTATCTCCCAAGTTGTTAAGAACACACATAAGAAAAACAAATTTCAGGATACCAGGAGTTTCTACTATGTTTATGGACTTGAGCTACAGAAATGACGGACGTCTGAAACAACAAGAAGTCACAGAACTGTGAAAGGTACAGTGAGAAGAGCAGTACTCAGGAAGAAGAGAAAGAGACATAAAGGGGACGCGACCATGGAAGATGAATGCAGATTGAGGTCAATTGCGGCTGTTTTTTGAGGATCCTCATAACACTCCTGATTTCTCTCTCTGATTAGCTGCCCTTACATATTAGCTACCCTCTGCTCACTTAAAAATAAATAAATAAACAAATAAATAAAAATCAAGCAAAACAATTAAAAACAATGGCTTTTTTTTTCTTTTTGATTCATCCTCCAGGCAGTAAAACAGGCTGAGACGTATGTTCACAGAAGGTGCCAGTGCTAGAAAATCCTTGAGAGCAGCTCGGCAGAGAAGGACCTGGGGGTCCTGATGGATGAGAGACTTAACATGAGCCAGCAGTGCGCTCTGGCAGCTCGAAAGGCAAATGGGATCCTGGGCTCCATCAGGAGAGGGGTGGCCAGCAGGGACAGGGAGGTGATTGTCCCTCTCTACTCGGCTCTTGTGAGGCCCCATCTGGAGTACTGTGTCCAGGTGTGGAGCCCTCAGTACAAGAAAGACATTGAGATTTTGGAAAGGGTCCAGAGGAGGGCGACTAAGATGATCAGGGGGCTGGAGCACCTCCCCTATGAGGACAGGCTGAGGGAGTTGGGCTTGTTCAGCCTGGAGAAGAGAAGGCTGCGGGGTGACCTCATTGCAGCCTATCAATACCTGAAGGGAACCTACACCCAGGAGGGGAGTAAACTCTTCAAAAGGGCTGACAATAGCAGGACTAGGGGAAATGGATCCAAGTTGAAGGAGGGAAGATTTAGGTTGGATGTTAGGGGGAAGTTCTTTACAAGGAGAGTGGTTAGGCCCTGGAACGGGCTGCCCAGGGAGGTTGTGGATGCCCCGTCCTTGGACGTGTTCAAGGCCAGGTTGGACGGGGTCCTGGGCAACCTGATCTGAATGTGTATGTTTGGTGGCCCTGCTAGGCAGGGGGGTTGGAACTACATGATCCTTGAGGTCCCTTCCAACCCGGGTGATTCTGTGATTCTGTGAAAATACTCCTCACTAAAACTGGTTCAATGAAAGAAAAAATCCTGCAAGGGAGAAAGCTTTTCATGCACCTTGACATTCCTGCACGCCAACAGACTTTAAGCAGAACTCTGTTATTACTGTTTCATTTCAAGTCCCTTGTAATTAACAGTCCATGTTCTCCAGCTAGACCTTCCCAACATATTTCCTGCATTAGGATGCATACCACGCTACACATTAAGATGCATTACTCTAGGCATCCTAACAAAGCCATACGCTTCAGCCTGCATGAATCAAATCAGCAAATAAACTGTTTATGCCAATTAATCACACACCTCTCATCGTCTTCTTCATTTTCACTTGTCATTGCAGCAGCAATACTTTTTTCCCCCCAATTAACACACTACACAGAACAGTTTCAAAGGAAGAGATTTTGTTTGTATCAGTTGTGATCTGAATCTCTGCATTTTAGGTAAGCTGCTGGTGCCATGGTCAAGAGATTGAGAAATCTTGTAGATCTACTACTACAAGCCCTTAATATTATTACTGTGAAATGAAAAGAATACAAAAATAAGGTTATCACGGCCACCATCACAGACAGATATTTTGACAGATTCTCCTTTGTGTACACCCAAATTTTCAATGTAATTCCTCAACAGACTCCTGGGCAATGCTTTCTTGTTGATATCACCAAGCACGATAGAAATATATAAAAAGAGACGACTGCACACATGCAATATAATTCAGTGTGCTTTGTATAAGACATGACACTACCACACTAAGCTGAAAGGAAGAATTACTCGCTTGCTGATAGGAACATGCCCTGAACTTTAAAGAGGATTTTACCTAGGGACTTGCCTTTTCAGATACTCAAGTTTCTCTTTTTGAAAGCTAGTTTACTAAGAAAGGGGAAATCATTTTGAACAACTGAAGAGCCAGACTTGCAGGTCAGCTCCATTTGTAGGTTATGGCTAACATATTACAAATCAATTTGTAGTTTGCTGTGGATGGGGGCTTTTCTCCCCAAGATGAAAATGGAGTTGTAATAACAACTAGGGCTGCACTGAACACAGCGAAAGGGGATTTTAGAGATGAGGCAAAGGCTGTAATACATTGGTGGTCCACTAGGCAGTTCTGGGTACCACTACTCCACACATACCCAATTAGAGCAAATAGCTCTTTCATTTCAGTGCTGATGACAAACAACACTCCTGTGGCAGCCTCAGCCTCACCTACACAAAAAGCAAAATAAGACAAAAACCCTCAAGCACCCCTTCAAACTCAGTTTTTCCAGAAACACGCATCTACTGACATTAAGAGTCTCCTCCCATTGAAATTCAGCTACCACAAACATGTACAAAAGCCTGGCTGTACGAAAATTACCTTCTTTATGAAGGAACCCCATAAATGGAAGAGAAAACAAGTGTCTGGTATTTTCTACAAAATAGTATTGTTTACAAACCCTAACAACCTAACCTAGAAAACAAGATGCCATAGATCCATCAAGTCAAGGTGCTTCAGTCTTTCCAAAGTGACAGAATTTATTCTTAAATCACCCATTATGAGCCTGCAATGTTGCCTGTTCCAGTACTGCTACCCCTAAGGAGCTCAGTGATGAATCAGACAGCATCAAGAGAAGAGCAACACAGAGATCAGCAGTCATTACAGGCAAACTGTAACTGCCAAAACAGGCAAGCACTGATGTCACAACACACCTTTGTCTTTTCTGTTCTACAGTTGGAACAAGAAAGCGTAGAGAAGAGTCAAACCTCGCCAAGCAATGGGATGGACCAGAATCTCAAGTCTCAATTCCAACTTTAAGTAGCAACTCTCAATATTTCTTTCCAGGAAAAGGAATGCCAACAGTTTCTTAAACTATATAGGTTGCTCCAAAAGTAATGCCTCCTGCTTATGTCCATGGAAATTACAACAGATACAGACAACACAATAACACTGTTTGATAGAGAAAATTCTCAGCTACAGAACACTATTTTTCAACACAGTCACCCCCATCAGCCAATTCATGCAGATGAGTTGATCGAGATGCTCTTTATCTCACCGCGTGACGGCTGTGCACAGACATCTAGAACATGGCTTGTGTCTTTCATGTCTTTAACTACTGCTGAAATGCACCACTCACTGCCTCACTTTGCTCACATTCACTGTTTGGACCTCAGAAATGCTCAGCAAGTGCTGATGAATGTCGTCATATGCAAATCTTTCCACATGGGAGAAGTCAATGTCACATCTTTGCTTCATACGCACCTCCATGTCAGACACCATTTTGTCACACTGCCCCTCTGCTGCCATCCGTTACACAGCAACAAAACGTAAGGGAATATTGGTGGAAAGGTTCAACCTCTATTGCCATACTGGGATCATCTGCCTCTGACACTGTGGGCCAGCATAACCAAATAGGAGGCATTCCATTTGGAGCAGCCCTTGTCATAGATTTAAGAATGTATTTGTAATTCTCTAGGTGAACAAATGTAACATGACCCATGCTTCCAATAAGTACAATTCTACAAAAGAGGAAAAACACGGGTTTTTTTCCTCTCTCTCTCCCTCCCCATTTTTTCCTCCCCACTCATTCTAAAATTGACAAGTTTTCCCAGTCCTGAGAAAATAGATGAGAAAATTCTCCACAAAGCACAGAATGAATTTAAATTGCTGTAACTACTGCAAAGGAATTCCCTTGCAGACACATGTTCCAAAAGTTTCAGTTTTATTTTCACGAGCACAAATGTCCATAGAAAAAAATAATCAAAAATAGCAGGAGTATAGCAGTCAACCAAGTCAGACTCCTCACACTGGGAAGGCAGGTTGATGACAACACTAAGCATGCTTTCAACATACTATCTATAATGATAGAGAGCACTAAAAGAGATTAAATGAACAAAGAACTAAATTTATAATATTATACCAGTCTTCCTGACAGAATTAAAAGAAGAGGAAAGAGAAGTTACGTTCTGAAAGACAATGACTATGAAATGTTTTATGGAAAAAGAAACAAACAATCACAGCCTTGAGACCTACCAACATCGTAATTGCTACTGCAAAAGCAGCTGCTTAGGAGAGTGAAGAAATAGACTACTGCAAGGAACACATCAGCCCTTCAACATGGTCAACATTTGTTTCACAATAGCCTGCCAAGGCCAAATCTTAAAATCTCACAGGGACTGTTTACAGTACAAAATGTTCATCAATTAATTTTAAATAAATTAAGGGTGAATTCCAGTTAAATGGCTGCAAAGATATCTGGGAATCACAGCATTTAAACCACTTAAATGCTGTAATCACTATGTTCCTATAAAGTAGATGAATAAACAACCTATAGAAGGATTGGGAAAATTGAAACAAAGCTTATACTAACATTTTAGTGGCAAATTTTTAGGCAGAATAAACATTTTAGTGTCAAAGCCACACTCTAACACAGGTAAAGCAAACTGCAACTGCCATCAAACTTTAAATTTTCCTTAAAAGAATAAAAAATCAAAAAATCAAAATATACTCTTCTTCTGAAGATGCAGTGCAAAGAACTCAAAAACCTTAAAATCATCCCAACAAAAATTAAAGGAAAACAAAAACCCCTAAGATTTTCCAAAAAATGAACGTGATTTTTAATGGATCTAAAGATTTCACTTACAATCAGAAATAGTTGCTAATACAACCTCGTTTTCAATAACAAATAAGCCATCTCTATTACCACTCTTCCTTTCGCCAAAAAGAAAGATCCTTTTGGCCCTTCTCACCAAAAGAAGCTTCCAGCTTTGGCACAATGTAATTTTGAATGCTTACAACCAAAGCTGCTCATTTGGATGTTGTTAAGCTTTTCTCATCAATTTAAGGAAGTAAACCTCATATGCATTTAAAAACAAAAGTTTGGTTTTAAGTTTTATATCCAAAAAGAATTTTGAATTTCAAACCACATAAACTACTTATTAAGTAATGTTCATCTGAATCTTCAGAATGTTAGTGTGTGTGTATATATATGTATAGACACACACACACTTTTTTAATAACCACAAAACTTAAAAAAAAAAAACAAAACAAACAAAAAAAAACCTGTGTTTGAATTCAAATAAAACAATATTGGCATAGAACTTACATTTTCGGTTTCATTGTGTTGCCCCACAGTGGGTCCCTTCTCATCTTTCCAAAACCACCACAGATGGTATATCTAATACAGATTTGGAATTCAGAAAAAAATACATAAATACTTTTCTGTCAGGAAACCATGCTGTCAAATATGCGAGTTGAATGTCAATAGAAATTGGTAGAAGTGGGTGCTTCCTCCTGACAAAAGAATGATCAAAACACAAATTATAATCAGTATTATGCTCACAGCCCATGCAACTTTAAGAAAAGTTTTAACACTGAGCTATATACATATATATTTAATAGATTAAGCGTGGGTAACATTTTATTGAGAGAGTTCAACATGCTAAGTTGAACTCAAGTATCAGTTCGGCTAAGTGACTTCAGATACTTGTTTCTCACCTAGAAGAATGACTTACATCAGGTAACGAAATAGCATAATGACAGCAGAATGAACTTGGAACAAAAGTAAGTTTCCTTACTCATCATTCCACTCGGTTCTTCACCACAGTTCTTAGCCATCTTGAAAATGCTTATAGATCCATGTAGGTCCAGAAAAACTTCACTCCTTCATGTGATGAATTAGGCAACAAAAACCTAGTACAACAAAAACAGAATACATTACTTTCAGGTACACCTTTATCTTATAATATTCCACCAGCACTAGAAAGATGTCAGGAGGCACTACAACGGGTTGCCCAGAGAGACTGTGGAGGTGTTCAAGGCCAGGTTGGATGAGGCCCTGGGCAATGTGATAACAGCATCTGATTTAATGGCCGGCAACCCTGCCTATGGCAGAGAACTAAACAATCTCTGGAGTCCCTTCCAACCCAAGTCCATGATATTATGACAACATTACATGTACTCTTTAAAGTAGCTGAAAACTCCTAAACCACTGTGTTCCACTGATGACATTAGGTATACTCAAAGCCTAAGTTTCAGCGTACATATGAGCCTAGAGATCAGTTTCCTAACAATATCTTCCAAACAATTCAAAATAAAAAAAAAAGAGCATACATATGTAAACCAGATAAAGAAATCTAAACAAATTTTCTCTCATCCTCCAAATATGACAGGTTGTTGTCACAATTATTTTATGAGTCTTCTCAAGAGACTGAGAACCTCCCTACCATTTTGCATCTGAACATATTCCACTGCTCCAAAGTTTTAAGAAGACACATCAGAAACAAAGAAGGAGGGAGACCAACTTTTTAAAGGGTCTAATTGTTATAGGACAAGGGGGAATGACTTCAAACTAAAAGAAGGGAAATTGGGGTTATATATAACAAAAAAAATTCTTTACTCAGAGGATGGTGAGGCACTGGCACAGGCTACCCAGAGAAGCTGTGAATGCCCCATCCTCAGGCTTTCAAGGCCAGGCTGGATGAAGCCTTGGGCAGTCTGATCCAGTGGGTGGCAGCCCTGCTTATGGCAGGGGGTGGAACTGGATGGCTGTGAGATCTCTTCCAATCCAAGCCATTCTGTGATTCCGTGATTCAAAACCTGCACAGAGTTATCCAACACAGGCCAATAAGAAGGAAACGGTTTTCAGAAGAAAGGACCCCTGATCATTATGATGGGCTCAAGAGCCTTTGTCCACACAGCACGCTGAGGAGGGGTTGTTCACCCACAGCAGCAGGGATGTCAAATGGCCCATCCCACTGGGTAGCCTGGAGCCAGGACACTGCTCTTGAGAGAGGCCTCTGCTCAGTGAGCACAGACTGGCCTCCTGCTAGGTGTGTGCGACCAAAGCAACGAGGCAGTGTAGGGACAGATGGGACATACACAGCTGCCAGAAAGATTTCCTCCTGCATCATGTCTGCTCATTAAGAACTAGTTAATATTCCTTCTCAATTATCCCAGTACCAGGGCTTTTTTTTCAGACAAAGACAGAGTTGTAGCAGTTGAACATCTTCTCCACAAGCTTTTCTATAACTCAGATAAGGAAACTGCACATAATCCTAGGATATTTTCATTACCTTGTTTCCCCCACACACATACACACACTTTGCTACACCCCAACCACCTTTGTCTAGTTGTGGGCAAAGCCTCAAGGCTTGAGAGATGGCAAAAAGGAGTCTTGAGATTAAAGAGGGTGCAAATATGCAGCCAGACAGGCTAGAAAAGTAGCAGGCAGCTGTTGTCTTGTTTAAGGTGGTTGTTTCTCAGACAGTAATGACTGTCTGCAAAATGTCCCTCCAAACACCCAGGCTTGGCCGCTTTAAGGTTAGCAATGTCCGGGACGAAGTGCAAAGCAAAAGGCTGGAACCAGTGACACTAGTGGCTATGCTGGGGCTTCCACAGTTAGTGCTACTGCTTAGGACTGCATTCCTATTCCATGTTACAAAATAGCGACGGAGCATTTGGAAAGAGAAATGGAAACTCCTGCCAGATGGTACTGCAACTCCTTCACATCATGTTTCCAGAGACGTTCCCAAAGTCAGGTTGAAGGGCAGTTAATCAAGGTAACTGCAAAATTACTGTTCTTCTTCAGCTATAGAAATTCCTCACACACTCCAGCTGTACTTCCATAACTTTCCCTGAACTGCTTCATACAGACAGCACTGGACAGAACTTGCAGTTCAAGACTTGGCATCTCCCAGGATTGCTGGAAATGGCTATGAATCTTTTAAATTTTAATGGAGTTGCAATTTATAACTAAGAAGTTAAGACAGTGCAATGCACAAAGTATTTTAGGTTAATTTAAAAGGAAAAAAATGCGAAAACAATGAAAATACAACAAATTAAAAGCTGAACAAGACTCTCTTTATCAGGTTAACCTGAATATTACTGTAGTCTCCTACATTGCTGTCTGCGTTTCTCATAAGGATCTTTTTGATTTTTGCTGCGATTGAGGCCTGACAAAAGGATAGGCATTTATTTTAGCATTTAGAAAACCAACAAAAAGGCAGCAGCAAGGATAAAGATTGGTTCAGTAAGGATGAGATGATATTGGAAGCCAGTATTACTGAAGATCATAGGTGGAACTTATTATTATGGACATATACATGCAAGTGGCAGATGGAGCTAAAAAACAGATCATTCAAATAATCCTTATTCAGTTTTCTGCACTGGCAGCAGTCAGGACTGGTAATAAATGTAAATGCTACTGCCCCAAACCTTGACTTGTTTTAGCAGTTGATGCAAAGGAAGATAGGTTTACTTTCTACTTTTAGTTGCTGCTGGAATTCTAAACTGACACAAAGGAAAGGACTGAGGTGCTAAGCATGGATCTCCAGATCTATGCAGGCAATTAACAGCTTCTGCAATGTCACCAGGTACATGGAAGCACTAAAACCAAGGCTTCTCAGCTCCTCAACTTCCCCTTGCATTTGCTACACAGAACAACTCAATGGCAGCACTTTGCAATCAACTTTCTACAGCAAACCAAAGGTCAGCTTAACTCCTCCGAGCCCGTGATACATCCAGCCCTGCAGTCTGGCAAGCCCCAGGCGCCGAAGCCAAGCAAGTCTACAACAGTTTCCAGTTCTGCGACTCAAAATGACACTGTTGCACGCTGGGACAAAGCTGAAGCATGAGAAGTTCTTGAATTACAGAATGAGCTCAAATACAGAAGCACAAAAAAGATACATTCAGGTCTGCAGAAAGCACTTGAAAGAACAGGCTACACATGAGACGGTGACTGCTGGAACCTCAGTCGAAGCACAAAGCGTGCTGGAGTATCAGCCAGATTTTTCACCAATATCCAGTAACCAGTGGCTTCGAAACAGCAGTCTAAATAAGGAAGCTGAGTAGCCAGGCTGGGAAAAGACACACAACAGTTAATGAAATTAGCTGGTGGTCCGCCACACAACAGCAACACAAGCACCGCTCCAAAAAACAATTCCCAAACGTGAACATACTACAGTGCCACATAACAGGCTTCACATCGATTATACTATGTAATTACAAGTTAAAAAAGGAAGCAAGAAACGAAACCACATTAGGAAAGCGAGATAGGAACGAGAACAGATTATTCATGTAGTTATCCCAAATATTTTCCAAGAAAAAAGAAATTCACCCCATGAGTTTCTAAGCTGGAAATTACATTACATAGCTCTACCAGTACAAATATATCTACTTCTTACATTCTAATACGCTTCCATTTGTGAAGCCACCAGGCCAGCTGAACACAATGCATATGCAGCCATTACATAGCAATTAAAAAAGATAAAAGCCATTTTCAGCTTGCCATAAACCCACAGATAGATGACTTCATCCTTGTCCAAGTACATCAACAAAAAGCTTACAGCCACCAAGTGACCATTACTATTTACTTGAGAGTCTTAAGCCTAGCAATTTACCCTCAGGAAGTAATACATACGAGTTCAACTTTTATGACTGCAAAAATCGTCATGTGGATTTAAATCGTTTTTAATAGTCATCTGAGCTAACATGGACAATATCTGAGATTGGTATTATGGATTGGCTACCTAAATCAACCTGACAGTAGATCTATATTCCCAGTGGAGCCATAAGAAGAAACAGCTGGAAAACCTAGCCTCTTCCACAAGCACAGCTGGATTCTGGAGAAAATATCATTGTATAGCTGCATTTAATCGTGAGAGCCAGTTAACTGAAGACTATTTAACTCCCTAGTGGCATTTTTATAGTAGCAGACTCTGTAGAAGAGATGATGGCAGCAACTTCTTGAAGCACAAGAATTAATAATTCTGCAACTTCTATCAGCAGTAAATTAATGTACAGAAAATTCTGTGTAAAAATAACAGAACTGATTATTTCAGCCATTTAGCTACAGATTGGCACAGTTAAAGAAAACAGGCCCTAAAAGACCTCAGAAAAACCACCTGCCTAAGTCCCTATTCTATACACACTAATGCAGTATACACTAATTCAAGACAACAAAACTGTATTTTGTAAAATAAAGCAGGTCATGGATAAGGATCCACCTACACCATACGTTAAGTCACCTGTAGATGTGCTGTGGATGTTCCCAAAATTCACACTCAAGTTAACATTTCTGTCATGCACTACCACATTTCACATCCATAACACCATGAACCTCACTGCCCTCCCACACCAGTGCTTTCCCAGCTGAAATGCTCATGTTAGTGTAACAGTGGGAGCCTTTAAATAATAATAATAATGGGAGAAAGCCTTAGAGAAGAAATGAAAGGATTTTTAAGATGTGCTCAATCTTGCTGTATTTCCTTTACAGGCTCTCCATGTGGACACAGAGTACAACACTACAAACTACTGGAACTTTAAGGTGCTGCAAACATGACACGTACTTGCTCTGCCTTCCTAATGGCGACTATTAGCTGAATCAGCACTATAACTGCTATTACAAACGTATGTCACCCTTGATTTTCTTCTGCAATTTGCTTCAAGCCTGTAAGTAGTAGCTTGTAATAGACGAAGGGTGACTTATTTAACTTCCTTGTTCTTTCTGTTCATCTGAAAACTTCTCCAAAACAATTCTGGAGGACTTGCACTTAAGCTCCCTACGTGAATCATTCCCATCTTTTATCTGCATGACTACTGAAAGCTTCATAGGGGTGTGAGAAGCAAAATCCATTTTGTCAAGAGTCAGTGTTAAAACGTTTGTGGTGTCTCAGAGTCAAACTGTTCCCAGCTGTTTAGAACAAGCTTTAAGAACAGTAACATACAGAGAAACTGCACTTCTTTCCTCTGTTTAAGCTGGGCTCCCCATAGCACTGCATCAGAACTGCAGCCTGCATCCAAAACACTCGAGATCACCACACTACAAAGGTCACCACGCTTCAGGCTGTTCAAAACAAACAGCCCATTCAAGCACTACACTGCTCGTTATTTCCTTCTGCACGGGGCGGATTCAACTCTCGAAAAACTCATTTGAGGCCTAAAGGCGCACCGCACGCGGTTTGGCCGGGACAGGCGGACGGAGCCCTTCCTCCAGCA
The DNA here is from genome assembly GCF_019238085.1 of Lagopus leucura. Classification (NCBI taxonomy): domain Eukaryota; kingdom Metazoa; phylum Chordata; class Aves; order Galliformes; family Phasianidae; genus Lagopus; species Lagopus leucura. Next base: position 48,510,776 of record NW_024962264.1, read on the forward strand.
GCAGGTGAGGCCAAGCAGGCCGGCAGAGCGAGGCAGGCAGACTGAGGCCGGCGGGCCGGGCAGACCCGAGCTCCTGAAGCAGCGGCCCCGCCTCGCGACCGCCGCCACCCCTCGCCGGACGGCCCGGCGCCGTCCCCTTCCCCGCGCGGGGGCAGCCCGCAGCGCTGGAGACCTACGGCCGGACTCGGCCGCGCAGGACCTGCCCCGCGCAGGATCTGCCCCGTCGCCTCCTCTTCCTCCCGAGTTACGGGCAGCCCCCTTCGCCGATACCCGAGGCCGCGCCCGACAGCGCCGGGGATGGGCCCCAGCGGCCGCCGCCCGCCTGCGGCCTCCGCCATTTCAGGAGCCCTGCCCTATGGGGAGCAGGGGGAGGGCGAGGCTCCTCCCCGGCCTCACCGCTTCGCGCCGGAGCCCACCGGCCTTTACCTCCTGCCGCTCGGCTCGCTCGTTTCTGCCGGCCGCTGGGACGGGGGAGCTGCTCGGCGGCGGCAGGGGAGCGGGGGAGGCTGCGCGGAGCTCGCCGCGGGGACACAGTGCCGCTCTCCGTCCGGACGGGGAAGAACAGCCGGGAGGAAGCTCCGCTCCGCACCCCTCCGCGCCGCCCCTCCCCGCCGGGCCGCAGCGCCGCCCCGCGTGTCGCGGGCGGGCTGGCACGGCCTGCGAGGTCCGGCCGCAGGAGGCCGGGCGGCGGCCCTGCGGGGTTTAGCTGAGGGAGGTTCGTTCCCGATAAAGGCAGCCCCTGCTCAGCTCCTGTGCCCGGGGGGCGGCAGTTGCCGCCTTTTTCACGTGGCTGGTGATGCAACTGGGCGTTAAGCACGGCTTTCGCGCCAACCTCTGGAAAGGCCGGTTCCGAGCCTGCCAAAACACACCGAAACGCGACCTTCGGCGCCTCCCCCGCACCGCTTTGTCCCGGGCCGCTCCCGCCGCGGCACAGCGTCCCGGGGAAGGAACCCGTGGGCCGAAGCGGCCGGACCGCTCCTGTGAAAGGCGAGAAGCACCGCCGCCCCCGAGCCGTGGGGCCGTCTGCGGGCCTGCAGATCGCTTCCATTGTGATTCGTCCCATTCGGAGAAAGTGGCGCCCTCCGATCCCCATTTGCCCCTTCCCCTGTCGTACGAGATCTGCCTTCGGCAGACATTAAAGCGCTGCCGATGCGCTTACAAGTGCACAAGGCGCTCCCACCACCCCGCCGCTTCCTCCAGGGCCTGAGGTCCTCGCTGCCCCCAGGCCCTGCGTGCCGTACAGCTGGAACTTCAACTGCAAGGTCCAGAGGGAACAACCAGATGGAAAAAAAAAGAGAAGTTTTACAATGAAATAATCGCGCATGGGGAGCCCACTGTGGTCTTCTCGCACAACCTGCAAAAGAGCTCAGCAACTTCACTGTTGCTGGCAGGGATCACAGTCCCCCGGTGCTGTTTGTTAGGACAGCACCTGAAAAGCTATTTTATTTTGTTTGAACGTAAGTTTGTGTATATTTAGCAAAGAAGTAACGTTTTTTAAAAGGTGGGAAACAAATTATTCAAAACATTTAATTCTCAGGTAATTAGACTGACTCAGTTTGCCTGTCACTTTGCTGTTTTAGTGCTTATCCCGTAGTTATACGGTGTGCAGTATTTAAACAAATAAAGGACAAACTTTCACATTTGTACTACAACACGTACATACATATTAATGCACAGGATGTGCTGCTAAATTTCAAGAAAGTGCTCTCTTGCCCTGTCTCATGGTAAGAAAAAAAATTACTCAATACTGTGGTACTGGAAATGTCCAAAATCGTGGAAGAAAAACATCCATCAGCATTTGTGTGTGTATGTCTAGTGTCAAGCAGCTTTGTGCATGCACAGGGAACTGCTTCTTTCCTTCATTTGTTCAGAGCCTGGACAAATATCAGAAACAAAATCTTTTCTCTTTCAGGGTGTGATGCTGGTAAAGTGTTAATCATACGTTAGGAAAAATAGGTCGCATAGATTCCAGTCTAATGACTGTGTCTTTGTATTTTTAAGGTTGCCAGAAAGAGGAAGAGGAAGGCTTTCATTATGCTAAGTCCAATTGCCTCCATTAAGCTGCCATGCTGGTGGGGTGTTGCTGCTGGCACTCGATGCATAAAACTATGTTGTTCTTTGCCAGTTGTACGTATTACAGTATTTGACACCATGAAAATGCCAGACTAATTTGGGTACTGGCAGATTTCTCACTACAACAGCTAACACTTTAAACAGGAGGGGGGTTGGTATCTAGATAATTACCATAACTGTAAAAGAGATTCTTTATCTCTGTGCCTTTCTTTGAGTTTTCACACAACCATTTTTCACTTATTATCTGCTACTGTTTGGTTGTTTTTTGGTTTTTTTTTATTATTATTATTTTAATTCACCTCTTCTTATGTCTACAGTTGGCTTGTTTATACTTGGAATGGCTTGAACATACAGCATGTAATCTGTGCTGTTTGGCACAAGCTTTCAGTCACTGAATGCTTTCACAACAGATTTTCCATTTCTGTTTCTACAATCCTGCCTTCTCAAAGTAGAAATACTTCACTATGCTCTTGCTTATGTTATAACTCACATTAAAATATTATTACTACCAGATCTGGACTGTAAAAAAACAAGAAAATGTCAGTTCCTTCTGATGCTTCTGATTGTACAGCCTAAATCTACTCAGCAAATTGTGATTTCCTTCTGTGCTCAAATTGCCTCTGAGGGTCTACAGCTAAAGAGGAGATTAGATTAGATTCTGATTTGCAAGAACAATTTCAAGCTAGACTTGTGGATTGAATACCATTCTTATGCTGTAAGAAAGGCATTTAACTGTCAGTTTTAAAGATTCTTATTTTTATATACACTAACATACAGTAATAAATACCTCAGGGAAACACCTGTGAAATTGGGCTGTATTAAAGATTCAGATTTGCCTGCAGTAAATATAAAATATTTTATTTTTTTTCCGAGAATTTGTGGCACAGCTGTCATTCATCATTATTCAGACTTCTCTACTTTTTTTTTTTTTTTTTTTTTGAGGGAGAGTTCTGAAACTTGCAAGCAGAGCCCCAACTTACAGTATTATTTCCCATCTTCTAGAAAGGAGAGATGAGAAGAGCTCATAACAAATTCCCACAGTAAATGTTTATATAAGAGTTGATTCGGTCTCTCTGTGCTACAAGCCACCCTCTTCCTAGGATGCCTTCCACTGTCTCTTTCCATCTTTAGGTTTCACATACATTGGAGAGAATACAAAGGTAGCCTTTTCTCTTTTTTTTCCCAATGGATTTACCTTAATGCTGATTTAAAATGTTTACTTTGGCCTTCTGGACTGCGTGCATCTACGTTGTCTATGATCCTGGAGTTTGTGCTCCTACAAGAAATAACTTCTCTCAGCCAGAATTAAATTCCTCAAGTAGAAACTTAATTCTGTAGAGTTTTGGTTTGTCTTGTTTTTTTTTGTTTTTTTTTTTAAAAAGCTTTACATAAATAAATGTTTACAGAGTAAGCCACATTGTTATCTCTTCTCCTCCAGCCCTCTCCAGATTTATGTAAATGCACAGTGAATTATAGTGTTTAATCTCTATAAAGGGACTCCACATCTAATTCCTATACTTGAAATCCACTGATCTTCTGTTCCAGACAGCTATAGACTCCTCAGGTAACTGCAAAAGTTCTCTCTCCAGTTAGTATCACTGTAGTAATGTTAAATTATTCACATATACATTTTTTCATTCCAAATAATGTATTTTTCTGCACCTGTATTAAAATAACACCTTAATTCTGCTTATACAGGATTCTATTTCGGAAATCTTAAGTGAGGAAAAAGTAGTGTTTAGAAACAGCACAAATTTAGATAAATTTTTGCCACACCGAAGGCAACACCAAAAATTCTGCTGGCTTCAATAAGATTTGAAGTGAACTGGTCAGACTAATTCCAGCATTACAAATAATGAATCATAAATCATCAAAATGGTCAACATTTTGATCAATCAACAAAATGGTCAAGTCAACACTTTGGTTCATGTACCCTTCAGTAAGCTATCAAAGGAGCACATGAGCTTACTGCTGAAGGTTAGTAATATTATGAGTTTCTCAAGTCTTGGCTGAAAAGGCATTCTAAAGGGACATGTTGCTGGTATTCAGTTAACGTCCTTATATTTTAAAAGAGACTCTAGAGAGACTGCAGAAAAATATACAGTTTGCATATTATACCTCATCTATTAAACACTGCAAGAAAATACAAAGGATAAAGGTGCTTAGGTTTTTGGAAAGGGAATGGGGGAGGTAATGACAACAACTGCTGTAATCCAAGAAGTAAAGAATTATACTTAATTTTTTTTTTTTTTCTGCAGGCAGTGTGAGATCATGCTTTTATGAAAGAAGCCTCACTGCCACAAGGACTTTCAGAATTTGGAATAAGCTCACACTTCAGTTTTGATTTGTGATGAATGTTATTCATGTATTGGATGTTCTCTGCTGTGCTGTTTTCATCAATCCAATATGTCAAATTTTATAGATATCAAAAATCCATCCCAATCTGCTGAAACCAGAGAAAGGAAATACAAGTTGTGCTGAACACTCCTCCCTGGTGTGAGATAAAAAGTGATAAGCTGACTTTCATTGAAACTGTCATGTTTTCATCTGTTAGCTATCATTGATTTCACATTCGTAAACTGCATCAAACCTATCCCATAGCAAATTTAATATCAGTAATCCAAGAGATCGATGTATTCAAGATGTGGTCTAAGAACAAGGCAAGGAGTAAAGCTTATATTTGTATCATTTTAATCTCTGCAATAATTAGAACAAGCTGAACAGGAAAAAGAAAAAAAGAGATAAATGTTTGACACTTCAGCAACTTTACCATCATCAACATGTCTCAGTTTTAAAATAATAAAGAAAAGCACAGGGGATCCCCTTTGTACCTGAGTTAGCTGAGATCACCTCTGAACCACAACACACCAGCCGTTTACCACCACCATCCAATACCACAGAACAGAGTAATGACATAAATATGCCATCTATTTGAAACTGCAGGAACTCTGTAAGCAGAGTGCTGTTATCTGAATTGGAATTTGACCAGGATGTTTACTTATGGATTTTAACAAAACAATTGCAGTATGCTGACTGAGAAAGAAGACATTTCCAAGGAACAGCATCATTCACGGCCTCCACTCATGGGTAAAGCTGGAGCTGCAAGAACAAAATGCCCCACAGCAGAACCACGGGGGTCTCTGCTCTGTTGCACAATGACAGCTGGAGGTCTGGAAGAAACTGCTCTGGTTTGGAACTGGGCTACGGTTTTCCAGGTTGTGACAGAACTAACATCATTCAAGAGTTTGTAATATGAGACTTGAGCATTTTATTTTGTTTGGTAGCTGAGCTTCTCTTGGGATATCGTATTCACAGTCAGGTCCCTAGTATAAGTGATACCAGCAAAATCCAAATCACCCAACATTGTACAGTATCTTCCTTAAGGCAAATAGGGGTAGAGGCAGAAAGGGAAATAAGGTTGTTTCTTTTAGCAGGAAAAATGTATTAGAAAACTACAGTAATTTTGTATTCCTACCTGTTTACCTTCACCACAATAGCATGAAGAACATGAGAAACCTATCAGCTAGCTTGCCTATATTAGGGTTTCGGTACAGTAAGTTATTATGCATCACCTAGAATAACCATTTTACTTAGACCAAAAAAGGGGCATTTCCTCAAATACGTTAACTGCGAAGTTCACTTAACGCGATCGAATCATTTTGAGATGCAGAACCAAACCCTTGAAAACATTCACTGAAAAAGTAAATTTTAATTTGACTTTATTATAAAGAAAAGTTTAAAAAGCTGTAAGTAAATGTTTTCTTTTGATCATGTAATATTTCAACTAAAAATTAATTACAACATTTTAGTTATTCTAGATTTAAAAAACAAACAGACAAAAAAACCAACAACCTCCAGTGTTCCTATTCTCCTGGAAGCTTGGGGATGTCAGCTGTTTTACTGCTCTCATTCACAGATTTTAAAATGTTGGACCTTGCTCCAGAATGGAATTTCTAAGTAGCTGTAATATTAATTATGACCCTGAATTTTAGTTCCAGCAACCTATTAATGTCATCTAAGTGAATAAACATTTTCACCTGTCAAGAAAGACTCTACTCCATTGACTGATCAAATCATTTACCAGAAGTTAACAGCCTGCCAGTTACAAGTGATTTATAAATGTTTACCTCACAGTGACTGTTAACATCAGATTACAAAATGTATAAAAATCTATTTGCTTTCTTTCAGCAGTGTTTTTTTAGAGGCTTTATTTCAAAATACAGATCTGACCAACCCTGCGTATTTCACAAAAAATTTCTGAGTTCAAAACTATATGAGTACATGCTACATGTACATGAGCAAGGTATGTGTATCCCATGTGGTGTCAATGTTCCTCGGTCACCAGCTTTACAAAAAGAAACCTGTTTGGCTGCAACAACCTTCAAGCTTAAACTCAGTCATGCTGCTTGTAAAAATAAATTGGGATCCATTTTATGGTCTAAAATCACTAGCACTCATTTATGAATTCAATTTCACTAACTAGTTTCTGAACTTGAATAACTTGTGTGCTCTATTCCTTACACTGAAACAAGAAGCCAAGGAGATGGGGGAAGGGAGCAGGGAGCGTTGAGCATTTGAAAACAGCTTCATTGACTACATTTCTTTCCTTTCTTTCTTTTTAAGGAAATTCTTTGTTCACTATGTGACTCCATGTAACTGTCACATGACAGAATCTCAGTTACTTAAATAGCAAACTGGCTCCATGGTTATTTGGTCACTGCTGAACGGGGAACTAGGACATTTTTTTTGCCTTTCCTGCCTTTTTTTTTTTTTTTTTTTTTTTTTTTGGTCTCTTCAAAATAATCCACCTTTTACTTCTACTTTATATACCATTTCAACCCCTCTGTCACTAGAAAAAGCCACATTCTTTCCCAATGAATAACACCAGCAACAAAAGAAACTCAAATTTGGAGCACCGGAGGCAGCTTAAGACCATCTTATTTCAGATACAAAACATGACAGTACCTTTTTAAGTTTCCAATTTATTCAGGGGCTAGCTAAAAAAATAGGGTGAACTTGGACATGGCAAACTCATGTCAAATCCAAGTCACAAGGCCGAGGGAGTCAGATCTTTAGCTCTACTCCACCCTGCTCATGATATTCAGATTTGTATCTGTAACCAGATTTAGCTCACACACAATTCAGGATGTTGCAATTTGGATGTGGGCCCATCTTAACAGGGAAAAAAGAAACTGTTAATACAACCAGCATGCAAAAAATGTTTAAGCTTTCTTCAAATGGATGATCAGACAATGAACTCTTTGAATGATTTGATTCCTGTTGCCTACGTTCCCCAAAACCTGGGAGAAAGAACATAGTGTAAAATAACATGAAAGAGGAGCAATTCATTTGTTTGATGCACCTCCTCCATTACTGAGGTGTGATCTCTTCTCTTGCGCAGTAGTGATGGTGAGAGAGACCAGCCAGTAACTTTGGTAAGAATTACATCCTTATGTCACCACTGTTATGAACTGGGCAATTTTTAACATTACACATTTACTTTTCAAATTCAGCATCAATTAAAGGCGCCTAAAAAGTAAATCCCTATCTAGATTATGTTTAAACCTTCTATTGGAATTGATATAAGAGAAACAGCACTTCCTCAATTCAAGTTTTTTTAATTTACCTGTCATCTCTACATAGCCAGCTTTGCTGTTTTGTGGCCAGCAGATTGTTTCACCTGGCTGTATGACTGCTGCCACTGTCGCACACATGTTCTTTCCCACGATCAGCAAGAAGACATTCACTAAGCACCAAAACATCAAACAGGTATGCAGAAATAAAAGTCCCAAAATATTTTGATGCAGGTCTTCAACTCAGCTGGAACTCCCTATGTAAATGGCAAAAAATCCACAACAATCTTTTATTTTTTTTTTTTGACTTGAATGTGAATAGTATGCTCTGATTTGTAAAAGTTTTGCAAGTTCTTTCAGCCAGTTGCAGAAAGGATTTTTTGCATCTTCCACATACAGCGAACTAGAAACGAATTTGGTATTAAGTAAACATTAACTGTATGTGTAACTGGTTTTATAAATAACAGAACATCGCATAGTATTGTGTGCAGAATTTGGCTCCTTCAATTCAGCTTGACTTTGGCAACAGTGTACTTATTGATCACAAATAATGATATTTCAAATATATCTGCAATTCACTCAGCTGTTCTTTCCACCTTCCATCTCTCTCATTTTTTTTACTCCTATGAAACTCCTTTATGTTCAGACAGCTTCAGATCTTACCACGTGTGTGCATCTCAGCTCCTCCCATTTCTTCATCTCATTCATACACCTCACTGTGTTCCCACTTCTTGTATCTGGCAGCATGTTAAGAGGAAATTCTTTTTACTAAGGAGAACACAGCCCCAAAACTGGAGTTCGGTAAGGCAGACTAAATATTACTGCAAGTTAGCTTGAATTCCAAAAACAGTAAAACTCTTATTTTATTCATAGGCTATGTCAGCACATTTGTGTCTGTTTATTTAGTCACATTTCTTCCTTGTTACACGCAGCTGATTAGGAGGCTAAAGGACCTATTGCCAGTTACTACCTAATGTTTTCTCCCCCCACAGGTAATGCTGCTCTGTTCTTGCTATATTCAAACTCTGATAGGCTTGTCAACATATTTTATCATTTAAATCTTTTTTGCTATGAAGGTCTGTGAGAGAACATACTGTTACAGTTTTTGAAGCAAGGATACAAGCCTAGCGCATCAAGGCAGTGTCAGAGCTAAATGACTCTGAAAAGGAATGAAGAAACTGACTCACTCAGCTTTCTTCTCCACACGCTGGATTACAGATGGCTGCTGAGCAGAACTCGAAGGAAATTTTTAAAATATTGATCAGATATAGATCAATGACATCTCATAAGCAAAAACTGGGTACATATAAAGTAGCAACTTCAATGTTCACATGCTGGCTGAAAGCCTTTGTCTGCATTTTTAATAGTCTCAGATAAATGAGGCTGACAGTTTTAGCCTACGCTTAACTGCAAACACAAAAGATTAGGCATAAATATGCAGTGTCTGGAAGATAAAAAGAACAGTACCGATATATTTAAGAAAGCAAACGTTTACATGCTAGATACAGTATAGTTACAGTACATTACATGGAGAACATATGAGCTGCCTTGCCAATTTCAGACAGGATATAAATAGTGTTTTAGATGCTGGTAAAATTGTAAGTGCATACATATCAGTCCACTTTACAGTGGTCCCTCTGCTGGCATTCAGTATCATCATCTCCAGTGACTGCTACCATCGTGAGCTTTCCTATACCCAGTCATGGCAAATTTTTGGTTCACAGTCTGGCCACTGTGAACACATTTGCATCATTAAGCATTCATATCTGTCACAGCTATGCTTTCTCACTTCTGTGCTTGCTCTTGCCTTGTCTAGCCTACTTCTGGCTTCATCTGCTCCATTCCTGGTATTCTGTCCTCTCCTTAGAAACCCATTCATGGCCCACTTTGTTAAATATCCATTTGAATACTAGCTCAAATGAACTCAATCACCATCTTTATTGACCAATATTGCTGTTACTGAACACTATGCACCAGCACATTTGGAAATCAGAGCTTTCCTTTTACACCATCTGATGTAGTTTCCTCTCTCACCTATGGCCACACCATTCCACAGTTCAAATATATTATGCTGTTTTCGTAAACTCCAATTGTACTTCATAAGGTTTTGAAATTCCAGCTTTTACGTTTAAGTTCCCAAAGGGTGACATACATGCTGTAAGATTTTAATGAACATTTCCTCAAACTATGCACAAAACATGGACTGAATCATCATTAGCTGTTTTTCCAGCAGCATAAACCTATATGATCAATATATGTCCTGAATTTGTTCAAAGGCAAATTGCAATGATTCTTTTGCTTCAAGTCATACCCAAACGCTTTGATGCTTCCTCAAGTATGATAAATTAAACCCTTTTTGAAGCTTCTGAATACTACATGACATATCTATGCATCATGATGAAATGACCCCATCATTACACTACAGCTCCGAGATTTGACATCCATTCATCACATCTCTTTCTTTCATCATAATGGTGAACTCTAGATTTATACTCATTTGTAAAGTTTTGTATCATTCTTTTCTTTACTGCAAGCAGAAGGCATTGCATCCTCGAAAGAATTAGGAGCAGCAACAACACAAACATAATCAATACTTCCGAAGAAGCCTTTTAATCAGAACTGCAGTACCACACATTCTGATTTTTAAGACCACAGAACAGTTCTCATCTAAATGGGGGAAAAGGATGACTGCCTGTATAATCTCCTCCCTCGCAGGTACCTGCCATGGGCTAAACTTTCCACTTCTCTCAGTGGTATTTCCTTTAAAAGCAGTGCCATAAACTTAGAAATTCCCCAAATTTATCTTGATTTCAAAAAATATCAAGCAAACATAAATAGCCATATGCTAAAATTATAGATGTGACAAGTGCATATTTCCTTATAACCTGGCTGGGAATAAATAAATAAGTAAATAAAACTGGGGCAGGACATTTCAGAACTGAAAAGCTGTATTTGCAATGGACTCCTTTTAAGTGACCATAGGCTGATGTCTTTACGTTCTTTGTACAACTGCTTCTACTGTGCAGCAAGCATTAGACAGCCAATAAAAAGTCAGTTAAACATACAAGCTATTTTTGAATATGCCATAAGTAACTATACTTAATTAACAAAAACATAATATTATGCTTAATGGTCTGGCTACAGAGACCGTTCAGAAATTCAGTTATCTGGGATCAAATATATCCAATCAGAATCTGTCCAATAGAAACCATAAGATTTTGAACAACAACAGTTGGTTCAGTCACGGCTTTGCTTATATCAGCCTGAAAAAAAAACATTTCACCTCAAACAGTAGAAAGATTTAACTGTGAAATGCTTAATTTTTTGCTGTAGCAATTTATGAATGTGAATCCCAAGTAATTATTGATAGTGACAGGAAAAAAAATGGCATTTTTTGAGTGTGGTGCAAGTAAAGGTTCTTATTTATCTCTTGGACAGAAAAAGAAGATAAATGCTCCTACTGAAGATACTACAGGACAAAAGCAGACTTGGTTGTCAAAAATGAGTAGGTGTAAATGTATGTATGTTGGACACATCGGGAGTAGAGATAGAAACATCCCTGAGAATGTAATTATGGAATGACAGGTCATCATAATAGAAAACTGCAAGAAGGGAAGTGGATAGACGATTCATAGTAGACTGCCACGACTTCAGTTAGAGAATGCCCCAAACTAGTGATGGATTGAGGAGGCTTCTAAACATTCTCCTAAGATATCACCAACATGCATGTGCTAATAGATTGATTTTACCTAACTTCCAAGCAAAGGAAACAACCACAGTAGTTCTGTTAGTGCAGAATTGCAAGCAAATTCACAAGTAAACACTTTTTTTTTTTTTTTTTTTTTTTTTTTTTTTACACTGTTTTATCAATCCTTTTTACTTCTGCCTTCATACCACAAAGTCTAGTGGCAAGAAAAACGACTCTATCTGAACATGATTCCAAAGGACATCTTTCAGACACTACAGGAAAAAAAGTGCCCTTAAGAAAAAAAGAGCAAAAATCCATTTAGACAGATTATGGCTAGGAAATCACTTTCAAAGGAGAACACCATCCACCTGGTATGTGACCCTTCCCTAATTAACAACGGTGGTATTCAATGAGTTGTCAGTAAACTGGGGGATTCTCTTTCCCAAGGAAGCTCTTTCTTTCTCCAGCTGATTTTCTTCATGAGATAACATGCAAAAATTTTTCTTCTCTAGAGTTTTATGAATTTTGCTTTGAACAAAACAACTTGCTTCCAAAGCCGTATTTGTTGCATTTATCACATGAAGATGGGAGACTTTTCCTCCTAGCTTTGTCCCCATTCTCAGGACAAAATCCCCCAGCGCTGCATTGGCCCCCAGCACAAGAAAGACACAGAGTTGTTACAGAAGTGTTACAACAGTCCAAAGGAGCACCACAATGAATGTCAGAAAGCTGGAGCACCTCTCTTTTGAAGAAAGGCTGAGAGAGCTGGGCTTGTTCACCCTGGCCCTGGGAGACCTCATTGTGGCCTTCCAGTACTTAACAGGAGGGACAAAGACTTTACAGAGGCAGACAGTAATTACCGGGACAAGGGGGAATGCTTTTAAATCAAAAGAGGAGAAACCCAGGTTAAACATTAGGAAGAAATTAATTACTCAGAGAGTGGTGAGGCACTGTAACAAGTTGCCCAGAGAAGCTGTGGATGCCCAATCCTTGGAGGCCTTCAAGGCCTGGTTGAATGGGGCCCTGGGCAGCCTCATCCAGCGGGTGGCAGCCCTGCCCATGGTAGGGGCCTGGAACTGGATGGGCTGCAAGGTCCCTTCCAACTCAAGCCATCCTGTGATTCTGTGATTTCTCAGTGAGAGTAACTTCACTGCGAACACCCACTGGAATGGGATACATTTTGGAGCACTTTTACTACAGCAATCCACATTGCTAGGAAACCCACCTTTAAATCAGCTGAGCGTAACCCCCATTCTCAATTTACAGAAGCTGTATATAACATCATTATATAAAAACAGGTACTTAAAACAATTAGATACTTTTATGCAAGATATGCTATGCTGCAAAATGTAATTACAAACATCAAGCATTTCTCTGAAGACCTAATGCAGCAAACGTACAGATCATAATTATAACTGGAAGAACTGTGTGCAACTCCATATCTGAAAGAATAAACTGACAGACAAAAGGTAAGGGAGATCAGAAACATGGTCTAATATCAAAGTCAAAAAGCTGAAAGAAAAACCTGTGCAAAGCTAAAGCTGGAAAAAAAAAAAAAAAAAAAAAAAAGATTTTCCAAGGTTTGAATTCAATTGAGTTCAGAGGAACTTGTCTGTCATGGGAGAAAAAGAAAAGTGCATTATTGAAAAAAACAAAAAAGCTTTTCATAAAAACAAACAAACAAACAAAACCTTCATAACTACAAAGCAATCTGCTACATGTTGTAAACTGGCTAAATGCTAGAGCTGAAAACAAGTAATGATGCTTTTTTTCATTTTGACCTATTTGTTTGTTACTTAAAAATTCAGCAGTGAAGGTCCACACTTCACCTTTGCAGAAGTTCTGCAAAGCAAGACCTTTCAAGAGCACAGCTATTATTAGGAAGACAAGTGCTTTGCTAACCCACCAGATAGAATTTCTTACTTGTTTGCTAAGCTGACTGACTGATATGACTTATTCTGCAGTGTCTTGATAGGACTGCCTTGTTCTCGATCATTAGCACTATCTGCGCCTACTGTACTAACAAAGACCTGAGAACAACCATTAAGCTGTTACTGGAAACAAGGGCACACTGCCTAATTTAACAAGAGTTAAGGAATTCCCTGTGCTCAATCAGTCCATACTCTTCTGTTACACTTGAAAGCTGGGCTTTTTTGTTCTGAGAATCTTGTGCTGCATTATTCCCCCTACCAGAAAAAAAAAAAACAACTTTTTTTTTCTGTTACTTTCCTATACATGACACAGACAAAGAAGCAGAACAAATATGCCTCAAGTGTATGTAGCATCCTTTGTCTTAGTCTGCCTAAAAATTATATTTTAGATTACCATTACAAGTGTATTTAAAAAATAAAAAAATAAAAATTGAACTAAATATATTCCAGAAAAAAAAAAATTAAAAAAAAAAGGTGGAGGAGAGATTAAAAGTCAGTAAATTCCAATAGAAATTTTGCCAGGTAGGGAGTCAGTATAATTTGAGGACTAGGTCTTATTATTAGACAGAGCCATCCATTAAAGCCCAAGGGATCATGTGAACCTGGCTACAGCTGCAAAAGCAGCGGAGTCCAAGTCAGATCTGAGCTGCACGCTGAAATTAGAAGGGTGAAGGTCAAATAAGCAAAGGCAACAAACCAGACACTACCAGCTGCAATCATACCTGCAAGCAGATTTCAGGATTGTTCACTAAGATTACGAGTACCTCAGGTCAGATTATCTGAAGTCTTTATGTTTGCACATTCAGAAAACTAATTGCACGTATTCAGACTAATAGGCAATTAAGTGTTCATAACTCCCTTAATTGGGTCTGGTATCAGAACCACACATTTGTTTTTGCCCTTTAGAATTTCAGATGGTGCAGAAGTATGTACCCTGCTGATTCTCTTCTGTGGAGACAGGCCACTGCCTGATCAGACTGTGATTACAGAACTTGCACCTACTCCTCTCCACAACTTAGCTGATCACAATTTGCCTAAGATTCATTTCCAAACAGCGTGACAGTGTAACACCAGTACACTGGCAAAACACTCCTGCTGTGGACTACAGTACGCCAGCAAGTTGTGCTTTGTGTGGATACCAGAAACTACAGTCAGAGAGAGTGGCAAATCTTACCAGGAATACAACGACCTACTGCAGAGCTTCACCTGTGTTTAGTGGCTAAGGACAACTCCGATGCTGAAGGATGGCCAAACTTCTCATTCTGCTGGCTAATTGTGTCCGTAAAAGCTGAAATCTATTGTAAACCTCTTCTGGAATACTCAGCTTTCTACCAACGTGTTCTAGGACTTTTTCTTTGTTGTACTCCACATACAAAATCCTGAGAATTATGAATCCTTAGTGATGAATGTGGAGTAATGTTTAACTTCACTTTTTATCTGAAGCTGCAAAAAGATGCAGAGATCTTGGTCCACACAGTGAAGTGTTCAGCCACATCAACAGCTTGCTCAAGATAAAATTTTAATTAAACAAGCAAACCTTAGCTCTGACTGAAACCTTTTAACTGTCACATCTAACTACGTATTAGTTAGAGTATGCATACCTTATAATAAGAGTTTAGCTTATTCTTTGGTGGAAAACAAAACTGGTAGAACTGCACACTTGAGCTCTGCACTGCACTTGTTCTTAACTTGGACAGAAAGCAACATGTGGGACAGAAGCTCTTTCGTTTTTTTTTCCTTACTATACCTGTTGTATAAATGATTCTAGGTGGAGCTGGTACCAGTTTGTGAAAAACCTTCAACTACAAGATGTTATGACACTAGGTCATGCGACTATTTACATAAAATGCAGATTTTCAAGAATACACCAATACTTTTAAGCATTTTAAAAGGGGAACTTCAGAGAAATTTCAAGATTATCACACCCACGTGACTTCAATTCTGCCCAACAGAGAAATCTGCATAGCATCTTCCAAGATTTATACTAAGGTCATAAAGAAAATTACAAAGGGTCACTTCAAATTTATTTCTTGTATTATTTTTAGTAACTCCCATTCTCTCTATTTCTATTTAAATTGCAGACAGCTCATACAGGTTCTTGATATATGCTTCTCTTTTTAAGGAACAAAATAATATTCCAGAATTTGTTTCTGATTTATTGTGTTAATATAAGTATATTAAAAATGAGGAATCTACATCAAATTGCTTGTATTCATCATTTGTTGTAGGAAGCAAAGTATCTAATGTAAGGATTAAAAAAGAAAAGTTCCTTGAAAGTATAATAGCTCTGGCAATATGTATTTTTGCAGGCTTTTGACAGGTTGATAGCTAGTCTGAGTCCTGCTTCCAAAAATCTAATCTAAACAGCACTGATATTTAGGAGGAAATATTAAATAGAATCATAGAATTGCTCAGGTTGGAAAAGACCTTAAAGATCATAAAGTCCAACCATAACCTAACCAGACTATCTCCTAAGAGTACTAAGCCAGTGGTACAAGGCAGACAACAGCACTAAGCCCCACCTCTAACATCACATTGCCTCAAGAAATTTCTACCATCTTAGTTTTTGAATATTTGACCTTGCAACTTTAAAACATATTACTATACTTTCAGATGTCAGAAGAAGAATACAAACACAAATAATCAGTCGTGAGTAACTGGAGCAAATTCAACTACTATATAGATCTTTATTATATGAACACAGTCTCTTGTAGAAGCAACTGATTCCATTTTAGAATGATAAATGAGGCATACTTTGCCAGTAATTTCACTTAGCAGAAGGGGATTCCAGTTCATTTCAAAGCCCAGAAGAGCTACAAAATATTCCATCTTCGCTCTCCTACTTCTTTAGGCCTACTAAAGTTTACCCTTGTCTCAGTTTAACCATGAGTGCAGAAATCTCTTTTAATCCAACTTCCACCATAGAGTCATTCTAATTCTCTTGCCCAAGCATTCCAGAATGTAGTCAAATAAGGATATTTACATGTCCTCCAATTCACTATATAAGATTTCATTGTATCTATAAAACAGAAGGGGAAGGCTCTCAGCCTATTGCCTACTCTTCCTCTCAATAACATGAAGTCCTTGGTTACCAGGGGCAAGTTCTGTTGTTAGAAGCCCTGGACAACATCACAGACAGGAAGACAGACTCTAAGGGTAATTTTACTGCCATTTTTCAACCTGTAGTTCTTCTATAAAAGGCCCTAATTCCAGCAATACTTTAAGACTTGAGAGAATCTATTTTTAATTCCTTTTTTTAAAAAAAAAAAAGAAATTAATGAAGTCTTTCTCCTTTCCTTACATTCTGAAAAAAAAAAAAATCTGAAAAAAATAGTTGACTTTTTATCATTTTATGTTTTAAAATCAGTACCACTTCCTTAAAATTGTCTTCTGTACCCCACTCTTTTGTCACTTGTCTATTGTGAATTCCCCAATCCAAGTTAAACCTGGAGAGAACCTTATTCTTTTTAAACCAAGGACACAGAACCAGATATAAGTCCCTTGCCTGGCACCACTCTAGATTCCAAAAGCATTGCATCCCTTAAGCATTTCCTACAGCTCTCAGCCATTTTCACTGCCATCCTTCAGAGCAGGTTTCTGTAGGCTGCAGGCACCCAAAGCTTTCAGTTCAATTCAGGAAGACGCTGCAGGGAAACAGAGCACAGGTCTAGAAAGAAAAATTCCTGCTCACACGATCAGTCCAGAAGTAGCTGAGACCTCCTCATTCTCCCACCATTCCTCATAACCTGGTAGTAGGACCCTTCCCTCCAAGCGTCAGGTTCATCTCCCCTCTGTTCCACACAGCCAGCTCCCTCCAGCCACACACATCCCTGCAGACCTCTGCAGAAAGTTCATCAGCTAACTGCAAATAAGACACTTCCAGCTGGTGTGTAACCATGAATTATCAGCAGAATGCAGGACGAGCAAACGCATGGTACTTCTTGGACACCTGTACTTGGACACACGTGGCATAAAACAGGCCCAAAAGGGGATGGATGGATCCCACTTTGTCAGTGACTTTCCAGACATATCGGAAAGCAAAAGGAATATGGCAGTACAAAGACATTTCACTAGGGAAGGAATCCCTGAGGGTAGTGGTAAGGCCTCCTCGATCTGCACCCTTCAAGCTTCTGCTGAAGGTTTACATGGAAATCCAAACGTGAGACACTCATCTGCCATCAGCCAAGGCAAAACACCTAGATGTTGGCACGTAGACATAAACCTGGCTGGAGAAAGGCCATTCCCCTCCACAGTGCCACCATACATCGCTTCCCCCATTTGACCATTTACCACGCAGGTCAGCCGCGGCCGCCGTCCCCGCTTCGGAACCGAGAGCCGAGGGAAACGCGGGCCGAGCGGCGGCCGAAGCACAGTTACCGACACATCTCCGCTCGGCAGCCGGCGACGGCCGGCCCCGCCCGCGAGAGGCCGCGGCCCCTCAGCCCTCAGCCTTCGGCCCGCTCCCTCGGCCCGTGGCGCTCCGTCGCTTTTGGCGCCGAGCGTGAAGTGGCGCCAAGGCGGCCGCGCCCCGCACCGTGCCCCGCGGGCGGCTCCGCGACTTACGGCCGGCCTCATCCCGCCTCAGGGCCGGAGGCGTCCCGCCTGGGCGGCGCTGCGGCTCCAGGCCCGGGCGGAGGAAGGGAGGAGAGAACGAGGGGGCGGCGCGGCGCGGAGCCTCCTCCCGGCTGTTCTTCCCCGGCCGGACGGAGAGCGGCACTGTGTCCCCGCGGCGCGCGCTCGGCGGAGCCTCCCCCTCTCCGCTGCCGCCGCCACCGAGCAGCTCCCCCTCCCCCTTCCGAGCAGAGCCGCCGCACCGCCGCGCAGGGAGAAGGCGGCGGGAGCGGGCGGGCAGCGGCCGGAGGGGCGGCGGCGGAGCAGCGAGGAGCGGCCGGCGCGGAGGCCGCTCCATGCTGCACCTTCCGGAGCTGCGTGAGGTAAAGGCGGCTCCGCGTCCCGCGTCCCTCCCTCCCCGCGCCCCCTCCTCCTCCTTCTTCTCCTCGTCCTCCTCCCCGCGGCCGGGGGCGGCCGTGCTCTGGGCCGGCCCGGGGGGGGGGCTCTTTGTGGGCCCCGCGGCGGCGCACGGTGAGGGGCGGCGGGGCGCGGCGGGGCCGGGGGGGGCCGGGCCGGGCCGTGAAGTTGCGGGAACAAACGGAAAGTGGCGAGCGGCCCGGCCCCCGCCCCGAGGGGGGCTCCCACGGCCCGGGGGGGGCGGGCGAGGGGCCGGGGCCGGGCGGGGGGGTTTTGTTTGCGATCGCCGCCGCCGCCTCTCTCCCTCCCCCCCCCCTCCTCTCCCGTCGGTTCCTCTGCCTCCCGATAGTTTTGAGGCCTAACTGTTTAGGCCTCGGCTCCCGGCTCCGCGCCGCCGTGCCGGCTCCTCGGCGCCCCGCGTGCCGGGCATCGCGGCCCCGCGCCCCGCCTCGGCCGCCCGCCGTCCCCGGGGACCGGGGCGTCCTTCGATCGGGGCCGAAATTTCATTGTAAAATCGGCGGCTCCCAACTATCGGTGTCGGGCTGGAGCGGCCCCGCGATGAAAGGAGGAGGCGGCGGGGAGCGGAGGGGCCGGGGCGGCGGGGCGACGGGTCCGGCCCCGGGACGACGGGATGCGGCCGGGCGGCGGCGGGGGCTCGGGCGGCGCGGCGGGGGCCGGGGCCTTCTGCGAATTGAGGGTTCGAAATGGAAAAAGAGGGTTAGAAAGTCGGTGCCATTCCGCTGAACTTTTGTTTTCTGACCGATAGAGGCCGGTAGAGGACTGTGCGGAAGGAAAGTTTCTGAGCGGCGGCGCCAGGATGGACTTCCCGGCCGCCCAACCGAAACCCGCCGCCGATGGTAAAATCATCTACTACCCGCCCGGAGTGAAGGAGATCACCGACAAAATAACCAACGATGAGGTGGTGAAACGGTTAAAGGTAGGCCATCCCGGACCCTCTTCCTGCAAGTTTTGCTTCTCGCAGTAAATGTGTCATCGCAGGACTGTCGACTTCTCCTGTCAGAACTGAAATGTCTCCTCACCCACAGACGTTCATAAGAACGCAGATTCCTTGCTCGTCTCTAAAAGAGGAGGAATTGATTTTTAGTTCTTGACTGTCCTCTTGTGTTCTCTCAAAGCTGGAGTCAGTACAAAGAAATGCTGATTTGTACATGAAATGCATCCACTGTGTTGGAGGGGGTTCTGAAGTGGGGTCATAATTACTAATTTCAGGATGTATTGCCAAACTATTTCTTGATAAGCTAGGAGGTATCCGTGGGTTCCAGCAAAGTGAGATTTAGCAGAGTGGGGAAAATGACCAGGTCTAGTTTAGGGTATTCTGGACCAAAAAGACAGCACTGCTTAGAACCAGCAAAGATGAATTTCTGGAATTCATAGGTGGAGCCTTGTAATTGTTTCCGATGTAAAAATCAATCAGATTTTGGAGTTTAATGCAAGTCACGTGTCTGATGCTTAGCAAAGTTGCTAAATTTTCATAAACAAAAGGAATCATTGCTGTAAACACATGATTTTTTTCTTGTTTGACAGCATCCTGGAGGACTGTGAGGTTTATGGCTGCTTTATTTTTTTAATCTCTCTTTCCTTTAGATACATGAAATACTATGATACAGTAGTATTATTTCTCAACTCTGTGCCAAAAACAGAGAAGAAGATTAAGCGCTGACCAAATATTAGCACAGCTCATTTGTTAGCACCATGGTCTTTGGACCAGAATGTTGTCATAATCTAGGATTTGGGCCTGTGCCCAGGGTGGAGATGTGGTAATGATTTTTTTGAGATCAGAAATATTCTCTTATCTGATGATGTGTTTCCCATCACAGTCTTGTCTCCACAAAGATGGAAAGATAGAAATTGTGGTCTCACCCAGTTGCTCAGCACAGTGAAAAATGTCTTAATTATAAATGTGAAGAAACTGTAGGCATCGTCCTGTGCTCCCAAAGCAACAAGGCTCATGTCTGTGTCTTGTTTCTGTGGAAATTGACCTTGTTCAATTACAGATTGGAAATTTGTTTGCTGAATGCAAGAGTCTAACCTGGTATTTTCAAAACCGCAGTGGCATATTGTTACAGAAGAACCTAGAGCTTTGGTTGGACAGAGACCTTGAATCACAGTGTGCAGAATGGGGAGGAGTGCGGTTTTGAAACCTTTTGTGGTAAATGGGTATTCTTATTATTATTCCAATTGGAGGACTTGCATTGGTGAGCCATGCCATCCTACATAACAGAAATAATAGGATTTCCAAGACATACACATGTGTATCATTGAATTTCCTTGTTTGTGTGTTGTATGTGACTTTCAGGCTAAGAGAAGGTGTTCTTTCCTCATTTTTTATCAAGTACTGTTAAGAAATTGGGCTGTAGACTAATTGTAAATGGGAGCAAATAGTTTGGTTGTGGCTCCATTCTTGCCTAAGCAACAGAGAAAGATTTTTCTTGTATTGGTATTGCTTAATCTGAGTTTGGAAATTTTTTTCATCTGTTGTTCACTTTCCCAAAACATCAAGAAAATTGGAAGAAGTATAGAACCTTTTAGAACTAACCCAGCAAATATTCTTTCTTTGTTTTTGCTTAAAAGCAAGCATTAATCTTTGCATATGAAATCCATGTTTCTTTATATCAACTTGGTTTTTTATAGAAAGAAAATCACATTGGCATGTGGAATGTAATACAGTACTTAGACAGAAATGCACATGAAAGATTTGTTCAGTTTAAAGATAACTTTCCAGAGCTTTAAATATTGATAAAAGCCAGCTTGAGCAAAATGTACAGGCATGTTTTGATCCTTGCAGCTGTAGGGTTTTTGACTTGGCCATGTATCACCTAAAGATGCTCTGTGTGTATTTTTTATGTATCTTGGTGCTCTGATAGCCACCGTTCTTGGTGCAAGCACATTTTTATTCTCTGACTTACTAAAAGCACAGTCAACTTAATTGGCTGCAAATTTGTGTTGATATTAGCAACTTTTGTGATATCACATCTGTATTTTTGTGTCCAGGCTTCTACTCATAATGAAGGCTTTTCTTATTATTGGAACTTGAGACGTTCTGGGCACCTGTCCCAGAGTGCCTGAGCAGCAGCTTTTGTGCCAAGGACTTCTAAAAAGAGTGTTTTTCTATCCTTTCTCTCCTGCTTCGGGCTGTGGGTAATAAAATGTAGGCCAGATTCATTTGCAGTGTTTTGATAGATACGTATGCTAACATTAGCACTGCCCCAAAGATGGAGGTATTGAGAACTTTCAAGTCAGCGTGTGCCTTCTGAGCGGTGCCGAAAGGAGAAGCCTCTGCATTGCATGTGTGTGTTGCACAAAGCACCAGGAGCTCAGGCACTTAATGGTGTCAAAAATGTTTTTTAGTATGTTAGGTTACGCTGATGGTTCAGTGCCTCCTTGGAGTAGGATGTACGCTGTGTGTCATTTCAGCCATTAAAGAAGCGATTCCAACAATACTGTGTTATGGCTGGGGACAAATGGCCTGAGCTTAACTGAATCTATTAAATGGACAAATGAGGCAGCTCCCAAGTAACAGTTTTGAAACTTCCTGCAAAGTAGCTACAGAAAATTTGGGGGGAGATAATATTGCTCTTTACGGTGCACCAATTCATTATATAGCAGTTGGTCTCAGAGCTATAAATCAAATGTTTGTCACGTTAGTAAGGTTTGTAGGGAGAGATAGCATCTTTTATTTAACGGAATGATATAAGTGGAAAGTAAATAATTCAAGTCACCCAAGTCTTTCTTCAGGTCTATAATGAAACCAGCAACTCAGAACCAGTTGGGAACAGTTGCTATTGCTGTTATGTTTTTTCCTTTAAGGTAGTTTAAGGAAGCCTGAGGCACTCAGCATCTGTCCTGCAAAACTTCTCAATGACCTCAAAATTAAAACAAATAGTAATAATTGACTGTTGAACGTTTTCAAGATGGAATGTATTTTACTGCCTTGTCAAACTTGTATAGAACTTGTATACTATTGTCAGTAAAATATCAAATTTCTTTGATCACAAGAGAATATTTTCATGTGATTTATATGTAACCGTGTCATCATTAGGAGTAGGATTAGTAGTAGTGTAATTGATTGTCACAGTTACTTAAAATAACCATAGCAGTCCAAAATGCAGAGAGTTTCTCACAGCCGTTAAAGGTGAAGTGAGAGCTGCCATTGAAGGATGTCTGTCTCTGCTGCCAGTCTTCCTACCTGTGTTCTCTGTCTTCTCAACAAGTGTTTTGTTTTGCCTCATGGTAAAACTGATGGGTAAACAGATCTGGGTTAAAATTTAGGAGAAAACGAATTACTGCGTCGATTTTAGCCCGGATCATTTTCTTGCCTAGTTTTTCAGTAGAAGAACTGATGTGAGATGTACAAGTTCAGTTTAGGTTTGTATTGAAACTTACACAATTTGATAAGTGTTTGAGGGACATGTAGGAAAAAGGAAAGTGTCTGTAGTGCAGTGGTTGGCTTTACATCTAAGTATCAGTCTAAGCAATCCTAACTCATAAAATATGTACAAAGTGCATTTAATAGGCACTGAAATACAGAAGTACAAAAACAGTTTCTGAAACTTTACGAAAGAATGGAGTGAGATATATTTTGGTGTAGAGATTTTTAACAAAGCTTTAAGGCAGTGTAAATAAAGTTTTAATGAAATGAGCGTTCTGTGGGTGAGAATTTGTTGAGGATTATGCAGTCCTTTGTCATAGTTGGGGTTAGCATTCTGGTTTTTGTTCTGGTTTTCTGGATGGGGGGAGTCGGTCTTCCCGTAGTTCACAGTGAGTCCAGCAGTCTTGTCACTTTCTCATGGTAACAGTCCAGCAAGGTGTTTTCTGTGAGATTCTTTTTATCTCTCTCTCCTCCAGTTCCCCCTCTGCTGCCCCACCCCGAGGCCCAGTGTGTGATCATCTGGATTAGTATTCCTGGTGTGCCCTGCAGACTTCCTTATCTCGTCCCTTGGCATTTCTAAATTAGCTGATATAAACAAGCACTCCCTATCCTTCCCATTGTCTTTCTGTATGTTCCTCAGGTTAATAGATGTTGTCTTCTTTGTAGTTGAGCTTGCTGTGTTTTTATCTCTGGAAGATTATCCTCACATCACTAGAAATTGTTAATGCTAATAAATAATGCTAATTATTATGTGTGGATTTTTTTTTCCTCTTTTAATGTTTGGATTAAGCTGGAGATCTGTGAGGATAAAAAAAATAATCTCTTTACTCACCTAATATTTCTTTATATGGCCTTTGGGATTGTGTGGTACGCTGGGTGGAACTTGGATGTGCATGTGTTGCTATTTTGAAGGAAACTAAAAAATAAAACCTAGAATATCATCTGAGAGAAGAGAACCTGTTTTCTGTTGTCATACGCTGGGATCTGATATGTTTGAGGGGGGGAAAAAGATCCATATTAGATCCTTATTAGTACGTCAGATTGCGTTAACTAACAAATACTGTTTGCCTGTAAGAGATGACATGCATGTTCTCGTGGCTTAGACCTCTGACTTGCATGTCCATATGTGCTTAAATGTGAGAACTGTGAGTAGCTCTGTAGAGGTTGCATTGCCAGGTTGCAAAATGATCCACAGATAATTATTCTAACACTTCTTAAACTTCCATTAATTGTATTTAACTGCAGACTGCAGTTAGCAATGTTCTTGAGCTATTGCTGGCCGCAGAAGCCTAAAGCCAAATTTCTAATTTGAATTTGCTCATAGTTTAATCTTTTTAATTAGTTTGACTCTTGCAACAATCAAGTTTTTCATTAACTAGGACAGGCCACCAGTCAGAAGAAGAAATCTTATACTGATCTTTTTTTTTCTTCTTTTCTCCAATGAAGTCATAGCTCTTTTCTTTGTAAATGCCCCAATTTTCTCAATCCTTGGAGGAATAGACCATGTAGGTTCACCTGGATGTTACTTTATTTCAAATTGATTGATGATTAAATCCTTTTCAAAGATAATTTTCTTATGTTACAACTACACCAGTAATCAATGGCAGCTACGTGTATATAATATTATTTGGATGATATCCTGGCAATAAAAATATAAATGCGTTGCAAGAGAAAAGTAGTCCTGGTTGGGAGATGGAGGGAGGGGTGGAAACTGAAGTTTGCTGAATTAAGTGTGATAAGATCTGGAAACATGGGTACTGGAATGGGCTGCCCCGGGAGGTGGTGGACGAGATAAGGTGTTAAGGAATGTTTGGACGTTGTGTTGAGGGACATGGTTTGGTGAGAGCTGTTGGTGATCAGTGGATGGTTGGACTCGATGTTGCAGGTCTTTTCTAACCTTGAAGATTCTGTGATTCTATAATCCGATGATGAACCACTGAAATGGACAGACTAGGCCAGAAGTCTTTCTGTCCTTGTTTATTCTAATCAAAACCTCAAAGGATTATTAATACTATTGTGCTTAGTGGTTTGTTGTTGTTCTTTGGTGAGGGGTTGATACAAACCTTAGTTTAAGAGATGGAGAATTGAAAAGCTGCCCCTACTGGGAGGGGGCCAGGGGAACAACCACTAAGTTGGCTTCAGGGGCCTGATTTGGCAAGTCTGAGATGTAACTTCTGAAGTGACTGTGCATTTTGTTGCATTTTGCTCATTCAGACCACATGTTTCTTTGGTTTCAGTTACGCTTTGGAGTGCTTAGCTCTTCTTTGAAGCAAGCCCCCTCTTTCTGCTTAGGAACCTGGAAAATGTCACGTTTTCTGGAAAAAGTTTGTTGCAGGCTGTGTAACAGGCATCTTATAGAAAGTTTGTAATAGGTAACAGTATAGCAGGATCGGTTGCCCAATGAGGCCTAAATACTTCTCTCCTGCAGTATTTTTCTTCATTTATTGTCTTGCAGCTTCACTAAATAAATTCAGAAGTGGCGTCAAGGCTTTTTTTTGTTTGTTTTAAATGCGCATAATCGCGTAGCAAACACTGTATTAACATTAGCATTGAGGAAATGGTACAGCGATGTGATGTGTATAGATTTGTTTAACTTGGACAAGAGATTAATCATGGTAAAAGTATAGAAAATAATTGATGCCAGATAGTAGATTAGGAATTTCTGGTTGTGATCCCCTCTCATGGAGAAAGAGCATTTATTTAAATTGAAAGGTGAAACGTAAATATTGTTGAAGGTCAGCAATTTCTCAGGGTCGTACTGGAAGGTTGTGGCAGAGCAAAACTGAATTTGGTTTGCAGCAGTGCTTTACACATGTAAGTCACTTACTTGAGGTGGGTGTGCCTGGCAGTATGTGTTTTATGGTATAAATGTGGAAAACTCCTGCTGTATTCAAACATTTTAAAGTAAGTTTGGATACAAAATCCTAGCCATATTGCTGCATTCGTACAAGGAGTTTGTATGCGTTTGTGAAACAGCAGGAGCATTAGCTGTGCTCAGGGCTATAAGCAAAGTGTTAATCTTGCAATAGGGCTATGAGATGAGAGAAGAAAAATTATCACTTGGTTTGCAGACAGTAGCGTGGAGATGATTGATAGGAAGGAAAATGAAACATTGTCTGAGGTTACTTTTATTCCCTGTCTGCTTGAATCAGTTCATGTTACTGTGTTTGCTTAATGCCAATGTGTGTCTTTTGCTACCAAAAAATTAATTAGCAGATCATTAGTTCACAATGTGTATTAGAGCCACGTACTTTAAAGGAACCAAACTTGTGTAGCTCCTATTCCACATTAAACATTCTTCGTATATGAAGTTCTTGAATGGTCTGCAGCATGTCCTTAATCACTGTTGGTGCCTGGAAATGTAAAACACGTGCTTACTATGGGTCTCACTCAAAGCAGTGTGCGTTGGCCGGCTCTGCAGCTGCAGTAAACTAATGAACTGTATTCCCACTGCTGTGCTGACATCAGATTTTTGGTTGTTGCAAAGATGTCTTAAGCATGATGACGTACTGCTAGAAGAAAAGAAAGATAGAAGGGCTACAAAGTGTGCTCCTGCTCAGAAAGAAAAGGTGAGAATTTTCTCATTCCTAGATATTGTGGCATATCCTAAATGTACGTTTAATTAATGTGAGACAGATGAGACGCGCTTATCAGATAGAGGTGTCAGAACTGCAGTGGTGGGATCTGTTTTGCAGTCATGGTGGGGGAAAAGTTTCGTCAAAACTTATTGTGAAGGGCAGTCAGCCTATTTAATGTCTTATTTTTCCTTAGCCCATTTCCTTCTATCTGTTTGGCAGCGTTACTCGTCTTCATGATATTCTATTGCCATCAGTAAATGCAACCTGTTACCTTTGCTGAAATGCTATCTGATGGCGTCATTGGGAGTTATAGGCCTTACAATATGTTGTGAAGGTTGTGTTTTTTAAATACCTTTTCATAGAAATTATGACAGCCATCTTTAGGAGATTTGTCAGAAATTTCCAAGTCGTTGAAGTAGTACAAAAGTTTTATGGTGGCAAAATATGTTTGTAAGCATTAAAGAGGTGCATGTTTGTTTGTTTGTTGTTTCTACTTAAAAAAACCCTTTTTAATGGATGTAGGAGAAGAGAGGATTTTAAAAGGACTTTGGATAAATCAAATTTTTCTGCAGTTCTTTTCTTCTTCCCCCCCTTCCTTCTGTATCAAATGCAGCACAGTCCTTAAGAGGCTTTACTCTTCAGTAGTTATGGGAGTGGTTAGTAGTGTGAACTTCAGTGTGCAGTCATTGAAGAGTTCCCTTTCATCTACAATTTTAGTCTGTCTATCTTAGGACTTTCTGTGGAAATAACCTGATTAACCATCAGGGAATAGCTTCAGATTTGCAGATTTACAAAATACATTTTAATACTGTACAACGTGCTGATCTTAAGGCTATTTTATTGGTATATCTGACGTGAGAGACCATTAAAATGCTAAATTCAAACTGGTGCTTCCTATGAAAATCCTGTTACTGCAGTTCTTATTGCCTGAGAATTAGCTTCACAATTGGTGAAAAAGATAAAAGCAAATAGTTGAATGTAGGAGGTGCTTAATATGAAGATGTTGTGAATTTTGAGCCTTGCAATTGGGTTGTCTGATGCTGTAGTGTGGGTGTGAAAAGAGTAAGTACTGGAATCAGTTACTGTTCCTGAAAACAAACAAATGGGAGGTGTTTGACTGTACTTCTGTAGGAAGGAAAATGCTGCCAGATTGTTCGCCTCAAGTTTTTTGTTCTGTGTTCAGGTAGATAGTGGTCAAAGTAGGGTAAGTCGCATTACTTTAATATAGCTTTGTGTTCCTGCTCTAAAATATATGCGTGTTCTTAATTACCCAAAGTGCAGTAACACCTGTTTATTTAGTAAGCTCATCATTGAAATTTAATCAAACCGTGGTCATAATTTAGTAGGGAGTTATTTGAAATTAAATTGTAAGGAAAATGGAAATTCTTCCTGTAATTTAAAGTAATAAACCATGATATTCAGGTACTTATCTGTCACTAGCTGTGATGCCTCCCTGTGAGCTTCAGTTCTAATGGCCTCATCAGTTTGAAAGGATGTGACTTTTCTAAAACGCTTCGTTTACATGGAAAGAGGAATCATTCAGAATTATGCTTCTTTGTGCAGTGACATAATGGTATGAAAGGGTACCTGAAGGGAAGTTTTAATTCTTAAAGGTGTCCCAGCAATGAGATGAAATAGAGTTTTCTTTCTTTTGGTGGTGGAAACAAAGTTTGGCATTCTGGGAAGAGGTGGAAAAGATTACCCTATGGGCTTTTTGTTGTATTTAAGCAAGCAATTCTTCCTCAGCATTGAATTGCTGCCAAGTTAACATTCATTCACTTAAAAATTAAAGTAGAAAGAAAAGCAAGAGAATTGTGAAGGTTTTTGCTGAAAGTACATTTATTGAAATACCTCACTCAGTCATCCTCTGCAAATGTAGATGGTGCATGTCACTATTTCTGCAAAACTTCTAATCCATCTCTTATCTAAAGCTTCTCTAAAGACAGTAAAATTCCAGTGACAAGAAAATAGGTAGTTTTTGCTTCTATCTGTAAATGCTGACTAGGATGATCTGGGTCTTCTGATCTAGGAGTTGAGTTTGTGAGCCATTAGTGACATGGTTTTCTTAGAAAACATACGTGAAATATGAAAGTAGGCATAACTCTGCAGCCTGAGGAAAAATGGAAAATCAGGAAATGAGATTTCAGCTGTATTCTAGTTGAAACTGGTAATCTAGACAGCTTTGCAATGATGAGATGTTGGCTTTCAGATACAGATCTGTCTTTGTAGAATATTACGCATTGGTACAACTGGAAGTGAGTCAGCTGTAAACCTAGTAAGTTTTAAAAATATCTTTTGAACTGGGAGTGAAAAGCAGTTTAAAGACTATGTTTGTAAACCTCAGCTGGGGAAGTGAGCACAGCACATTTTCCCAAGGCAGTCTTACACTCCCAGCCTTTATTTCCTGTAAAAGTTAAAACGCCTTCTGTCAGATAACAAAGTAGAAATGCTGCCAGTTAATTTTGTTTAATTTTGACATTTTTTACCCTGGAACTTCGTTTTGGATCTTGTGCTGGGATGTCGGAGTACACTGGCCTGAATTGGATTTGTTATGCCAATATGAAACTGTATTCATCTTCTCCATGAGTTCTGTACTGCAGTTTCTCAAACTTTTTCTGTCTCTTGAGAAATGGCACAGCAGGACTGTGCCCTAATTCACACTGTCTTAACCTTCTTCAGAATCATTCCTACTTCAATCCATGCATGGGCTGTGATGAGTCTAAAAGTATAGAAACGGATTCGACTCCTATCAACGCATTGGTTAAAGGGCTGCATCGTGAAGTAGCTGCGTGTTGTTAGTAAGTTTAGTCTAAGCTGACCTGTATAGCACATATTTTAGTCTAGTTGAAAAGCAAGTTAGTTTACCTAAAAATGCAAAATGTAAGTCCTTTTGTGTATCGTGTTTTGGAAGCTTGTTGTTCTTGCAGTGCTGCACCTGAGTACTTTGAGTATTCTAAGCTGATGCTGCTACTGAAGAAAGGAGTTTTTCATCCTTAACCCTGCTGCTATTGCTATTCAGAGAGTTCCAATTCACAGTCCTTTTCCTTCTTTGAGTCAGCAGTTCTCTCAAGGTTGTAGAAGCAAATCAAGTTTGTGAAGACTAAGATGAGAAAAATGAAAAATGGAGATACGGAGTGAGGGAAGGAGTGTGGAGCAGGGGCAATAATGAAGTTGGAAAGGGTGAAGTTGCTACACCAGTTGCTGGAGGATTACTTTTAATCAAACCCTGCTGTGCTTCACTGTATTGGAGTGTGTGGACAGGCAAACAACTGAGCCAGACAAGTGGTCTTGCTTGTGGACCAACTTTTTCCCACGTGCCAGTCCAGGTGTTTGTGCTTCCCTCTCCTTGTGCTGGCAGAATCCGTGTGGCATTCTTGGGGTGGTACGACTGTTACATTCAGTAACAGTTTAATCTGGGACACTGTTCATTTGGTTCGATGTTATTAGCTCAACTTAAGGATAAATTAAACTGCACCCTGAGATTGGGCTGAAGCAGTCCTGCCCGCCCCTGTGGGGCTACCTTTGTCTTGTACTGACAGTAGCACTTGTGCAGCCACGTAGTGCCACTCCTCGATCCTGTGAGTGCTGATGTAGTGAAGGGATGGAACTGGCAGTTTTAGATTAACTTGCACTGCAGTGAAATTGCACTCTAAGAATTGCTGCAACGCCTGCCCCCATCCTGGTTTGGTGAGACAAAATGATGTCTCTTGTTTCAGAGAGCTTCAAATTTAAATGTAAGCAGTGTGCTATATTGGAAATTCATGCTGTGTTCGTACACAGGTGTGAATTTTGCTGGTGCTGGTGGTTTTGAACTGATGTGAATGTTGTGAGATCCTGAATGAATTTTCTAACGTTCTAACAGACTCGCTGCTAGAATAATAGATCGTACCATTCATGTTAATACATAACTGCTTTCAAAATAAATGGATTTTATGTTGGAGCTCAGAACTGGTGGGTGTCATATATAATGAGAGGTTCTTACACTTTTCCTTTGTCTAGGAATGTTTGGTTTTCTGCTTTCTCCCGTTATTATCTTTTTTGTTTGAACAAAAGAAATAGAATTTGAGGCTTCAGTGTTCTTCAGGCTGCCCTATGCCTGATGGCTCACAGTTCTATGCTAGTATTGTGATAAAGAGATGTGAGCCTTGATGTTTAGACTGGTCTTTTCCTGTTCTGCAGTCCACACTGTAGTCTTGTGCTGTGACTTGAACTAGAGTGTGCAGGACAGGCCATTGCTTGCAAACAGATTTGTCCTCATGCCAGCTCTTATTCTTTTTCCCCCTCCTAATGTCTGCTGCAGTTGATTGTTCTTTAAACAAAGGCTTGTGTGAACTTACATGTTCATACAGAGAAATGAATCTTCTAGATAATCATAATTTTTTAAAAAGGTACCTCCCAGCAGCTAAGCACCAGAAAGAGCTTGCTCTTTTTCCTCTGCCAAGCGTGAGCTAGTAAATACTAGAACGTTTTTCTGTCAGCCTAAAGCCAGCGTTAGTAACACACCACAGGGCGCATAGGTAGACCACGGGTTTACTGTTACGCATTCATCTGTTCCGCAAATATCCATAGAAAGCAAAAACACTTCTTAAAATGGTGGCCATTTAACTTGTATTTCTTATGCTCTTAGGTTCTGAAAAGTATGCAGACTGTTTTTTTTAAGGATGCCTTAATTGAACAAAAAACACAGAAAAATGTCCAAGCGTAATTTTGCTTATTCTTTGATGATGCAGTGTTTGCAGAGAGCTTGCACTTCTGTGGTGCTGTATGCATTGAAAATCTGTAGTTGCCAAACTTTTTTTTTTCCCTTAGCAACGTGCGTGTAATATATGGAAACTTCTTATGAAATGAACTGAACTGAAGTTATATGGGTAATTTTGATTATACAATCTTCTCCTTGAAACGATTTGATTTCATCTCGTGTTCTTGAGGGAGTTTCTGGCTTGTTTTTAGTTGTTTCAATTCATATTGTTATTTAAGCTAGTCTTCTTGTCATCTTAAATTCAGAAAGCTTCACAGTAACAAAAAAGAAAAGAGTGTGTGGATCTGTGTTGCATGTATCACCAGTTATTCTATCGGGGCTCCTGAATTCAGTTGTTATAAAAAATTTTGGAGAGCTTAGGTGAGTATTGATTCAAAATCTGTAATTGAATTCCTTGTCTGATTATGTAGAGAAAAACTATAAGCAACTGGTACCAGTCATGAGCAGTAAATCGACTGCTCTGTGGCTTGACCAGTGCAAAGAAACTTGGATATGTTGGTAGTAGATGATAATGCTGTTGCAAAGAGAACCTGTGTAAATGTCGAACTGAGTTAGCATTGTCTTAACTTGAACTAGAATGCACGCACGGTGGTCTTAGTGAAGGTGAAGCGGGGAGGGTGTCCTGATTTTTACAGAATTGTAGGGGTTGGAAGGGACCTGTGGACATCATCAAGTCCAACCTCCCTGCTGAAGTAAAGTTCCCTGAGTAGGTCATGCAGGAGGGCATCCAGGCAGGTTTTGAGTATCCCCAGAGAAGGAGGTTTCACAGTCTCTCTGGGCGCCCTCATATAAGGCTCTGTCACCTTCGCAGTGCAGAAATTATTGCTCCTGTTCATTTTCGTGGACTTCTCTGGGATTGACTACTAGGGACAACTATTTTCTTAGCCAAAATGAGTGATAAGCATTTTGTATTTTTGTCTGCCTGTGTGAATATTATATATCAAATTATAATTATATGTGTTGTATATCTCTCGTATCTCACTTTGTTAAGAATCAAGTCTTTTCTGAAATCTTCCTTTTGATGTGTAAAAACAGCTCCTAAGCGAATTAAAAGCAGATGTTGTTTGATGCTGTCTTTGTCAGCCAGGTATGGATGGATGGCCATGATGTGTGTTTCCACATGGCTTTACCACAACGTAGGCTTGTGAGTGAGCAACCAGAGCAATGGCAAAAGACATAAAGATATGAAGGTGAACAAGGCAGTGGATTCAAATGGGCAGCAGGAAGCTTCTTTATGCATCCTTCGGTTTCCTTTGCTGGTTGTTTCTCTGATTATTTCTTTTATTATTATTTTTAGTTTTTTGTTGTTGTTGTTTGTTTTGTTTGTTTGTTTGTTTAATTTTTTTTACTGTTAATCCAGTGCTGCACTCACTACTGGTGTGGAAACCACTGAGATTCACGATATGATTCAAGAAGGTAGCACCTTCTGCCCTCTGTTTGACTATGAGTTTCAGCCCTATCCCTGTTTTGATTACTAACCCTGCTCTTAACATCTGGACTGAAACTCTGCATCATGAATGTAGCTGTATTTTGGGAATACCTAATAGAAATACTGACACATTTTCTTCAATTTAACATACTTAGGCCACAATTTGCTGTCTTCTGTAGTAATTTGCAATGAAATAAATAGTCAAATATTTGGTCTCAGCACTTTTCTTAAAGGTGCTAAAAGGCTTTGTCTTAATGCCTGAGTTTTAGGCACTGGAGATTTTTCTTGATAGCTTTTCTTCCCTGGTCGTAAATCTTGGCTAACAGCACATTTACGATTTCAAATCAACTCCTGCAGGTATTAGAGACTGTTGTAAACCTCTGTAAACAATCTGTAGGCCAAAGTGCACTTGTAAATTCCTCGTTTCTTTCTATACAGATGCACTGCAAAATATTTAAACATTTAACAAAAAACAAAAACAAAAAAACAACCAAGCAAACAAGACCAGCAGAGCAATACGCTGCTAAATCTTTGTAGAATGAAAAAGTGAGAAAACATGCATAGCAAGATACTACAGTCCACAGGTTTGGGATGAACTATTTCAGGATGCTCCTGACCTACATGCTGTGATCATGAGGGCAATTTTAAAAAAAAATCAACAATAGAAGATTATACCTATAGAACATGAATTAAATTGCCAAGTTTCACACATTTTGGATTCTGAACCATAGCTAATGCAATGGAATTAAGTACTGTACATAGAATCATAGAATGGCCTGGGTTGAAAAGGACCACAGTGATCATCCAGTTTCAACCCCCTGCTGTGTGCAGGGTCACCAACCACAAGTCCAGGCTGCCCAGAGCCACATCCAGCCTGGCCCTGAATGCCTCCAGGGATCCACATCCACAACCTCCTTGGGCAACCTGTTCCCATGTGTCACACCCTCTGAGTGAAAAGCTTCCTCCTAATATCCAACCTAAACCTCCCCTGTCTCAGTTTAAAACCATTCCCCCTTGTCCTATCACTATCCACCCTCATAAACAGCTGTTCCCCCTCCTGTTTATACGCTCCCTTCAAGTACTGGAAGGCCACAATGAGGTTTCCCTGGAGCCTTCTCTTCTGCAAGCTAAACAAGCCCAGTTCCCTCAGCCTTTCCTCATAGGAGAGATGCTCTAGCCCTCTCTTACATGCAAGTTTGAAACAAACATAGGAAGTTTCTGTGAGTTTTAGGACCTGAAGGCAATAACTTTATAGGCTAGAGTGCAGCTAAATGTTGTGCTTTGGTAATATATTTGTATCAGTTGATTCATTTTAACAGTCACATGATCAATAATTTAATGTTCTCCTTTATAGTTTGTAGGTGAGAGATCTGATCTTGTTATAGATAACTTTTCCCATCCTCTTTTCTATTTTCACAGTCAGTGTGGGTTTTTTGTTAGGTTGTTTAATTTCGGTTTGTTTTGTTTCCTGAACCGCTTTTTGTATATCCAGCATGTGTCTGTGGACTGCAATTCTGAGGTCACTGCAGCTGAGCACATGAAGTTTATTTGATTCTCTGTTCACTTTTTGAAGAAGGGAAACAGAACAAAGATCATTTTTTAACAATGAGGCATTATTTTTGCTCTTTGCTTCAGGCCACTGGAAGCCAGTGCACTTGATGAAGTGTGCGCTTTCTCGTGTTTTCTGGGCAGCTTCTGTAAGCTGAGGCTTGTAAACTTCTCACATTTCTCAAGTCACTGGCCCCGTCGCTTTGTCACAGATTTAGGCATTTGTGAGATGACCAAATCCCGTGCCCATGGGGGCCAGATCTACGTTCACACCTGGGGCACAGTCCGGTATTGCTTCAGGTGTCTGAGTGTACAAAAGGAATCAGCTTCATCATTCTGCTGTTTCAGGTGAAGGCAAAAGTTGTGCACGTTGCTTCACTGTTGTCACTATCTAAAGACATGAGTGCCAGACCTGTCCAATGGGCTCATAAAATCTGTAAAACTGATTTAAAATGACTTCTGGTTTCTGAGGTTATTTAAAGAAGGTACTAAGTGTTTTAAACAAGCAAAAGGCAAAGCATTAATAGTGGCATTAGCTCAAAAAATGAATCGAGTCTTACGTTGTTTTGTACTTTTAGTGTTGAAGTATCTCTAATTTTCTCTTGGATAGAAGATTTTCTGCGTAAATGTAACATATAAAAGTGGTTGGAAAAAGACAAAACTATTCTACCTTAAGTCTTTTGATTTTATTTTTAATTATTTTTGTTCTCATTAAGCATGGTGGTACACCTCTTGGTTTCTGTTTCAGACATTCTTTATGAGAATGTTGCTGGCAGCCACTTAAATGATATTTAGCACTTGTAAATTGCTGATTTCAGCAACATGTTTTAGATAAATCTTGTTCTAATCTAAATTCAAAATGAATAATTATGCAACTGAATGTTTCTAAACAGTCTCTGGTTTTCTTTTTAAGTAGGAAAATGTCACGAGTTCTATACAGTGACCTTTCAGCCTTTCTAACTTTGTCTGGTTTTAGTTCTTTGTGTAATGTATTTATAGAGAATATATCTTTGCTTAGATAATGAAATAGTGACAGTAGGTGGAGAGCATCAGAATAAAGCAGAAGTGGATGTAGAGGTTAAAAATGGGGCAGTGTTGCCTAATGACAGTGATGCAGTAAGAATCTGTGGGGTCTGGCTAATGGAGAGTGCCTGGTGATGTCTTCATCTGAAGTCTGTACTTAGGAAAGAGGGAAAATGGTTGAGGTCTCTGACTTTTTGGGACATGAGTGATCTTCACATATTTCACTAAGAAAATCATAACACGAGAAGGCTCTCTGCTGTAACTTAGACGGCGAAGCGCTTAAAAACATGTTGAAATCTTTCAGCAAAAATGAATCCTTGCAATAATGTTTCGTTTCTGATATATTGCCTGCTACTTATCTTGGCAAAATCAGCAGCAGTAAAGCTGCAGTTGCCTATGAGGAATGCTGATGGACAGGTATGGCAGTTGCTGGCATATTCTAACTAGCCACAAGGCAAAAATCTGACAGAACTGATAAGCAACAGTTGCAGAACTCTTGTGGAAAAAAATGAGTTACTTAAATTTCTCAGAACGTGAGAAAAAGTTCCCAAATAAGAGTTCATTAGCCCAAGATTAAAATAACTGCAGAAAATAAACAGAAACACAACAGTTTGTGGAGGTAATGCACAATACTGCCCATGCAGGAAGGTACAGTAGAGCTCTCTTAAAGCAGTCCTTTATTTCTGTGTATTTACTAAATTAGGTGCCCTAAAATCTCATGTTTTTGGGAAAAGAACATTTACTGTGGATCAGGGAGGAGAAGTGACTTTGTGACTTGGTGAATTAGTTCAAGGTACACTTTTGAACCAAATAGATAATTAACAACATGGTTTGAATTGCTAAACAAGTGAAAATCCAGTCTTGTGACTGCTGATAAGATGGATATAGATGGATAATTGCAGAAAATAAAAACAAATTTGAGACAGACACAGGAATGTGTAAGTCTGTTTGGGTTTTTTTTTCCTCTTTTTTATCCCTTTCTCTCAATCTCCTACATTGTCCTTTTTAAGGCAATTATGATGGCAGTATTATATAGCAGTTGAATTTATTGTAGGCTTCTCATACTGCCTTTTTTTTTTACCTACGTTGTACTAAGCTACATGGGCATGTCATCATCTTTTACCAGGCTTATTTCTTAGAAACTTCATTCTGCCTTTAGAATCATTCTGTTTCTGAGCACCGTGGGTTTGACTTTTATATCAGCTGTGTTAATTCTTTTGATGTTCCATCCATCCATTTTATATATTTTTGGTAGAAAATTCTAAGAGGGGAAAACTTTGTTAGAATATTTTTAATTCTTTTTAATACAGAGGAGAAATCAGTGTTTATTACTGGGGATATTTGTAATTATATCAAAATAAAATAATTTAAATTTACATAATAAATTCTACAAGTACCACACTTTCCATGCAGTAATTGCACTTTTTTTTTTCCTCGCCAGTACTAAAGAAAGAAATAAGACTTGCAACCAGCAAACTACTGCAATTGTGTTTTAGTTCCCAATTCTTGCAGCCTTTTCCCCCACCCCCCCAGCAACTCAGTGCTCTTAGTGGGCTACCAAAAAACAAAGTGACCACATAAACAGTGAGCGGATGCCTGCATTTTGCCTTCAGTCCATCCTGGAAAAATGAAGAGCCCCATTTTGAACTTGGTGGCCACCTAAAGGGGATTTATTCATTTGTTTATTTATTTATTGCTAGTGATGTACCTAATGTGTAGCAAGGGGTAAAAAGGGTAGCAGAATTTTCTAATAAAATGATTCTTCTTTGGGGAATTAGCATTTGTCTGAATAGAAAATCTTTGCAGTCGTTTCCAGCTTGATGCATGCGGTAACTGATAGACCCACCAGTTGTTTGCTGATCTCCATGGCACTGGGCTGAGTGGGAGTGTCCGTTCTAGGCAGTGAGTTGTGTGGAGCAGGTTCTGGTTAAAGCACCATCAGTTAGGGTTTGCTGTTGTTTCTGGTCTGCAGTATCAATTTGGATTGTGAAATAACATGTTGTTGTTGTTGTTTTGTAGTAGGTTGCTTTGTTTGTTTTTACTATTTGGCAATTCTCATTTTTATCCAGTCTTTCACATGGAAATGGAAACCCACCATCTGTATTCTAGATTATCTCCATTAATGAGAGCTTTTTATTAAGGCTGCAGGAGGTAACAGGCACACAGACAAAATTCTTTGGCACAGCTTTATCACCAGGCACAGGTTCACGCTGGGACATGGCATCATTGCCTCCTGCAGTTCATTCAGGCTGAGTGCAATCTGCTTCTTTACAAAGCCAGAAAATGAATGCCGCAGCTGAAGAATATTTTCCTGTTGTCGTTGATACTTCTGTGTGCTACTGTATGTGGTGGCACTATGTCTAATTGCCAGTCATTGAACAGGTTCTGCTAAATAACTACTAATTTCTTTCTTCTGTTACTGTTCTGTTGCAGCTGAAGATCAAGACATTACAAATACTTTGTGTAGTTTTTCTGCTTCAGTAGATGTAGTTAACTTTTCAGTTCACCATAATTTACAGGATTGCTGAAATACAAAAACTGTATATTCTTAGAAAATAATGGATTTGTTGGTTTGTCTCATTGGTTGGGTAGGAACGCAAGCAGGCACAGGCATGCCTTGCCTTTTACATCTTCTCTGTGGACGATTGGGTCAGGAGGACTGTGTGATGCGCCCTGGAACACAACTGCACTGTAGTGTAGTAGTAACCATGGATCTGTTTTTGAAATATTGTTAGTACTGTAAGCGTAGTCTTCTAGTTGTATTTTAAAGTTCAAGTCTAAGGCTTGATTTTGTTGTGAGAACTGAGACTTAATGTTCACTGCAAAATGAAGCCTTGCACTCAGTTCACATTAGAAAACGAAAATAGTTCCTTGTTCAACACCACCTCCTGTCCTCTGGAAGAGGAAATGAATTATCACACAGCAATGAGTTGGTTATAAAGAATCCTCACTTTCACATCTGGAGGTTATTATAAAAGTACTGGGGAAACTTCATGTGGAAACAAAGACTCCTTCACCACAGGGAATACGCTTTTAAGAATGTTTTTGGTCTTGCCCCAACCATACATAGCACTTGCTAGTGTACCTTAGGGGAAAAGGTTTAATGAAACGCTTCTGATTGTGTCTTGAATTATAATTATAATATTTAAAGAATAGTCTTTTTAGTCCCTGTGCAAATATTCTTCTGTTATGTATCTATAAATGTGGGAGTGAAATTTCTGAGAAAGCAGGTTTTCAGTGTTTTAATTTATGAAATGTTAACCTTCTTCGGAGTACTTAAACAACTGTTAAACTTTGGCAGGAAAAACTGGAAAGAATCCTTTTCCAAATCTTTCTAGTAATAAAGACTAGATACCACTGCAGATTGAATTGCTTAACAAAATTAATGTTGGTGCTGTGGCACCGCACTCTAATCACAGATGTCTCCAAGGCGGTATGCAGCTTAAGTATGAAGTGTTGATTAGTATTTCCACTGTCCCTTCCCTCTCATTATTTGAGAAGAAGTATATACCCACTTAAAGCTTGTGATTTGATTTGGAGAATTATAGCTTATATCATAGCAAATCGGGCAATGGAGTTTTAAACCAGGATAACAAAATACTTGGAAGAATTCAAGTATGGAAAGAACAAACTAACAATATTTCTCAACACTTTTGTAATGAATTATTTTTAAAGGTCTTGGATTGAGTAGCCAGGAATGAAAAACTGACTACAAAGAAGAAGTAGATTTAAGGAAGTAATTTTTATTAATGACAGAGCATAGAATTAACCAAGAATAAATAGCGTGCTTGATAACTTTTTTTTTAGCTGTTTGGGAAATTATGAGGTGAATTGGTTTGGTTGGATTCATAGGATTCCGTGAGGATTTCACAGAATTCCTAGTCAGTCAGATATTTTAAAGTGGATGAGATGAATCCAGTAGAAGATCTTAGACTTAATAAAAAGGTAAGAAATGTGAAGAGAAAACAAGTATTTGTGAATTTATGTTTTAGAGGACTGAGTCAGGGAATAGAAATGCATCAGCATAGACCATATAGTGAAACCTTTCATGAGCAACTTCTGTCTAGAAAGGGAAATGGACCATAAAGTTGTGTTATGAGCAGGACTGCAAACAGCCATGGATATTATGCTTCCTTTCTAGAAATCAGGCATCTGTGCTAGTTTTAAAACTGTGTGGATATGCTCTTTGACACTGCACTTCTGGTGACCCTTTGGAGGAAGTGATGAGAATAATAAAGATGGTGAAAACACAAAGTGATGATGTAGAGATGTAAATGGATAAGTTAAGTTCTGCTGTCTCAGATCAGGAGACAAAACCAGGAAATACATCAGTAAATTTAAAATGAATAAATGGATTGATGTATTGGATACAAGTTTGGGAGTTTCCTGGACCAGAATGTTTCTGAGACAAAGAATTTAAAATTATCAGTGGTCACATCTTATACATATGTTGGGTTCTAATGAACAGAGTTAAAGATGTGTTTAGGGGAGACTAGCAGGATTTGAATACAGCTGCCAATTTCAGGCCTCATGTGCTTGTCACTGTTGAGAGTCTGCATTATGGTTAAGTGAAGAGCTTGGTTTATCTACCAGAAGGATAAATTCTTCACTCTCTGGTCTTGGCCACTGAATTGTCTTTTCCCATCTGCTGGCTTATCTATGCCTGTCAGAAAACCATCCGGGATATTCTCTGAGGAGGTTTTCTGCATTTCACATCAACTAGCAGTTACCCAGCAGATGTTGGAGCCAGTGCAAAATACGTGGTGGCACTGCATGGCCAGAAGCAGGACAGGGTGAGTAATGTGGGAAGGAGAAGCAGATGGTGGCAGCAAACTGTTTAACAGGATCTCTGTGTCACATGGAATCAAAACTGTAAGTACCGGGAGAGGGGTTTAAATTGTGCACTGCTGTGATTCGTGCTTGGCAGACTGGTCTGAAATTCTGTCTGTGCTTCATCTTGCTGTGGTATTTCATACCCTGTCACTTTGTACAGAACTTCAGAGAAGTTGGGTGTCAGTAAAAGCTGTGCTGGGTACTGTGTTCTTGACTTAGTACCGGCTCTTGACTGAGTTCAAATCAGCAGAGCCAGTCACTGGTTGCTGAATTTAAATCAGCTCCAAGATTATTTTTACCTCTGGTAAGTCAGTTACAAGGGAAGTTCTCTTAAATTCCTGGGCGTTAACACTGTTATAATCTGCTTTCTCTTAACCAACAAATTTTAGTATCTTCAGAACAAACAGAAGCATGATCTGTTTGGATGGAGTTCTTTAATAGTTTGAAGGAGTCTTTCAAAGCAGGGGAGAGGTGAAAAAGATCTTGTATTGTACAGTAGTCAATATAAATGAATTTATAGGATGTTCTTATGTGAGGAATAGTGGCTCTTGCTTAAGAAAAAAAAGAAAGACTTGGCTGTAGAGTAGCATTTGTCTTGGAGAAGAAAAAAAGCATAATTACGTATTACAGTGAAGGAGCTGAGATTCCATAATAATGATATTGGATTCTACCACTATTTAAATAAGTTGTGATGTGAAAGACATGTTGGATCAAGGCATGTGATTTTTTTTATCCTCACATTTGTCCATATCCTCACCCCACCTTTAGCATTTGTGTTACATGGGGAATCTTCTACATTTACAGCATAACTTAAATACTGCTATATTTTTAATTACGGAAATGAAGTGCGCAGGTAATTGTACTGCCTCTCCCAAGTTTGTAACAGTATTTGTTGTTCTGTTTTGGTTATCATGTGGTGTGTGTGATGTTTATAATCTTTATGTAGTTACTTTAAAATGTAAGTATCAAGAAAGTTTCTCCAAATAGATGAACTACTCAGTGTATTGCCTTTCTTTAAGTAGTAGTCAATGTATTTGCTTTTTCATAGGTCAGGTTAGTTTCTGGGCTTTTAGAAAATATTCTAATTATCTTCTTAACATCAAGCAAATCTAATACAGAGCCTGCTGCTTTATGAATGTGAAGATAGCAGTAAATTACAAGACTACTTTGCTTGTGATCTGGCAATTGGCCAAAGCTCCACAGAAGTGCCCTCTGTCTTCAGAAGAAGGACAGCTGCTTAAGCAGTTTGTCTGATCACAGGATCATTGCAGTGCAGGCTGCCATTGCTTTGCATCTCTTAGCTGGAAACCTTTGTCAATGTAGTCTGGGGAGCGGGGTATGAAGAAGGAAGCAAATAGTCTTTGCCCCAATGTGCTTTGCATAATATTTTGTGCATTTCTTTTTTCTTTTCTAAGTTATTTAGCGCTGCGTAAGGGTCATGTCAAAGAGTGCAGATTATGGATAGAATTAGGAGTGGAAATTAGAAAATAAAGTTCTTCTATGGGTTCTAATGGTACCAGAAAGGGGGCACTGCTTTTAATGTTACTAATGACAACAGCAAAACTTCACAGAAATAATACATCCTTTCTATTTCATTTTTCGCTACGATCCACGTGTGTCCCTTGCTTAATTTGTGTATCTGTTTCTGTCAAGTTAGGACTATTAAAAAGGCAATTAAATGAGTCTTTTTCCTTAGCATAAATAGCTCTCTTGT
The DNA here is from genome assembly GCF_019238085.1 of Lagopus leucura. NCBI lineage: Eukaryota > Metazoa > Chordata > Aves > Galliformes > Phasianidae > Lagopus > Lagopus leucura. The sequence continues at coordinate 48,552,283 of NW_024962264.1, forward strand.
CTTTAAAGAGTGTTAAATACTTCAGTTTTGGTGGTGGTTTTGATAAATCAAACAGGTCACAGTCTTTTAATTGTATTGTCCCCTTTTACCAAAAGACTTTTTAGTCTCCTTTTGCAGCCATCTTCCATACCTTTCCCAAACTGAATTGTTGTTTTTTGTGTTGTTTTTTCATCAGTACAGGCAATCAGACTGGACAGGTATGTTTCGAATTAGTGTTCAATATTTTTAGCATTTCATGAGTAGTATTGCTGTTTTTTTTCCTTGCCTTGCCTGAAAATACCTCTCCTGTCACATCCTGCAATTGCATTTTCATTGTTTTCCTGCACATAGCCTGTTATTGGCTCATAATCTCTTTACAGTTGCTTAATAAATGCCCGTCTTCTGTTTCCAGCTGATGAGCTCTTAGCACAAATTGTTGGTTTTAAACACTAGGCATATGACTATGTTAGTAGATTAATTTTTGTTATTTCTTCTGTCCTGTGCTGCTGGTCCCTAGCTGTCAGTTGTCGTTATTCCTACTTCTTATGCCGCAGTTGTTTATGGGAACAGCAAACAGGGTCAATTATAACGCCATTCTCAGCTAATAAATTCACTCAGGTCCTGTATGTCCTTTCAAGTTAACACTTAAAAAAATGTCTAAGGAGGAGTGACAATGCTGAGCTAAACTCCATCTCCTCCAACTTATTTCAGCATGGCTCAGTGTGATGCTCTCCTTGACACTTACATTGCTTGTCATGGTCTCCCTTGTTTGGAAAGTTGATGGACTTAACAAAGTAAGTTTATCAGGTTAGCAAAGTAATTTTGTAAATCCCTTTTTATGTGTTATCCCGTTTTTCTAAACTCCTTTGTCTATTTAGTCTTTCCAAATTGGTTTGTATTAATACATTCTTCTGATGTCAGCCTGTGGGTTGTGTTGCTGAATCACCTTTCCTGATAATTAGGTTAACGTTTGCTGTTTTCTGACCCTGTGATAATCTTGTTTGATGTATTATAAAGGAAAGCAAACAAAACCTCTTGCTAAGTATGTGACTGTTTAGAGGTATTTCAGTTTTACTGCCATCCATGCAGTAATTTCCTTGTTTCCATATTTTCTGGTGGTTCCAGCTGATAGATAAGACTGTATCTGAGATAAACCAAGATCTCTCATCTCAAGTCTACATCATTACTTCTGCAGCTGTTGAGAAACATTTTTCCCAGATAAACATGTCTGTAGTTAATACTATTGCTCTTAATCAGAGGTCATCACTTACTATTAATAGGTAATGGCAAAGGTAATATATGATATTGCCTAAAACATCTGAGAAAAGAAATAGAAACTCTTCAGTGACAAAACTGAACATTTCAGTATTTGTGTGGACTTTGATACCAGACTTTCTCTTGGCTTTTTTCCTTATGCTAGCCATACTCTTGAAGAGAGAGCTAGGCTTTTAGAAGGAATTAGGCACTTCCAGGAGAAAAGGGAACTCAGGTCTGTAGATGTCATCAGACATCTGTGCTTGAATTTGGTCAGTATCTGTTCATTTCTCTCCAGCAAGTGTAAGGGATAGCCCAGAGCAATTGGCTTGCACAGTATGTGTTGTTATATATTCAGATAAGCACCTCCCAGAAAGTTTGAAATTCTTCAATTTTCAGTGTGCTCATAATACGTAGAGTGACTGAGCAGAGTTCTCTCCAGCTGGAATAAAGTGGTTTGCATGTCTGTACTGTCTCTTATGTTATGGAAGTGAAATGCTCTAGCTATGCTTAGAAAGCCTGGGAGGATGGAATCTTAGTGTGAGAATTAGAATTTTGAGGTACTATGGTAAAAATAGCAATAATGAAAATTTCTAGGTTAGTTTTAACACTTAGTGAAGTGCCAGTATGTGATAACTTAATGAAGACGCATTTAATCAAAGCAGCATAGAATGAATTTAATCTGAAATGTGAACAGCTGTATTTTGTTTACCTGTGCTAGCAATTGGTGTGGAAATTGGGTGCTTAACTGCTCAGAAAAGAGTGGATGATGTTACATTAATATATTCAAATACTGCTGTTTTGTCTCCTGATTTTTCCACTGGGGATGATTGTCTGTGGTGGAAACTATTAAGACTGGTAGGTTTTTCCATCAATGGAAATTGCTGCCCTAGCTAGGGTTGGTTCTGCTGTATGGCTGGACGTCACTTAACCAACAGTACTGCAACTTGAAAACGTGGTGAATTCCTGTTACAGCTTAATTGTTTTTCTCCTGGAATCAAAACTGGCTTAGTGTGACTGTAATTCCAGGTTTTCAGTTTGATAAGCACGTTGTTCCAGTACACCCATTTCTAGCTACCACAGTTGTTACTGGTACTGCAGCACAATGGCTGTCATATTTCTGTGGTATGGCTAAAGGTTTGTAACTGTGAAAATAATTGCAATATGAAGAAATAACTTTCATAAGATATTATCAGAACTTCCTAATATGTTGCCAATATTTATTGAGCACTGTGAAACTTGCATGCTACAGTTGTTTATTTATTTTCTTATTTCTCTCCAAAGGAACATGCGATTTAGCAGCTCTTTCTCCCCATATGTAGGACTCCATGCTTATTTTTGTTGAACCTCGTAAGGTTCCTCTCTGCCCAACTCTCTGAGCTGTCTAGGGCTCACTGATGGGCAACATGGCCTTCTGGTCTGACAGCTACTCCTCCCAGCTTTAAATGAATCATCAGCAAACTTGAGTGTGCATTTGTCCTTTCATCCAGGTCGTTGATGAAGATGTTGAACGAGACTTGCCCCAGTACTAACCACTGGGGAGCACCACCAGCTATGAGAAGTGATAAGAAGTAGCTACTTTTTTTTTTTCATCAGACCTTAACACTGAAGGAATTTAATGTATGCAGTCATTTCAGTTTTTAGTGTTTTGGGAGTATTTGTGACTCACATTCATAGACCAAGAGTTTGTGTTAAAGTTGTATAAACACTGGGGAAGGGAATGTGGTTTCCATCTTAGAGAGCTTGTGAGCAAATAGGAGGATAGCTGCGGAAAGGCAGGAGTGTGTCACTGCTATATACCATTCTATTAATGAATAAATGATTTAATCACATAGGCCATTTTTTGTACTTCTAAAGGCTTAGGTTGCTTGATTATGATTAGATAACTAGTTTTTCAGTTGTGCTAGAGGGCAACAATACCGACCCTGTAACTGATGAAGTTTTGACTGAGGTCTTGGCTTTCTAGCAAGTGCTGAGAGCCAAGCATATATTGTACTTAATGTCTGGGCTGTTTTTTTCTCTTCTGTTTCAACAATGATGTCTTATGTAGATGAGCAGGTGTTTGGAAGTTGTTCTAGTATGTAATGCCTTAAGCAGTGCCAGTAGTTGCTTGGCTTTAGAGAGTGCTCCTATGGTGTATGATTTTTAGATACAGTTAGTTACATGTATTCAAGAAATATATAGTATTGTTGAACCTTGACAGAATCAACAGATCCTGTAGGGTGTACTTTAATGCAAGTCTTCAAAAATATTAATTACCTTTTCCCAGAATGCTCTGCTATTTATTAGAAAGATGTACATGATGCTTTGAACTATTGCATTGTCTTTTATAGTTAATTTTTATATATTAATTCCTTTTTTGTTTTTTGTTTGGTTGTGGGTGTTTTTTTTTTTTGTTTTTTGGTTTTTGGTTTTTTTTTTTCTGCTTTTTTGTGGTATGTGTTTTATATACCCCATACACGTGATTTCTTATTTGTCCTGTATTCCTTATTGATTCCTTATTTGTCCAGGGTATTCTGTTTATGAAGCTTATGATACCTACAGGCACAGAGGAGTTAGGACTTGAGAGAGAGAAGGAATGGTTGCTTATATAGGTTATCCAGATTGGAAGGATTCTTAGTGGGACAAGTTTATGTGGCTGTGGATACAGTTTATCTTTGACCTCCGAAGCCACAGATATTTCAGTCCTTTCTACCCTGTTCTTAAAGCCTTCAATAATGTGGTTATCTGAAGCAATACTTAACAATTGTTACTGTTACATTTTCCCTGCCTGTAATTCAGAGTATTCCCATGTTCAGGGCAGTTGTTCCCCGTCCTGCCATCAGCAGACAAAAGAGGTGGTTACTTTTTGTACTGAAAGAATCTGGTGGATTATGAAGTGTAGGTTTTCAGTTTGTTTGTTTTTAATTTTTAAATTGGAAGGACAGGTGATCTGTGATGCTGCAGCAGAGAGACCTGTGCTGTCAGCTGAAGGAAGTAAAACAGAGTTTTGTAGGAGTTGTGTTTTTGTCCTTTCAGCTAATGCCTTTAATTATACCTTAAGAATAATCTATGGGAAACAGGCTGATGTAAGTAGAATTGGGATTTTTGTGGGCAGTGTCTTTCAGGTTCTGTTTTGTTCTGGTTGGTTTTTGTTCCCACCCACCTTGATTTTTCCTAGATGTTACGTCACGAGAGAATGATGATGTACATCGATAGAAACTGAGGAGTTTTGAGTAACACTGCGGGTTAGGTTACAATTAAACACCTGATTAGTAAGATGTACTGCATTTAAAACTGAGTTCCAAAATGTGGGGAAGGAGTGAAGTCGTAAGGCACTGTTTTCATGTTGGAAGTGTGGCATTCTTACTAAGGGAGGAACAGCCTTATTATCATTCGAATGACATAGTAACAAAAGAATTGCGGCAAGCATAAGAGAAGTGTTTATTAGCTTTGTCAGTTCAGTCTTCTCTTGTGTTTTACTGTAATATTCTACAGGCTAGACTTGAACCATCAACTTAACATTCTGTTTTCTTATCTCTCTTCTTTATGTTTACGGGGTAGACATGTGTATTGAGTTTACAGACTCCTATGGCTCTCCTTCACAATTTTCACTCTAAGAGTACTAGTAAGTAGAAAGACAAAACTTAATTTAACTTGGGTCATAATGACATATTTACCTGTGGAACACTGTCTGCAGTTCTGTGCTGGTATCTTGGGGGCTTTTTGTCCTTTAATGTTCCTATTTCAAAAGTTAAATCTGTGGCTCTTTAATTTTTTCAAACGAAATTTTCACTTTCAGTTTTGCCAACTAATTATGTTGAGATTATAAAATCCCAATGAAATGAAACATTTAAGACCAATTTTGATGGCATTTCATGGGAACTAGTAGTTCTTCCCTGTGCTAGAGGAAACAAGGAAAAACATACAGTTTTTTCCTTATATATATAAGAATATAGATGCAGTTTTGAGTATGCAGAGAGAGAGCAGATCTGCGGAGTTGGACATTTTATATGAGGGATGAAATGCTTATCTGGTATCTAGTTGATTTAATACAGATAAAAGGATTGTGTGCGTGTAAAGTAGCCCTTGGACTCTGTGCCTTGATGCAGCCAGTTAAGATTGCCTACTTGTAGGCTGGTATGGCTGATTGCACAGCTGCACTGTCCTGTGACCCATGTTTTAGGTCAAGCTGGCTGAGATGACCTCTAGCTCCTCCTACTGAGGCAAGTCCTCACATTGAAATGATTTAGGGCTCCAAGCTCATCAATACGTAAGATTTTGTGCTGCACCTCAGGTTCGTATTGGCAAAACGAGAAGAGATGCAGTATTTTTCAGTGTCTTATTGTAAAACACGGAGTTCACGTTCAGTAAGCATTTAAGCATCCAAATAATGCTTTTTTCTTTCTGATGTTTGTCCAAACAAAAAGTTGCATTACTGCAACTCAGTAGTCTAAAATGTATTGTTTCATCTTTTTAGAAAGTATTAGGAATGAGACCTAGTTGCACTCTTCAACTACTTGAACGGAGGATGTGGTGAGGTGAGGATCGGCCTCTTTTCCTGCATAACTAGTGATAGGACTGGAGGGAATGACCTCAAATTGTGCCAGGGGAAGTTCAAATGGGATGTTAGGACAAATTTGTTCTCTGAAAGAGTGGTGAGGTGCAGGAATGGGCTGCCCAGGGAGACGGCTGAGCCACCATCCCTGGAGATGTTCGAGAAACACTTAGATGTGGTACTATGTGGTTAATGGGGAAATGGTGGTGGTAGGTAGACAATTGAACTGGATGACCTTGAAGGTCTTTTTTAACGTTGGAGATACTATGATTCTATGAATAAAAGCTAAAAGCACTAAAATGGGCTTTGTTTTTTTTTTTTTCCCCTGTATTTTCCAGATGGTGGTAAAAACGTTCATGGATATGGACCAGGACTCAGAAGATGAGAAACAGCAGTATCTCCCATTAGCCTTGCACCTTGCATCTGAATTCTTCCTCAGGAATCCCAATAAAGATGTGCGCCTCCTTGTAGCATGTTGCTTGGCTGATATCTTTCGTATCTATGCTCCTGAAGCTCCATATACTTCCCATGACAAACTTAAGGTAAATAAAGGCTTTTTCCCTGCCTTATTCTCCTGTTGTGAATAAAAATTGTTCAGCTTTTTTAATGCATTTGTACTGATACCCAATTTTATTAAAAAAATCTTGGTTTAGTCCTGTGAGTCAATGGAGAGTTTTAAGGGCCTGAAAAGCGTTGTTGATAGATTTCTGTCAGTGTCTAAAATATTTTATATCATGAGTCTGTAAAAGGGAGTAGATGTCAGTACTAACAGGTTGTATTTTTATTCTCTACAGAATCTAACTTGTAAACACCTGCTTGTGTTTTGACAGGACATATTCTTGTTTATTACAAGACAATTAAAAGGCTTGGAGGACACAAAAAGCCCTCAGTTTAACAGATACTTTTACTTGTTAGAGGTAACGTAGTAATTGAAACTTTCAGTAGATGTGCTACTTGCTCTGTGATTCTAAGAAATGTAATTGATCCTACCTTAGATGTGCCCAATTTACAGGTGTTTATAGTGTAAATGATAGCAAACAAAGTAATGTTCAGTAGATTGCTTCTTTCAACAGTTAAAATTTCATAGGTATTTCGTAAGTTCATGCTGCCTGCAGTTGAGGTTGTGTTAAAATGATTGGTATTTATTAATGTTTAGCCTTTATCTTACAATTTTAGGCATTGGGTTTTTTGTTTTTTTGTTTTTTTTTTTTGGTGTACCCTTAAGGTTTTCTTACCTTGTAAAGAGAAAAAAATTAAATGCTGTTTAAAATGCAAATATTCTTATATTGATGGTGGGACAAGAAATGTTGGGATCTTATCAGTGTGCATTTAGAAAGTGTTTTATTATTTAATATCTTATTAATTTAAAAAAGCAGCATTGTTTCGTACCATGAATCCAAAATAAGTCTAGATATAACCTTATTATGGTAACAGCTTGTGTCAATCTGCTTTTGTACCTAAGAAATCAGATTATTCTCTAATTTTTCTTGTGGATGCGTACTGCAAAGCCCCTTTGTGTTAAGAGCTGTATATATGCAAAGCAAATATCCAGTCTCTTTCTCCAAAGGGTTTTTTATTGTATAATATTTTTATCTGAATAGAAGAAAAATTAACTAACATGATTATACTTAAGTGATTTGCAAAGTTTTAATATCCTGAATATCCTATTTTTGTTTTAGAATTTAGCTTGGGTTAAATCTTACAACATCTGCTTTGAGTTGGAAGATTGCAATGAAATTTTTATTCAGCTTTTTAGGACTCTTTTTTCAGTTATCAAGTAAGTTGAATCACTTCAATTATATTAAACTGTCAAAATATCATCAGATTTGGGGATAGACTGAATCCTTACGTAGCCTACAAATGAATAGATCTGAACAGAACAAAGTCCCCCTTCCTCCAAATGAGGAGGTAGTAGGAAAGCAAATGAGTACAAATTACTGGCAATTTAGAGAGGTGTGTTCCTAAAAGCAGACATTTCTGACTTCTTAAAATTTCTATGTTGTAATGGTATACTTCATTCTGACTTATGTGCATTTTTATTTCTGTGGTTGGATGTTTGCTTCTCGTTTGTTTCCCTTCTTAAAGCAAAGCTAGAGTATTCTAGATTTTTGAATTTTTCTAGAATAGAGGGAAGTCAAAATAGTTACGCTGATATTTTCAACATTTGAAAATGCAAGAGTTGAACACTGTTCAGTATTAATCCACTGTCTTTTGAAGTGCTGCTAGTATTTCTCAGGGTCTGAAAAGTTTGACTTGATAATATGCTTTTATCTTCTTAGTAATAGCCACAACCAGAAGGTACAAATGCATATGCTGGATTTGATGAGTTCTATCATCATGGAAGGCGATGGAGTAACTCAGGAGCTGCTGGACTCCATTTTGATTAACCTCATTCCTGCACACAAGGTAAAAATATTTAAAAGTAAAATATTATAGCAATATATCATTCTAACAATCTTAATTGCCTTTAGCTTGCTTATATTTCTGCACGCTTTAGGTTATCCGTGACGATTGTATTTTTTCAAGCCTTGTAACAGTAGGCTGAAAATTGCCATTAGGATTTGTTTGGTGCTGTTTCTTAGCTGTGTCTGGATTACTCATTATTAAGAAATTCTGTACTTAAACAGGAACAAAGCATATTTAATACTCTGAGAACGTTTTTACTTCCAAAACAACATACATATATTTCTCCAGGCTTCTGTGGAGACTTGCTTCTTGCATCTATTTGTCAGTCAGATTCCCTTCCATCTCCTTGTTATTTTTTTACTGTTTCTTTTCCATCTTAAACTTTTGTCCCAATAAATCCTATTCTTACCTAAAGCACATTAGTTTTCTAGTTCAGCTAGTTGCTTGTAGTTGTCTGTACTCTTTTATGAATTCTGTAATCTTTTCAACTTTTGTAGAGGTCCACATCCCTGTAGCTGTAAGTGACCCTCCTCTTGTGTGACAAGCTGTACATGAAGCCATGAGATGCAGTGTCATAGTATCAGCTCCTTTCTATTGACAGTAATGAGATGATGTATTGTTAGAATCCCTAATGGCAGGAGAGGCCTCTTAACTATAGAAGGGTTATTTTAAAATACACAGATCTTTCTGAGTTGTTTGTAGTCAATTACAGGCAGTAGAGATCAGAAGTGTATTGAAGAGTAGGTGTCTGTGGCAAGTGCCTGGTGATGCCTTGCTCTTTAGATACAAAGACCTTGGTAGACTGAGTGCAACTAAACAATTTGTTGTAACTTGCTCGTGTAAGCAAAGCAAAAATGAATATGATTCTTCAGCATATGTATTATTTTAATAATGTAATTTTGACTATTGAGAGAAGATGTAAAGACTGATGAGAGGAAGGCAAAACTCAAGTAAATACTGGGATGTGCAACTTATTTAATATTTTTTAGTATCTTTTATATCACTGATTGCCAGTCCTCATTGGCTCTTGGCCATCATGACTGGCAAAGTAATACACTGTACTCAGTGCAGTTTCATGCTTTTCTCAGTAATTTTGTCTATCTTAACCTTTCTTTGTTACCCATAACAAAAGAACTTTAGCTGCTGCTTTACATGTTACTTAACAAATAAATAAAACCAAGTTATTTTGTTTTTTTCTGCCAAGCAGAGTTTGACTATAGTAATTGTTCTCCTTTCATGCAGAGATCTCCTAAAAATTCTGGGATTATGTTCATTGTTTGTCCTTAGTTAATGTAAATCCAAAACATCACTGATTGCATGAAAAGCATAGTTTATTTTCTGGTACAGAACTTGTAACAGTGCTTTTATACCTGTGCAAGCAGTTGATAAGTTGTTCTCTGCTATACATTACGTAGATACCAGCATGGCTAGACGATTGCATTTAATAGAAGTTCATATTTGTAACGAAGTTGAAATATGTATTTTAGATGATGTATTCTATTCTTTTTTCAAACAAACTCTTCCACATCGCTTAAGAGGATAACACAATTAAAAAGAAGTATACCAATACTTAGACATGAAGTATCTCAGCATCTAAATGACACTTATTTGCACTTTCATTATCAATAAAGTGGTCCTAATATACGTTGTTCTTCTTTCTGAGTGTGCTAACAAGGCTCTCCTCTATTAAATGCAGTTTTTTAACAACAGTGTGGTACATCACAGCTCAGAAGACACACGGCATCAGGCTGTAGTTGTTTTTATTAATTTTAAAACCGGTACTTCCAGTCTATTTAGTGATTTATTTATTTGCATATTTAGTTATTAATGCTGCTCTTGACAAAACCATTCCTTAAAGAAGATAAAGTTCATGTATCTTCTACGTCATGTCCTATCCAGACTTCAAGGATTTATGCTCTGCCTAAGAGATTGCTTATTTTATTTGAAGATCCGCAGTAAAATGTACTTTTATATACAGGCAGCAGTTTGTCAGTTCAGTAGTACAAACATACCTACCAAGGTGATTTTTATGGTGGTCTGATACGGAGAGAAGTAATTTTGTTTTAGACCGTGTGGTAGCAAAAATTTGTGAAGATTTTATACATATCAATCTGATTGAAGAGGTATTTGTTTGAGCCTTTGGCCATTTGTTTCTCCTTAATATCAGTTGATGAGAGCTTTATTTTTGTCGTCTTGACAGCTTAAAGAACATGAGAGAATCATTCTCAGTGTAGACTTGCCAAATACAATCTTTCTAATAACTGGTCATCCTTATGCTTTATCTGTATTTTATTTGCAGTGGTTCATAATTTTCAGGGCAGCCAGCTAATCCAGCCTTCTCTCTTCTTTTTTTTTCTTCATTTTCTCTCCAAGCTGCATTAATCCCTAGATGAGATGATATATTGCATATGTGTCATGCATATATGTGGATTTTGTGCAGATTTGGACAGTCACATTTTTTAGATGTGTGCTTACATTCCTTACCTTGCTTGAGATTAATAAAACAATGTTTAGATTTGTAGACTTGTTGTGTTTCAACCAACTGTTTATTTGAAAAGATTGCAGACACCTCAGTGTGACAGCTTTGGTGCATGATACTTACCAAAGTATGGAATTGGGATAAAGTTTCTTTGAAATTTTTAATGATTGTATGTTAAAACATTTCTTTAGTTACTAGTACAATACTAGACTGATAACAACCTAGATGACTTTGCAAGTTTAGATTTCTTTGTATATAAAAAAAAAATCTTATTATGTCTGCATTGGTGAAGTTAATATAACTGAACTTTGAGTGCTTTGAAAATAAATAGATGGGTGGCAAAACATGTTTTACTTAAAATTGTGGTCTTTTAAGGCTGAGAGAGAAATGTGAAGTTAATTCAATTAGTTTGTCTTTCTTTAAAATTTTATATCCCCCTCCCCCTTTTTTTTTCCCAGAACCTTAATAAGCAAGCGTTTGATCTTGCAAAAGTTCTGCTGAAAAGGACTGTCCAGACCATTGAACCGTGCATTGCCAATGTATGTAAATTAGTTCATGATTACTGCAACTAACAATTTGTGCTTGTTGATGTTTTGATTTGTTGGAGGTTTGTGTATTTTAAAATGATGTTTATAAAAGTCACATTTGGAAATGTAACTAGAGGAATACTATTTTTTAGATAGGAATCATTAGCTTGCTTGGTTTTTTTTCTTCCTTTTTTTTTTTTTTTAATAGGAAGATATCCCATATAAATGAAGAGGAAGTAGATTTTTTTTCCATCTCATTCTTATAAATCTAGACTGTGACAACAGATGACCTGTCTTGCAGTATTATTTGGCACTAAAGAATCCTGTTGCAACAAAAGGAATTGTTAATGCTTTTTATATCTAGCAACCAGGCATCCTCATTTCATGCCTAGATGTAGGAGGAAGCACTCCAGACTAACAGCTCATTCATAGATTTTGTCTGTCCTAAACTTGTTTTAGTCAGAAAGACTAAAAGACTCAAGTTCTTTACAGGGCCTCTTTCTACTGTTTTTCCTTTTGATGAATATCGGTAATATGTTATTCTTAAAAGTCAGAATAGGTTAAAAAGGGAATTAAGTGAATTCATGAAAGATTAAGTATGTAAAAACTGAAGACATCTTGCCAACAAGTACCACTTTCCAGCCCCCCTGTTTTTTTACGCTTGTGTAATTACTCATAACTGGGAACAGGATAGTGGCCAGAGCGACTGTTGAGGTAATATTCTTTAACTCGTTCTTGCTTAAGTGTGTAATAGCTTTGTAGCATTTGCATTCCTCAAATAGTACTAGTATCAATCCATACTACCTAATAGGAAACGTATCAAGCACATTAAAACATAGCAAATCCATGAGAAATCTTTCATATTTTGGCTACCTTTTTTTGTTTGGTTGGTTTTTGTTTTGTTTGTCTGTTTTTTGGTACTGTCAAATACCAGAAGACCTATCGTAGTCATCTGGCATTCTTTAAAATGGCCCCTTCTAACTCAACTTTTTGTATGATTCTGTGAAGGAAAAATCTTCAATGTAATAAAAAAAAAAAAAAGTAATTGAATATCTTCCAATAGAATTAAAACATAAATGAGATTAACATTAAAATATGTTTTTAAATACTGCTTATGCCAATGAAGGAAAAGGGAAGCAGGAAAGAAGGGGACAGCAGACTCTTTAGCAGGGACTGTGGTGCTGTAAGACAAGGGGAAATGGTTTCAAACTTAAATATGATAGACTTAGGTTCGATAAAGGAGAAAGTCTTACAGTGAGTGTGGGGAAGTACTGGTGCACATTGCCCACAGAGGTGGTGGAAGCCCCATCCCTGCAGGCATTCAAGGGGCTCATAGACGGGGCTCTGAGCAACCTGATTGAGCTGCAGGTGTCCCTGTTCATTGCAGGGGATTGGACTGGGTGGCCTTTAAAGGTCCCTTCCAAATCTGAAGTATTCTATGATTCCATGATTCCGTGAAATGTGCTAAATAATAATGCTTTCATTCTAGTTTTTTAACCAGGTTCTGGTACTGGGAAAGTCTTCAGTAAGTGACTTATCAGAACATGTATTTGACTTGATACAAGAGCTTTTTGCCATAGATCCTCACTTATTGCTGTCTGTCATGCCCCAGCTTGAATTCAAACTGAAGGTAGGTTGCAATGTAGCTTGGGACAAATAATAAAATTTAAATGGATATTGAAGTGTGAGGTGCTGTAGATGAATAAGCGTTCATTAGCGTGATAAAAATTCTAGTTGTCATTTTTGTTTAATATTACATTTGTTGTTAAAATAAAGGCACCAAAGCATTAAATACGACTGTGTGCTTTCTGTGCTTGCAAATGCATACTATGTGTGCACACAGTGTGTAACAGCATTGCAGTCATAAATCCATATGATCTAGTCTGAAAGCTGTATGTACTTAATCTTTGGATTTCACTTGAAGTTTGTGAAATAATTGGGATGTGACTGGCTTAACTCATGAAATGCAAGGCTGTCAGCTTCTGTATTGATTTGCAGTATTTCATTTTGTGAAATAATGTTTTAATAATAGAGGAATTGTTTCCAAATATTTTGTCATGTTCTTAATAGTCAGCGTAATTCAGTTGACTGATGATGAATCTTTGGAGATAGCTGATTTATCCTTTTGTTTTGATTTTAAATTAGAAAGGTGTGTCTGGTAAGAATTGTGAAGAATTGTATGTGTGCATTTGCACACATAGGGTATAGGGACAATAAAACATAAGGAATGGGTAACCAATGAAATTACATCATTTTATTTTGATATCTTTTATTTGTGCACATCTATTTTGAAAATCTTAGTTGCTATTTATTTTTCACATGCATAGAAGTCTAAAGTATGTTTTAAAACAAAAATGAGACTATTTGCTGTTGAAAAGTTAGAAATACATTTTATTCAAACTGGGTTATAGATTTACTTGTTTGTTTACTTATTTATTTTATCCCTGAAAGGCTTTTTCCAAGCATAGTCTTCTAATCAGTGACTAACATTTTAAACTTTGGGCTTTTATACAGGTTGTGTGTGTCTGTGTGTGTTTAATTATATTTATTTAATAATCTAATTTAATTAGAAAGATTGGAGTTTATAAAAAATTATTTCGAATTACCTTACAATCTAAATTATAAAAACAGAAGGAAATGGAAGCCATGAACTATTCTCAAGATATCACAGGTAATGAATTGCAGTTTCTTTTTCATTTTTTGATTTTCAGAGCAATGATGGAGAAGAACGTTTGGCTGTTGTTCGACTTTTGGCTAAACTCTTTGGCTCTAAAGATTCTGATCTGGCCACACAAAATCGTCCTCTGTGGCAGTGCTTTCTTGGGCGGTAGGAGAAGTAGTGGTAGAACTCTGAATTTTCATTCTTGTTTTGCAGAATTTTCCTGATAGTGTTGCGATTTTGTGTTGTCAGGGAATGTAGCTGTTTTCTTGTATTTGAACAAATTCTTTCCTTAAGTCTTTGAATCAGGGTGTTGTGTAGGGCTGCATTTTAGAATAAAAAGCCTGAATGATTACTGCCATATTCCTATGAGGATATGGATTAGAGAAATAGCTACATTAGATACATGGCATAAATTACAGAGAATGAAATTCCAGACAATACTGCTGTGTTTACTGTTCAGCTGTATCTGCAACTGTACGTTTTATTTGACTTTTATCTTCTAAATGAGGTCATTTACTTTAAAGTAAATACAGAAATTCAGCATTACAAAAGCAAATGTTTTTAAATAATACATGTTATATGGACATATAGGTTCTTTATAATTTCATATATTTATATGATATGTATATATATATATACATATATAAAATATTTACTGTATAGTGGTGATTGATAGTGAACGTGTGATGGGGAGAACTTTGTCACTGAATGAAAACAAATGTGCCAACATTTCATCTGCAGTATAGTGTATTTATGCTTTAATTTTAATTCTAACTTTATTTCAGAAATAGCAACAAACTTATCTGAGGTGCGTTATGAAAACTAAATGATCATTATGGTTTTTTTCAACCCAGGCCATTCTATGATTTTATGCTTTCATGATTATGAAAATAAATTCAGAATGTTTGTAATGTATTATTTTGTCATCTAAAAGTATTCTAATAATTAATGGGACATACTACCAACACGTGTTACTACATAGAGAATAATCTTGATTTGCAAGGTTAATTAAAAATTAACATTCATAGTCTTCTGTCTCTCTAGGTTCAATGATATCCATGTCCCTGTGAGATTAGAGAGTGTGAAATTCGCCAGTCACTGTTTAATGAACCATCCAGACTTAGCAAAAGACCTCACTGGTGAGATGCTACTACTGGTATTTAGAATGATTTAAGAAATGAGCAGGATAGAATGTAATTACTTCTGTACATAACAATAAAGTTCTAAAATGTATCAAGTCCAATGCTTGATGCTGAATGGGGGAGCTTACTAATGTATAATTGCTTTCCGGTGAAGACAGGCCTATGAGGAAAACACATGCGTGTGCGTGGAATGCCTGGCATTGTGTGGCCTTTGTTACAATGAATCCTCAAGAAGCTACCCATTGCAGTTTTAAAGTATTTTCCGATTCTGTAGCAAGTTTTGCCACATGAATGCAAATATTTTGCGACATGCAGAATTATTTTCAAAAATAGTTGGTGTTCCTCTATGCTCTCCTCCATTGAATTTAGAAAAAGTTTGTTCCTTCAGTTCTTCATCGTTCTAACAATGAGCAGAATTTCAGATGTAACCAAAAATACTGTTCTTTTTTGATACAATGAAATTTTAACAATAGCCAATTATTTATAAATTATTTATTTTCTTATCTCTCTGATTTATAAATTATTTATTTTCTTCTCTCTCTGGAAATAAATATTTGTTTTATCTTTTTCTTTTTTTTTTTTTTCTTCCCCTTACTCAGTTTCAGTATATTCTAAGGAGTTTTTTTTTTGTTTTTTTTTGTTTTTTTTTTTTCAGAATTGCCTGTTGCAAATAAGATCATTGTTGTCATATGACTGAATATGTGAATTCAATTTGTAATTACTAGTAGGTTGCAGTATATGTGCAAAAAGCCAAACTTCTCATTGTTTCTCATTGTAACAGAATATTTGAAGGTTAGGTCACATGACCCAGAGGAAGCTATTCGACATGATGTTATTGTTACAATTATTACTGCGGGCAAGAGAGATCTTTCCTTAGTCAATGACCAGCTGCTTGGCTTCGTAAGGGAAAGAACACTAGACAAACGAGTAAGTGCTAATACTTTATTTTCAAGAATGTCTCTGCCTTTAACGTCATTGATAAAAGTAAAAACAAACAAACAAACCCCGCAGAAATAGAGAATCTTAAAGGTAGCCATTAAGTAGAATACTCTGGGGAAAATAATTTTCATCTTGACAAAGATAGGCATATTATGGAAACACCAATCGCACGCTGTCAAGCAAGTACAGTCGTTGGTTAATGAGGAATACTATAAGAGCATAGGAGTAACAACATAGATTTAGGCCAAAGGTCTCTACAGCCTAGTATAATTCTCACAGCGATCAGTTCTGGCTTACATCAGTTTGTCTCTTGAGGATTTCTTCAGTCTGCTTGATCACGTTCATCCTAGCTTTCAATGGAACTTTCTCCCTTGAATTTAGTAAGGTCTTCCTTTCACCTGTTTGTACTTGTTGGGTGTCCCTGGCACCTTTTCATGTTTAATGTATGTGTGGGGGAAGAAGTAGTTCTTGAAATGTAGTTCTTGCATTATATGAAATAATAATAAGAAAAAAAAAAAAAGCTGTCCCACTTACAGTTAACAAATATGTATACCTTATATTCTCCACTCCTCTGCTTTCAAAGATAAAGACTCACCTGACTGACTTCCACACAGGTCATTTCATACCTCTAATCATTCTTGTCTGGTTGTTCTGCAGTCCTGGTGGAACCAAGGTAACCAGACTCAGCCTGGCATTCAAAATACGTACAATATTGTGTACATTCTTAGTGACAGAATTTTTTTCTTACTCTTTAACATTCTGTTTGTCTTTTGCACTACCTCTGAATACTGAGCCCACAGCTTTGGAGAACTTTCATGTTGACTTCAGTATCTTGCATCATTCCAGTGCTGTTCATGCAGTTAGTGCAGGTGGTGGGAAAACCTGATCTTAATCTGAGTTTATTTCATTTTATGTTGTAATGGTTCAGTAGCGTAACATTTTTCTGTAGTTATTTATCATAGCATTAGATTTTACTACCTCAGATGTCCTATATCAACAAATTGTATGCTCAATGTTCAGTTAATTTTCTAATTCTTTTTATTAAGTGAAACAAATTCCCTCCTGATTCCATCCATAGATTCCCCTCCTTGTGGAATACCAGCCACTTGTTTCTGCCTTTTGACTCCTATGCTTTAGTTAGTAATTTCTGGGGGCCTCAGTGAGTTTTGCTGCCATCCCTGTGGGTCTGATATAATTAAGTTTTTGTTAGATATAACTTCCCTTTATGTAAATCATAATGATTAATTCTCTTAATTTTTGTTGTTGTTGTTGTTGTTGTCTGCACTTTATTGCTCTTATTGTTTTGTTTCAGTCTGTTTTCCCATTCAAAATCACATTTTCTGATGTGTGGCATTCTTTCTCTTGGAATCATTTGGAAAAAATCATTTCACATTTGCCATTTTCCTGGACAATTGTTCAATCTGTTCATTGACAGATTGCAGTAATGGAATAGTTAGTATTTGATGCATCGTTTCTAAATTCCTGTAGAAATCATGGTTAGGATACCATCTGGTCTTGATGATTTTGTTACTGTTTCCTAGTAAATCTGTTTTTAAACATCTTCTGATTATACTTAAGAATCCTTCTCAGACTATTGTCTTGGAATAAAATTGGATTTCAACCCTAAAAAGGAGCCTCGAATGCTTCCTGTTTCTGGAGTCTTTGGTGAACGTGTTTTAATTTACATGCTTACAGTACCAGTTTGGAAACTTTGCAATGGTTTATCAAGGTTTTACATTCAGTTTTATCACGGTTTATTTATGCTTTTCTGTTTTCACTGTTTTGGACATGGTTCAGTAGTGTTTCGGAGGGTGATACGTAGCAATGCCAATTTTTTTGTTGTTCCTGTTTGGTAGGCAGTGTTATTTCTGTAAAGCATGCCATTCTAGATAACCCCTTTAATTCTTTTATAATGACTTTCTCCTTTTTACATTAACATGTTTAGATGAGAATGTTACTGTAATGGGTTTGGGTTTGGAGAGAAGGGATTTGTCATCTTTATACCTAATAAATCTGATTTTGAGTATATTATATTCGCTATTATAAAGCAACTCTTTGTCCCTGTAGTATGACCTTACTCAATGTTCAGGCATGATTAAGACCACTTCCTTTTTTTTTTTTTTTTTTTTTTTTTTTTTTTTCCCCCTCACCTATTAGACAATTATCCCCCCCCCAAAGTTATTTATGAGACCTAAAATGTTTAGGCTAACTCCTGCTTCTCACTGGCACTTCCAACGAGTCAGAGTGAGATGATTGTTTCCTTAGCATGAGCAGACTCTTAGCATGAAGGGACTTTCTTTAATACTTTCTGAATTAATTAGTTCTAACTCCTCTTTTTCTATATGTACTAAAAACCACTGTGGCTTTTGTCAGCTAATGTTTTTTGTTTCCTTTTTTTAATTGCTATTATTCTTAATTCTGGGGTAGGAATTAACTATTCCAACAAGTAAGGGATTATCACGATCAGTGTTGTAACTCGGACCTGTAGTCTTTGGTGAAGGAGTTTTACTAGTTAACCAAGATTTTCTATGCAGACTATTAAGTGGGGGATACTATTCTCTCCCTCAATTAATCCTTCATCTGTTGTGAAATAGTTTCTTCTGGTTTCTTCAGCAAGTCAGTGTAAGAGGGCCTGTAGATCCTGTCAAAGTGTTTGTTAATGGGACATTTCCTGTTTACATGAATGGGTAGAGTAGCAATCACCAAAAACTGGAAGCTGCAGACAGCTCTTTCTTTCTTTTTTTTCTTTAATACTCTCTTTCAGTGATTACTTCAAAGCTTAGGCAAAAAGAGGCTTTCTCACTGTTGTGGAAAGTGGTCTCAGAGTTGAAGCCTTAGCAAGCTCAGCTAGGTCTAAGGTGTAGATTCCTAGACAAGTTTGCCACTTTAAGGCTGATGAAAAAAAGCTGCCACCTCTGCTTGGTGCCCAACTCTGAATACATAAATATTCCAAACCCTGGCTTAAGAAATCGCTTATTCAGACATGCCTGTTAAGCTCTACTTGAGTTTTAATACCACCAAACTCCTAGTTTTTCTTTGCTCAGCACATGGGAGCAATGGATTACTCTTTACAGATAATACCTTGCATAGTAAAGAGAAGAAACGAATAGGTATTACAAAGTTTAATTTAGAAACTCTTAATTTTTCAGTGTTTGCAGAGCCTGAATGTAGGAGAGCAGAATGTGGCCATTTTGTTTTTTATGCTTCTACATATTTGCTGTATTTTGTATGCTTGATACCTGTTTACCAAAGCTACTTCCCCATCTCCTTCTCTTCCTTCTCAAGTGGCGAGTGAGAAAAGAAGCTATGATGGGTCTTGCCCAGCTATACAAGAAATACTGTCTTCATGCCGAGGCTGGAAAGGATGCTGCAGAGAAAGTGAGCTGGATAAAGGATAAACTTTTGCACATATATTATCAAAATAGCATTGATGACAAGTGAGTCAACCTAAGCCTTCCTAATTTTAATTGTACAGTGATAAGAGATGCTCTGAAAATGAAAATATGTGCTTATCATGAAAAAGCTGTTATATTACATTCTGTACACATGGGTTTATGTTTATTAAATTAATAATTACTAAAGATGTATTAAGAACTCCAGGATGGTTACATTATCTGTTCTTGTATTTATGCTATGTACTGATAGAACTATGTCTGCTATGACAGTAAATTGTAATTAACTAACCTCTGCATGGAAAAAAGCCATCAGATTTTGCTTTTATTATGCTCTGCTGTGTTTGTCTTTTACTTCCCAGAGGTTAGCATGTTAAAATCAACGATCTGTGAGTACTGTACATGTATGTACCACAGTGACATCTCCTTTTGTCAGACTAGATAGAAATTGACCCTTTTGTTAGAACAGAAACTGAAGAAATGTCAGAAAGTGCTTCCACCATTGTCTAATTTTTCCTGTTTTGTCACTCAGTCCCTTTAGTTTAGAAATATTGTTTTTGGCTTGGGAGAGAAAGAATTTTGGCTCAGATTTTGGAAGATAGTTTTCAGCTCTTACTTCTTTGTCTTTTCACAAGAAAAGTCAAACTATGAAATCACACAATGATGGAAATTGAGCTTAGATTTCTAACATAGCAGACCTGGAATCCAGCCATACCTTTATAGTGTTTTTTAGCATCTTGCATATACAGTCTACTGCTTCAGTATGTTGTATAATCTTAGTAACTAGCCCAAATGGGTGACAGCATCCTTCAATTGCCACCTATTGTATTTAATTCTGTATCACAAAACACTGCTGCAGTTGTGAAGGATCTTGCTTTTGTTTGTCTTGCTGGTCATAACTGTTTCTGTTACATATTTTAATAATTGCTTTCTTAAAAAAAAACAAAAACTGGAAGTCTGCTGAGGTAGAATTATCAAAGAGTGGCATCAACTAGGAAATCTCCATGTAATTTGTACAAAGCCAATATTGTATTTGTGTGTATGTCAAATATGCTGGAGAGATTTGTATTTTTTTCTGATGTGTTCATAGCTCATTCAGCATTCAGGGAATGAATCAAAGTTCTATGGTGAATGTGTCAGATTTTTTTTCAGTATTCCAGCTTATTGGAAATGCAGAATATTGTGAAGGAAGCAAGTCAAGGAATTTCGAAGGATAACATCATCAAAGCTCTGTTTCTTTGAATGTGATTGTCTTCTAGCAGTCTTGTTAAGCCATATAAGGCAGTCTTTTGAGTGCAGTGACTGCATGCTGTTTGCATTTTGGGTGTCCACACTGAAAGGCTGGCAGCTTGATTCTCAGTGTTCTTCAAATTTGGCTGATACCTGGAATTTTAATCAAAATTTTGCTAGTTTTTAAGGTTGGACAATGAAATTTTTGGTCTGTCTCATTAGGTGATGTACTTAGAGTGGAAGATAGGACAAGTGGCACTATTTTAAGCTAGAAGAGGAAAGGGTTCGATTAGATGTTAGGAAGAAATTTGATACTCAGAGCATGATGAGGCACTGGTACAGGCTGACTAAAGAAGCTGCGAATTCCGCATGCTGGAGGTGCTCAAGGCCAGGTTGAATGGGGCCCTGGACAGCCTTATCTGGTGGGTGGTAGTCCTGCCCATGGCAGAGCATTGGAACTAGGTGGTCTTTTAAGGTCCCTTCAAACCCAGCCTGTTCTGTGATTCTATGAAGTAAATGTATTTCAATGTTGTTATCGATAGAGTTCTAAAGATAGTACTTTAAGTAGTAGAACTGTAAAAGTGCTGTGATTTTAAAGACTCAACCGTTCCAGGCCTTTAAACACACAAGTAGAAGTCAAAATTGGCAACTTTTGGCCTGCATTCTTTCCATATGGAAGGAGGATAAAATATAATGGTGAACAGCTTTCTGAGCCTTGCAGTGTTTTCCTCTGTGCATGTGGAATGACACTAGTCTTTCAAAAGAAAGTAAGTACTGCAGTATCACATAGTATTCAGGCATGAGGTGGAACAGAAGAAATTTTTTCTGGACATCCTTAATGTTAACACCTTCTAATATTTTTGATCTAACATTAAGTATTGGTATGCTGTGCTCAAGTCTGAGAACTTGCAGCTGGAAAGGTAGTTTATCACCTGGATGTGCTGAGATTCTTACCACAGATGCATAGGGAATGGTGCAAGATAACTACTTCATAAACACTGTCCTGTTGCCAGCTCTTGATATGCCAGTGAATGACTTTCCTCACAGGAGAAAAGTCAGTGTTCCATAGGTACCACCTATTCGTAAATCTTTACCCTAGCTGACATGGAAGGCATAATACAGCCTCACGATTTGTACTGACAGCTGTTTTTGAAAATGTATCTGGAGAGACATGGACCACAGCACTGTTCAAGGATTAGTAAAGCAGGTAGCTCTGATGCCTCCAATCACCTGTTCTATTAAACAGAGATGGAATCTCCTGAGATCTAAAAACCCTGTTTTCCAAGTCATCACTAGTGAAAATGAACACCTAAAGGGAAAAAAACAAGTTCTCTTTAATGTTAATGGAATACCTTGTGATAACTGTATTCATATTCATAGTCATACTTTTATTCCTCTGCCTTGACTTCATGTCCTTTTGAATGTTCTTTGTGTTGAAATAACTTACATTTGACCTGTTTTGCTTTCTCTGTTCTTTGTACAAGGCACTCCTTGGGTACTTACCAGGAATCATAGCAAACAAAGTCTGTAAATTCAAAATGTCTGTTGATATGGTAATGTGCGACTGGATGCTTTGCACAGCTCTCACTGCTAAGAATTAGATTAATATCTGAATGTTCTTTCATTTTGGAGTGTTACTAATGGGCTATACAGTCATACAGTAGCTTGAGTTTTGCCTTTTATTGGAAACTCTCAGTATGTCTACTTCTGTTGGTGTTAGGATTTTGTTGTTTTAAGAAAGATAACTGGATAAAGTTCTTGTTGGCTTGGTTTGCACTCACTTGGGTTTCCCTGTGCTCCTTTTCCTCTATACATTTTGCTGTTCTTTTTCTCTACCTTTTCAATGCTCACTTTACTTTCTGTGTTATAAATAACAGTTTCAAATATTTTGTGTTTGTCAAATGCTACTGTTTTACTTTACCCTTCCCCCCTAAGATGCGTTGGCTCTTTACTTTTACTTCCACTTCAGTTAAATTTTTATATCCTCTCCTCTTTACCTGGGCTTTCTACTGTCTGTATCTCTTTCACTTATGCACGAGGATGAACGAAGATTCTTCAAACCTGGAGAAAAAGGAGAATTTGAATGCTGACAAAAAGTTTCATCCTTTTAAAGTTGAAATTTAATGGAAAGGCTCTCAAGGAGCAGTTCTTGGTAATCTTTCTATCAGCAGTGGAGGTTATCTTTACAGATGAAAAGAGGCCACTTTTCTTCTGTGGGGGAAAAATCTAGTTTCTGTTGTTGTTTTTTCCTTTTTTTTTTTTCTTTCAGCTCATCTAAAAGAAATTACTAGTTTTGGAAATGTACAGATTTTCTCTCTTCTTTTCCTGCAGATTACTAGTAGAAAAAATCTTTGCTCAGTATCTTGTTCCACACAATTTGGAAACAGAAGAGCGAATGAAGTGCTTGTACTATTTGTATGCCAGCTTGGATCCAAATGCTGTCAAGTGAGTATAATTCCAATTCAGCTAATACTGTTTTGTTTTGTTTTTTTTTTTCTAACATCATCTGCTTATATTATCAAGACTTAAATAACATTATAGGTAACTGATGCTTAACGGTATTTGTGATTTTATTTCAAAATGTTTCCTTTAGCTCCAATAATTTTACATACAAACTGCACGAGGCCTTTAGACAAGAAGGCACCTTGATATTTGAGAAGATTTGTTTTAAGTCTTCATCCTGTGAGAACAATACATTCTCATTGTGCTATATACATGAAATTGATACAAGTAGATGAATAAAAATGAAAAATGATCTATTTTGTTTAGAATTGTTATTATTAATACTTTGTGGATTTGATTCACTCAGTCAGATGTTGCACTTAGTAAACAAGATAATTTATTTAACACTACATTCAGCATGTTATTGTGACAAATGAATCATGTTTTTCTTTCTGATTTTGCATGTTTTCAGAGCACTGAATGAGATGTGGAAGTGCCAGAACATGCTGAGGAGTCACGTACGGGAATTACTAGACTTGCATAAGCAGCCCACAGTACGGTTTTGAAAAAAATAATACTTTATCAAATGGACTTGTTAGACTAATCTACCTTTTTTTTTAATGCTATATTATTTGTTCAGCTGACTTTTGATTTCAACATGTAGACAGAGTTCTGTTGACATTAAGTTGCTTTCAGTAATGCTTGCCAAGTGTATGGCCTCCTTAAATTTCTCAGAAGAAATTAATGTGGTTTTTCAAGTTTTTGTTCATTTTTGATAGAATTCCTGATTCTCACTGTATAGACTTTAACATTTTCTAAGTGGAATATTTTCTAAATTTTTAAGTATACTTTTAAAAGTAAATCTTCAAACTAGCAGAGACTTTAAATGCATTTAATTTTGGGGTTTTAGTATGGGAGGCTACCTTTAGTGTTTTGGGTTTAATGTTGAGGGATTTTCTTTGTTTATTAGAACTGGTTGTTGAGTTTTTTAGGTCTTTTTCCAATAGAACATGCTGCTGCAATAGAACTGACAGATGATCTTAAAGGTATATTTTCATGAGGGAGACAGTGCTGATGTTTTTTTGTTTGTTTCTGTTTGCTGTTGTCCCCAGTCAGAAGCAAACAGTGCTGCCATGTTTGGGAAGCTGATGACCATAGCAAGTAAGTGTTAATAAGTTCTTTAAACTACTGTTACAATGTTCTTGGAAATTATTTTTTTATGAATGTTGTCATACTGAAGTAGCAAATTTATCTTAATAAACTGTGTTTAATTATATAGAAAACCTTCCAGATCCTGGAAAAGCACAAGATTTTGTGAAGAAATTCAATCAGGTTCTAGGTGATGATGAAAAGCTTCGGTCCCAGCTTGAACTGTTGATTAGCCCAACGTGTTCCTGTAAACAGGCAGATGTCTGTGTGGTAAGGAAATGGAAAAGCAAACTTTTTTAAATATTTGTGCTTAAAACAGTTATTAAGACCTAATGGTCTATTTTGATACCTTAATATGATTTATATATGTTTCTCATTGCTAAAATACCTTTTTAATTAACCTGTAAAGATTACTGATAATATAATCTTTGGCAATCATCCTAAGAAAAGCAAACAAATACTGGCTTTATTCCCTCCTGGGATTATAAGGATCAAACATTAAGTTTAAAAGACCAATTTCATTTTTTTTGCTTCATTTTAAGAATCTTTTTTATGTAAACTGTTTTAAACTGTCTCCCAGCACTGATAAAACTTACATAAGTGTGAGCACAACTATTGCACCATCTGCATATTATTAGTTCATTTTTCTTTGTACAAAATTATCTTGAGATCAATTTTTTTCTCTCTTTCTCTTATTTAATATCACTGCTGAGAATACACACATTAATATTAAATCAGGCTTTTCCAGAGATTTACAGTGCCAACAATTGCAGCAATTTGGTTGTCAGAGATCTCAGTACAGAGCATCAGCAAACACAGGCTTCTTGGTTTTTGCCTAATGGCTCTGTAATTGTCCAGGGAAGAGAACAGAATGGCCTTCAGAATTATGTTCTAACCACTAACGTATGGAATACATCTCTTTCTAAAACAGCTGACTTTGCAATCTGGGAATGCAGTGATGCAGTTTCAAAGGGAAGACTTATTTTCTCTCCTGAAGATTGTTTAGGGCAATCTGAAAATGGTTAGGGCAATTTCCTGGTCTGCGTAGATCTACAGCTTCCAAACTTGAAGTAAAAGGAAGGTTGAGAAATTATTTATTTGAGACTTGAGTTTTAAACTTGTGTTCAAAATAAAAATATTTTTGTATCCACCACCTTCTGCTGAGTTTGCAGCAGAATTTAATGTTTTTGACACTTGTTGCATTCAGAGGGGGAAGGCAGGTTTTTGATTCCAAGACATTCCCTGGCAAGAACACGGAGTCTGAACACGCGAACATCTGAACTGAACATTCAGTTGGAACTGAAGTGGCATAGTGCTTCTCCATATCTGCAGCATTGTAGCTTCTATTGCATTTTGTTGTTGTTGCTTATGGAATCTGAAGCATGCAGCAAGGTTTATATACAGATCTATGAATTACTCTTGTCTACATAGATACTTAAATTCTGTCTGTGTTGCACTTAGCACTCCCTTGGTTTTGTTTTGAATTTGGTCTCCATTTCCTTAAGAAACACTTAAGAAAGAAGTTTACATGCATCTTGAGTTTTAATGCTGTTGCAAAGCATGCCTGCTTTCACTGTAATGTGATAAAGAAAGATCCAGAAATAACAACAGTCCTCCTTAAAATACATTTCATTGACTATTTACACAGTTTCTGTAATTAAAAGAACTAATTTTTAACTTCTTCAACGTGCTTAGGAAATAATTAACATGAGAATAATTATTGTTGGTAATGTAACATTCTTGTAGAGAGAAATAGCCCGGAAACTTGCAAATCCTAAGCAGCCAACAAATCCCTTTCTGGAAATGGTCAAATTTCTTTTGGAGAGAATTGCTCCTGTACATATTGACTCAGAAGCCATTAGGTAAGTTTGGAAGATCATAGGAGCTCATGAATGGTTACAAAGTTGATTTAAGTAAAAAAAAAAAAAAGAGATTTTCTTGGGAATGGGTTATACAGGTTAGTCTGCCCTAACTGTAGATAGACATTTAAAAATATGTATTTTACATTAATATCTTGCATTTCTATGCAGTCTTGGTTTTTGTTTGTTTTTTTGGGGGGGGGCGGCCGGCCCCCCATTTTTTTTCTTACTGCTTTGCAATGCTACGTCTATAAATAATGATAAAATTTAGCAGTTGTTCCCTGTGAAACTGCTATTTGTGGGGTGTAAGGTGTGAATATGATGATCATAGCTCTCACGTAGTTAACTGCAGCACGGTCTTCAATATAACAGCTGAATTAATTAATTTTTATGGGATTGAGTAAGAGAATGTTTCTATTCCTTTTGAGACTTGTCTGGCAACCTAATTACGTTCAGAAACATTTGCTACTCTGTGTTGATCTGAATGCTACCAACATGTCTTTTACCTAAGCAATTAAATTTTGCAGTAAGCTAAGTCAGAAAGAAAAGGAATAATGAAAGAGTTTAATTTAAGAAAAAGATTATAACAAAAACACCAAACAGACTATCGCTGTCCCATAAATTATTGTCAAAACCAGGTAATCTTGCTGCTCAAACTTGACATTGCATGTTTTCAAGTTCTTTTTTTTTTTTATTTGTTTGTTTTTCTATCTCTTGTTTTAGTGCACTAGTAAAATTGATGAATAAATCAATAGAGGGGACAGCTGATGATGAAGAGGAGGGTGTAAGTCCTGATACTGCAATTCGTGCAGGACTTGAACTTCTCAAGGTAATTTACATTAAATAATCTACATTAAAGTAGCTAAGAATGAATGTTAGTAGTAGTATTTATTTAAATATATTTTAAGTATGTGCAAGATATTATTTAGTGAACTTTTGTAATGACAGAAAGGTTTTGATTGCTAATACTTGCTTGGGGAAAATAATATAAAAATAACCAGTTTTTGGGAAAAGTATGTTTCACAAAGGAAACACAGAATAGAAGTATTCTCCTTAAAGCAGGAATTGGTTTCTTCTTAGGGAAGTCAAAGAGGAAGATAAGGACATAAAGTGTGAAGAGGAGAAAAGAGCAGAGTAGGAGAGGCACTTCTTGTTGGCTTGTACAGTGCTGTAAGGAAAGCAGACAAGGAGGGGAGAAGGTGTTGATGAGTGAGAATTGCCTGAAGGAGAGAAGGAAGGACTTGAAATATCTGGATAACATCTGTGATAGATTTGGTAGTTTATTTTCAATATGTTATAAAGAGGGCTGTACAGTAAGAAAGAAGGGCACGGAGGGGCAGTTTAGATAATTGAGGTGAGACTTTTCTCACGTGTGAATGAGCAAGTTGAACTTCATGGAGACATATTGCACCAAATTTGGTAACGGCAGCAATGCATTAGAAACAGTTATGCAGAATTACACAGGGAAGTAAAGTTTATTTGTTCATGTAGCTCAGAGAAGAAAGCTGTTAAGGTTGAAGGCTTTGTTGCCTTCTTTGCTTTGTTTAAGAAAGTCACTTCAGATATTGATACAAACAACTCTGATCAAAGAAACCAAAATAAGATAAATATTAAAAAATACACAAAATATGTGCATTTTTTTAATTGATCTCCCTACAAAGTGTTATTTGAACTTTGTTATACATAATATAGTTTTCTTCTGGGATAATGGTTTGTTCTCTCCTTGCATCCTTGCACGCTTAGTTTTTTATTTAACATGACTTCTATTTAAAATAATGAGTATTCGATCAGTTTAGATTAAAAGACAGTAATTAAATACTGTGCTTGTTTTAACTTTCTTGATTTCTTGATTTCTCTTCTGCTCAGAAACCAGAGATTATGGAGAAATTAGGATTTTGGTTCAATTACATTTAGTTGAAAAGTGTTTTTAAGTAGACTGGAATATAAGTGAATAATTTTGGTTAATTATTCATTTTAATAGTTATTTTTCCATATTCAAATAATGTTATATCTTATAAAATGTTTGGAGGAAAGGAGGCCCTAAAGAATAAAATGTAGATGAATTTATTTGAAAATGTCTGTATAACTTTCTCCAAAAATGTAGTTTTTGAATGTAATAATCTCATGTGAGCATGCAATAACTATTTCTGTTGACGGTAAGGCTCCTGAACAGCTGTAAGTTTTTCTCTGATGATTCACTTACCTTGGAGAAATATACCTTTATACCTATGGTTTAATATGTATCTACAGGTTCTGTCCTTTACACATCCTACCTCGTTTCACTCTGCAGAGACCTATGAGTCTCTGCTGCAGTGCCTCAGGATGGAAGATGATAAGGTAGCTGAGGCAGCCATACAGATTTTCAGAAACACGGGTCACAAAATAGAAACAGACCTGCCACAGATAAGATCGTGAGTGTGTTTCTTTACATGCTGTTTCTCATACCCAGACTTCTGGCTCTTGGTAGTTAATTCAGAGTATTGCCCCTGAAGTGACATTACAGCCTTGTGAATATGAACAGCTTATCTTCCATCATTTTGTATTCTTTCACAAAGTTTCTGTCTCTTCATTTTTAAATTCCCTGTTCTCACATTATTTATTTATTTAAGATGTTACCTGCTTTTGAAAGTTCTTTTATAATAGACATGTTAAAACCAGAGTGTAGCATGTTTCCCAGGTTACAAAACAAGCAACAACAGAAATATGGTGGAGATGTAATTTCTTGGCACAATAATTTCCTTCACATGATATTTCTATCTTTGTAAGGAATGAAAACATAATCTCTAGTTAGCAGCTCTGTTTTGAAACAAATTGAGAAACAAGTTCCAAAAGCAGGCATAAATTTCTAAGAAAGAATAAAAGGCTGTCTATGTGTTGTCATCATAGTATTCATGTTGGTTAAAGCTACATAATCTACTAAGTATTCACAGACTTTACAGTTTGGTGACTGACATCTAAAATGTTAAAATCAGCCTTTTAGTAACTAACTAATCCGGGTTATAAACTAGAGGTTACAAGTTCTCGTATATTGAAATACTTGCAATATTACTACTGAGCAAAAACGTGTCAGAATATAGGCAGTAGTTCTAGATTTCGTATGTTCAGTGATGTTTACCATAAGTGAAAAATAGTTTTGTTTCAAGTAACCTGTTTGGCTTCTTTATTTCTATTTTTTAAACCAACTGTATGCAGACTGCTTGCTGCCCTTTGGAGTAGGGTTCACCGGTAGCAGCCCAAGTTCTTCCTCACATGAGAAACAAATGGTTTTGTGCCCCACTTCATGGACAGGGAATTCTAAATGGTTCTAGCGTTTTTTGAGATGTTTCTGTGTCAGGTGTTCTGTAAGCAATTCTGTCATTTTGACTCAGTAACTGAGTGCTGAGCATCATGAGCTAATGTCTCAGATATTGCTGTCTTAGGTGATAGGCCAGCCTTCCCACACTCTTGTGAGCCCCTGCAGTGGCTTCTGCCCTGCGCTTTCCTTCAGTGACCACTGATGAGCAAAAATAGATTTCAGGGGTCTCAAATGCAAAACTCTAAGCAGTTCTTAATCTGCTCATACACTGCAAATAAAGACTAAATTTAAAGCAGTAAAAGCCTATAAACCCACTAATGTTGAACAGCTGTTCCTAGGTTTTACAAATTTTCTTCTGCCCCGTTGCTTCCAAGCATGATGGAATAACAAGCCCCCACTGTTGGTTCCCCTCACGCTATAACCTTAATAACCTTTTTCTGATCACTGTTTTCTTTCATGTTTGATTTTTCCCTCTGAACCTTTTTCTGCCTGTGTACAGTCAGATGTGCAGCAGGTAATATTAAATATTTTGTTTGTTTTCAATTTATTATGGTCTTTTTTGAACTGACTTCAAAGGAGCGCATGATTTGTAAGACCATGTTCTGTAGAGATGTATCTGTATAGGTGAAAAGTTTCATGTTTTGTAGATCGCAAACTGTATTTTGAAGTATTTTATTTAATGTTTACAGAACATTAATTCCAATTTTGCATCAGAAAGCAAAAAGAGGCACTCCCCATCAGGCAAAACAAGCTGTTCACTGTATACATGCCATATTTTCAAATAAAGAAGTGCAACTTGCTCAGATCTTTGAGGTATGTCTTGCTTTTTTTTGTTTTTAAAATTTGTTTCTGTTCTTAGTTGAGACTAATGATTAATTTCTACTTCTAATTAGATACAGATAAAACAGATAATTTATGAAGTCAGCCTACAGATGTATGGTAGTTGTCATTACTTTTACAATAGAAAATTAATAATATTTCTGTTTCTTGTAGTCTTTGTAACATTCTGATACATAAGGTGCTCCTTTTTTGTCTATATGGGAGAAGGTAGAGAAAAATAAAGCAAATATGCTGGAATGCTCCGCACCAGATCTCATGAGAATGCATGTAGCAGATTCTAAATGGAGAATAACATCCTCTACTTTCAAACCATATTGAGTTTCCTTGTCTAAGATCTGTGTCTGTGCATTACTTTCTCACTCAGAAAGTGAATGCAGAGTAGTACACATCTACAAGTGAAGACACTAGCTTACTCCTCTCTTACTACTTAGAAAAGTGGTAAAGGAAAAAAATCATACGTAGGGCAGAGAGGTTACTTTTCACTATAAGCTCTTAAATAATACTAATATTAATATACACTTGTAAAATATCATAGATTCTCCATCATGGCCATCTTTGAATGTATATATAATTCAGAGGTGTGAAAATCTTTGAATTAAGTTTACAGAGTGTGATCTCTCTGCTTAGACTTACACGAGAGTGCAAGTTCACGTTCCCTTCTCTACTATCATGTTACTGTGGAAAGGTACTGAGTGATACAGCAACCTGGAATTATCAAAACTGTTGTCTTGAAGGAAATACTGATCACCAGTGGAAACAACTATTTACAGGATTGTACAGTTGTTAGTTTTAGGGGTTTTTTTTGACCTGCCATTATTTTCTGACACTTGTTAGCTACTTTTCAACTTTCTACAACTCATGAAGAACATAGAGTCAAGTTTCCTCCCATTTCTCCCAGGATTTAATGTGTTTCACTGTTAAAACAGGATGAGAACATAAAATCATATTGCTCCTATCTCACGTGAGATTTTAATTATTCTGTTAATTGGGAAATTGCATTCTTTCTCCATTCTGTTTTGCAAATGTTACTAATTCTTATGGAAAAAAAAACCCTGTAAAAGTCATCTGCAGCCCAGTATTAAAATAAGGTGTTTTTTAGGCATGGTGATTTACATATCTACAGCTCATTTTTAATATATACATACTCTTTTTTCCTCAGCCTCTTAGTAGAAGTTTGAATGCTGATGTACCAGAACAACTTATAACTCCGTTAGTCTCACTGGGTCATATTTCTATGTTGGCCCCAGACCAGTTTGCTTCTCCAATGAAATCTGTTGTTGCAAATTTCATTGTGAAAGATCTTCTAATGAATGACAGGGTAAGATCTTCTTTTTTTTATTAAGTCCTTACAATTCTCTGTGTTTGTTATTGGGGAACAGGGCTGTTTTGTTTTGCTTTGTATTTGCAAAATGGTTCAAAGGAATGTTCTGTAAATGACTCGTAAAGAGATGTCACGTCATAGAAGAATCTTCTGTATGAAAGAAAGCTCAGTCCAAAACTCTGTTTTGTTTCTCTCTACATTTTCTGTATGGGTTGAACCAGTTCTTAAACTTACATGAGTATCTGTAGTCAACAGGTGAGAAAAATGGAAAGTTGTGGTCTCCAGATGAAGAGGTTTCTCCAGAAGTACTAGCAAAGGTGAATGGCCAGCTGCCAATAATAATGTATATGTTTGAGTTTTAAAACTTACTTTTTTGAAGTTGTGCAGTGAGGAGTTTGATAAATCTCTTTAGAGTGTAGTAAATCTCTTTAATTACTTTTGTATTGGGTGTTTGGGGTTTTTTTAGAAGCACTGTTCTAGGTTTTCTGTCAATTATATAAATACACCATTACAAAATTGGTGGAAACCATGCATTTTGGTGTCTTGGCTGAGTATATTGAATGCCGAGAAAATTAAGACAACCAAAAGTTGCAGTTTTCCTTGTCAGAGATGTTATTAGTCCTTATTGACTGTAAATAAAGTTGATATAAATTGAGATTTTGAATTTTCTTTGTTCTCTTTGATAGGCTATTTACTGTGATTCTAGTTGTGACTGTTTTTAGAAAGGTTTGTGTAGTTGCTTTTATTGTTGATAATGTAGCAGGTATCATAGATGTACTTGTGAGAAAGCACTGAACCACAGCTGATAGTGCCTTTCTCTTTCTGTAAGTATTACTGCTTTGTTCTGTTCCTTTTAAAATATATCAACTCTAAGAAGTAGGAGTCTTTGGAAGCTTCTGTTTGACAGAAATGGACTGTAGCACATAACAAGTCTAGAAAGTAAGTTCATTGTTTGTTTGTCCATTTTTGATAGGTGCAAGCAATTAAACTTTTGGTACGCTGGCTGCTGGGTATGAAAAACAACCAGTCAAAATCTGCAAATTCCACACTCCGACTGTTATCAGCTATGCTTGTCAGTGAGGGAGACTTGACAGAACAGAAACGAATCAGGTCAGATTCTGTTACTTTTAGGCTTATAATAACATTATTGTGGAGTTGTGTACTAAAAACAGTAATTTGAATCCTTTTAGAATCTTAACGTGTGAAGGGTAATGTTGGGTAATATTGAATAATAGGAGGTGGATCTGACTGGAGTTTAAAATTTAGGACTGAATGGTGCATATGAAAATATTCTTCATACTGATTCTTTCTTGCAGTCTACTCATAATATAGCTTAGAACACTGTAGATATCTTGCTAGTAAAAGACATTCCAGAGAGACTTGCAGGAGTTTCTTTGAAAAAAACTGAACAATCAGGTTTAATACATTTAAATGTTGGGTAAATTTTGGGTGGAGCATCTTCCAATGTGGGGTTACTCTACACCACATCTCCATTCAGAGGGTAAGGGAAATCTGTAACAAATGAGTTGCTTTGATTCACGTAGTGGTATGCAGACAAGAAAGAGTGCAATAGAGCTGCAGAGCACCTTATTTTCACAAATGTCATTAAGTTAATTTAACAATATGAAGCTGTTGAGCTGGTCAGACTGGGAAGAACCTTGTGTTGTAAATGGTGTTGAAAAAAGAAAGAAATTGTGATACACAAGTAATTTAAGCAGAGTTTTGGGGTTTTTCCCTCCTGTTTGTATAGTAAATCCGATATGTCTCGACTACGATTAGCTGCTGGCAGTGCAATAATGAAGCTTGCACAGGAGCCATGTTACCATGAAATAATTACCCCAGAACAGTTCCAACTCTGTGCGCTTGTCATTAATGTAAGTAACTACTTTTATATTGAAGTGATTCTTAGAGTTCAAAGTCCTTCATCTGAGCTTTTGTTGCTGCTAAATTGATTATTTAATATTGCTCATTGTGGCTTTCGAGAGTTCTTGAAGCTGCAAATACTTCTTATACAACACTTGTTGATATTTTTAAAACATGTCACCCCATCATTCCAGTTGGATGTTTTCCATTGTTCTAACAGAATTGTTATGGTTGCATTCTTATGTTTTATTTTGTTACAGGATGAGTGCTACCAAGTGAGGCAGATATTTGCTCAGAAACTGCATAAAGCACTTGTGAAATTACTGCTCCCTTTGGAATATATGGCAATCTTTGCTTTGTGTGCCAAAGATCCTGTGAAGGAGAGAAGAGCACATGCCAGACAGTGCTTGCTTAAAAACATCAGTATACGAAGAGAATATATTAAGCAGAATCCTATGGCTAACGGTTAGTGTTTCAGTAAATTTGTGAAGAATACAGTGGTTGAATGCTAAATTGGAAGAAGTAATGGTTAAAAGTTAAGCAAATTGCTTTTATAAAGAAATACAAAGTTAATTTGTTTTCTCATTTTTTATATTTATCACATTTAAATCTAAATTTACTTTAGCATTAACCATAAAATACTTTTCTATATATTGCTGAGAAACATATGTGTAAAGTACAATACTGTTATTCTGGTAGCTGTTTTGCTTGAAAAATAAAATTTTGTTTTCTGATATGTTAGGTTTTATGATCTCTTCCTGATTTGGGGCCAAATAGTTTCAAAGTAGTAAAACTCATTTATATTTAATGATGGGGCAAACTGGAGGTGTCTCTGCCTATAGCAGGAGGGTCAGAACCAGGTGATCTTAAAGTTCCCTTGCAATCCGAACTATTCTATAATTCAGAAAGTAGAATCTGCAGAAAAAGGAACACAGACTGAAGTTTTATGTTCTGTGTATTTGGAAAAGTAATACTTGAAAATATTCTGTCTTGTGATGCTTGTCTGTATGTATGTATAACAAAGAGATTGGTTATGATTTTTGTTTCTTACTGCAGAAAAATTGCTGTCCTTGCTGCCTGAATATGTGGTACCATATATGATTCATTTACTGGCACATGATCCAGATTTCACAAAACCTCAGGATGTTGATCAGCTTCGTGATGTCAAAGAGTAAGTGTTGAATGATTCCAGAACTATTTTCTGTGCTTAGAAAAAATTGTTAGGAAAATGATCCCTTGTTTTGCAATATACTGTTGATAAAACATTAGTTTTGGAAAAGGAAGAAATCTTCAGAAACTGCTTAGCAGTGTATTCTGAAACACCAAATGGTAACCTTTAACTTTTATTAACTGTTTAGGCATCCATCTCTCCACATCACCACTCTTTGTTTTTGATTTTTCTTCTGTATTCATTTTGGATGGAGCTGTAAGCTAACTTGTTTTGGTACCACGAAAGCACATATAATGACATATTACAATATACGTATAATTAGAAAAACAATTATTTGCACAAATGTACATGTCCATATCTTATTTTTGTACCTTTATCTATGAGAATCCCAGTCTGATTTTTTTTCTTTAGTTGAAGACCTGAATTTGTTCTGATTTCTGAGTTACTTGACTCACACTTGGTCAGAACCTGGAGTTGAGAAAGATTTCTTAACTGATAATCAAGTCTGTTTTGTTTTTTGGTTTTTTGAGCACTTCTTGTTCTTGGCCACACCTGAAAGCACTCCACTGTGTTCTTTACTGTTTTATCCAGAATTGAACAAGTTCTGATTTGCAGTTGTTACAGTGCAGTACTGTGAGAAGTACTTTGTAGTGCACAGAGTTTTTCGGACATCCCTTGTATGGCTGTCCTTTGTTGCCAGATTTCCTCCCTCATTCTTGTCACAGGCTGGCTGAACTAGCCAGAGAGGACTGCTCCAAAGAAAGAAATGCTATGTACAGGAATCTTGGCAGGAATGCTTCTCTGAAAAGTTTTCTGAGATAAATCCAAAACATTTTTCTCCTAATGTAATACAGCATTTCTTTCAGGACTTCTGAGAGTCACAGTGTTCATTTTAAAGCGTTGACTTAGATGCTTATACACTTGTAGAAGCAGAGTGGCAGTGTGTTTTGCAGTTGTCTCCTCAGTTCATCTTGAGTTTTATGTAGCCTAAATGTAGTCAAATAAGGAAATACATGCTTAGTGAGTTCCTTGTTTGTAATTTGTGATATTTACACTTACAGTGTCTTTTGAGGCTGTCCTGTAGAGTTATGTTTGTTTTTGTTGTTGTTTCTCTCTCAAAAAGGTGTCTTTTCCCTCTGAATTGACATTCCAAAGAAATAATGAAATGCATGCAGAGAATGAACTTTCTTTAAGTGACTGTTCTTCTATTGCATCAGCTGTATCTGGCCTATTCACTTGGGATCCTTTAGTATGTCTGTTCCAGTGTTTATGTAGTGTGTGTTACAGTTGAGCAGTTGTATAGTTTGAGCTAGTTTTGTGTGGTCATGATGAATTGTTGGCAGTATGGTACCCATAGCCTGAGATAGTGATTGTAGAATTGCTGGAATTCTTTCTATTCTGAAGCCTAAGACTGAAACAGTTATAATTAAAGGTCTAGACTCTGTTCTCCTCTTTGGATGCTATCTGTTCATGATTTTTTCAAATTGACTTAGTTGCTTAAAGAAAAGCTAGCACAGCTGACTTGTTTTTTTTTCTTCCCAGAGAAGCTGCTGTATAAAAGTTGGAATGTAACTGTGGTTTATGGCTTTTTAGGTGCCTGTGGTTCATGCTTGAAGTTTTAATGACAAAGAATGAGAACAATAGCCATGCCTTCATGAAAAAGATGGCAGAAAACATCAAGCTTACACGAGATGCTCAGTCTCCTGATGAGCCAAAGGCCAATGAAGTAAGAAGTGCAGTTCAGATGAGTGTTTGGTGATGGGCTAAGGGTTTCACAAACTACTTGCTGGACAGGACTTACAGGAAATTTAAAAACATTAGCTCAGACATTTAAATTCTTTTAGAGTGTGCTAATTGGAAGCATTGTGTGTGTGCTACCAGTCTCATTCTTTCTGAAACTTGTTGACCTTAGCCAGCACACAGTACCAGAAAAGTTATTAAACAAGATTTGTTAAATATTCCTGTTATTCCGTAGTGCTTATTTTAATTCCAAATATCTGATTTTCCAACATAATTATTTTCTGTTGTTGAGGAAATACTGTAGTATATGGCTGCTGTTAAATATATGTTACCAGCTGAGAAGAGAAACCATTTATGGTGATTCCATCAAGAGCTTCTATTACACAGCTTAGATGTCTGTAGTTTTATTACGTTTTATTAAATAGTGTAATATTAAAAATGAGGAATTCTCTGTTCTAAGAGCCAACAGCATGGTTAATGACATAATTACAAAATATGTCCTTAGTAGTGGTTGTTTCACATACAGATTCAATTTGCTAAAGAACTGCATTCTCTACACAGCAAGTAATTCCTAAAGCATAATTTTCTTTTTTTCTTCAGAAACTTTATACAGTATGTGATGTAGCACTGTGTGTAATCAACAGCAAAAGTGCTTTATGCAATGCAGATTCACCAAAGGACCCTGTATTGCCAACCAAATTTTTTACACAACCTGAAAAGGTAAAGTTTTATTAATTTAATTTCCAGGGTAATAAGGGGAAATTCTTTGATTGTTGCAGTTGAGATCATGTCATGGAAAAAGGCATATATTTTTTCCTCAACCATATAGTTGGTATCACCAGGTGTACAATAAGCTAGATGTGTCTCAGCTAACATTTGCCAGAAATGTTTGTGACCTGGTGAGAGCTACATGTAGTAAACATCAACATGCTGCAGATATTGCTAGATCATTCTGTTGAAGTGCTGTACATGTTCTCCTGAATGTATGGGGATATATGTATATTCTGACTGTGTATTTAATTAGAATGCAAAACAGCCAAAAAAGAAAAAAGGAACATTCCTGACCTTCTGTGATGTTTTAGTTTAATAGCTGGCTATTTTGTTTGATGCCCAAACCAGTCCTCTTATTGCCCAGCAGTAGTCCAAGTGAGTGTACCTCTACTGTCAGCAATAATGCTGATGTTACTTCAGAGACTTACTTTTAAAAATGTATAAGTGGACCCATAGTAATTGTCCATACTAGTTTTGATCATACCAAGCAATGCATTTCACATTTTTCACTGTCTGAGACTGTTAACTGCCTTAGCAGAGTCCATTTAAACAAAACACAGTCTGGTTAATTAATTCTGGTTTGAGTGATGCCCCTGTGTTGGGAAGCTGGTGTCTGATAGGTGCCTGCATTCAGGTGTGGTGTTTTGTGTCTGTAAACTGTAGTCAGAGTGATGAAGTTCACAACTTTCAATTTTTCTAGAGAAGATAGCACTTGTTCTCTGTTAGGACTTCCCATAAAAAGATAGAAGTGAAGCAAGAGGGAAGTCAATTTTACTTCATTTCAAGTGATCCATGTCATTTAAGAAGGAAAAAATGTAAATTCCAGCTCCTCATATGCCATACTGTTAGTAATGCTCTTTCAGATCTCCTCTGAAGCACTAGTGTGACTGATCTTCATTAGATTTATTCATTATCAATAGAAGGTTGAGGCTCTGGGTAGACTGATCTAGTGAGTGGCAGCCCTGCCCACAGCAGGAGCATTGGAAATAGGTCCTTTTTAACTCAAGCCCCTCTGTGATTCTGAGGTGGCATAGTGCCATCACTCTTGAGAAATCAGTCGTGTAAATGTAAAAACAACAGCAAGATTGAGAGATCAAATGCAAATTAATTTTTTTATTTTTATTTTTTTTTTTAAATAGGATTTTTCCAATGACCGGAATTACATTTCAGAAGAGACAAGGGTTCTTCTTTTGACAGGAAAGGTAGTATATTCTGACAAGTTTCAATTAATTTGAAGATTATTGTGACTTTAAATGTTCTCCTTAGCTTGATAATAAACCATAAAGAGAATCATGATACTATAAAAAAAATTGTATGAAGAATTTGTATACAGTGATTCATCATTCATTCATTTGAGGGAATAATGAATGCTTTTAACTCCATATACTACTCAGTGTGGACAAAACACCAAGGTAGTACAGAGGATGGAGAACATAAAGGTAACAGAGGCATAGGTTCTTGATCTTGTCTTTCAGATAGTAACAGGTTTTTTCTTTATTCAAATAACTGTGGCATAAAACTATAATTCAGATACTTAATTCTGTGATGTTGCTAGGATTGATTATCGTAGATTTGTTGTCTTACTACTTTCAATATAACTGCTAAAGCTGTTAAATTTAACTATAAATGTCTATATCCATCTGATCATTTTAATTCAGATATAATTTGGCTGACACTCCATGTGGAAGAGAAAATACCTACCATGTCTTTCTTGTGGGGAGGAAAACATAAACAACAGTCTATTCCCGTTTTCTACCAGCCACTCTTTTTTAGGGGGATTCTTTCTTTCTTGGGATTCCTAGGTTGCATTTAAAGTTCATTGGAATACCTTTTATAGTAGCTCACAAAGCTAGCAGGTTGTTTTCTTGAGTTTAGTGAAACAGTGTTGGCTGACCTGTAAAAGAACAGTATAAATTATATCTCTATGTAACATCGTATGGGTTTTTTTTTAATGTTCATGTTCTGTGTTCAGTGAACAGTGAAAGCATTACTTTCTAAGTCTTCAGTCAGAGCAGAACTTTGTAGTAATGGTTCATTTTAAGGGTAGAAACAAGCAATCGCTCCATCAATAGCCATCATCTCAAACTGCTCCTCACGCTGTTTTTTGTTCTTTACAAAAACTCCTGCTATCAGAGCAGTTCATGTGGGTGAGTTCTGCTCAGCTGGCGGAATGCTGTATTTTTCTACTTTATGTTCACACTTCAACACTAGCCTGGATGCTGCTCAGCGAGCTGGTTAAGCTTGTTACACTGGCAGGAAAATAGGGACGGGGGCATGTAGATAGTTGTGTGCTCATTTAGCAAGTGTTGGCATTATGTTAGGAAGAGAGGAGGCAGGCAGAAGACTACCTTCTGTAAGCTATTCCTTGTTGGATAGCAGTTGGTAGTAGGCTGGTGTTATCTGTTTGCTGTTGTAATTGTTTCACTTTTGATATATATTTGATATATTGATATACAGCTAAAGGAGAGTTTGTGGTTAGTTGTATAAATGTAGAACATTTCTCTTTTGATAAAGTATTCAGCAAATGAGGCTACAAAGGTGCCTTACCATAAAATAGCAGGATTTTTGAGTTATGTTTTTTTCTCTTGTACTCTCTTAGAATAGAGTTTTATAGAGAATCAAGAGGGCAGGGTGTCCTGTGTCGAGCTAGCATTGTTTAAGTAATTGTCAGTGTTTTGGGAAAATAAACTTGAATTCCATGCTTTGATAGAATGCAGACACTTGTTTTTCTTACTTTCTTTTCAGAAAACACAGATGTAGAAAGACACCCCATTAAATCAGGCCAGTGTTTCTACTGGCCTTCTTTTATCCAGTGACCAGATTAATATGATCATGCAGTCCTAGCCACTTTATTTTGCATGCTTCCAAGCATATATGATTTCTAATGCAGTGCTAGACTCTGTATCTCTGTCTGTTGGTTTTGATGTCTGTTTATGGTGTTCACAAATTTGTCTGCTCATGTTTTGAACCTACTGATATTCTGCCTTCACACCCTCTTGATGAGGAAGTACTTTCTTTTCTCTCTCAAACATTTTCTCTCTCACCTGAGTTGCACCAAATGCTTCCTGTTTTCTAAAAATACCTAGTATATTGAGCAAATAAAACATGTTACAAGCATGAATAAATATTGATGCAGCTACTGAATGGTAGTTACTTTGGTAACAGGCTTTTTACAGAGATGTTGCTTTCTGATGGCCAAATGTTATCTAATATCTGTGGTATCCCTCTGTTGCCTCTTCTTCAGCTTCCTTGCATGGAAATTAATTTTTCTTGTGAGAATTGTAGAATCATAGGATAATGATTCTAGAATCATAGAATGCATTAATCTCCGAGGAAACATGAAATTACATGAAGAATATGACATGTTAGTTGGGAGAAGTCAAAGAAGTTTTTTCTTAAGAGATGGGAAAGACTTACAGCCTATTCAGCGTGATCAAATCATTCAGCAGCCATAGCAAGATACAAAATACCATCTCTCTATCAGAGTACCACAGCATAGATGGTGTATTAAGAAATTATGACTCAACAGTGTCAACCTTGGCAGCTTGAGAAGGCCAAC
This sequence comes from Lagopus leucura, assembly GCF_019238085.1. Lineage (NCBI taxonomy): Eukaryota > Metazoa > Chordata > Aves > Galliformes > Phasianidae > Lagopus > Lagopus leucura. The sequence continues at coordinate 48,592,840 of NW_024962264.1, forward strand.
CATACCTCGGGTACATGAGGCCCAGGCCCAGCACTTGCCAGCCCTGCAAGGGAACAGGTTGTCTCCTTGTGCTCTGTGCTGTGCAGCCTCACCTGGAGCTCTGTACATGTTTAGACACGACAATATAGCAATTACATAGAACTTTTAAGAGGGGTCATGAAGAAGGGCTACAGAGACAGGGAGGGGTGTAGAGGGCAGAATGTCAGGACTGAGTGGGAATCTGATAAATGTTTACAAATATCTGAAGGACGTTAGAAGGCAAATGGGTGAGGCCAGGCTCTTCTCGGATGTGCACAGCAATACGACAAGGCAATGGCCTAAAACTTGAACATAGGAAGTTACATACAAACATGCAGAAGAACTTCTTTACAGTAAGGGTGATGGAGCACTAGAACAGGATACCCAGGGAGGTGGTGGAGCCTCCTTCTGTGAAGGTATTCAAGACCCATCTGGATGCCTACCTGTGTGACGTATTGTATGGATCCTGCATTAGCAGGGGGGCTGGATTTGATCTCTTGAGGTCCTTCCAACCTGTGTGATTTTGTGATTCTATGATTTCTGTGATTCTTCACCAGAGGTTGGCCAGGCACTGGCACAGGCTCTCTAGGGAAGTGGTCATACTAACAAGCTGCCGGAGTTCAAGAAGCATTTGGATGATGCTCTTAGAAGTATGGTTTGAATGTTGGGTGGTTTTGTACTGAGCCAGATGTTGGATTCAATGAATCCTTGTGGGTGCCTTCCAACTCAGGATGTTCTGTGATTCTGTACACCTGCTTTCTGTGGAGTAGAAATGTGTGCGTTTTCTACTGGTGCAATGAATCCAATTTTGCATTATATTTTGAAGAGCTTTTTCCCAAAGACGTTTTGCTTTGCAAATATGGGATGTTGCTACATCCTTTTGATCTAGTATTATCCAACATCGTGTTTCTTATTGGTACTTCTTTAAGCACTATCACAGCTGGTGAGGGGTCGGAGCACAAGCCTTCTGGGGAGCGGCTGAAGCAGCTGGGATTGTTCAGTCTGGAGAAGAGGAGGCTCAGGAGAGCTTATTGCTCTATTGGGGAGGTTGATAGTGAGCTGGGGGTCGGCCTCTTCTCTCTTGTAACCAGTGATAGGACTAGAGGGATGCTTCAAGCTGCCCCCGGGGAGATCCAGGCTGGATGTTAGGAAATACTAGTTTCACTGAAAGAGCGGTCAGGCACTGGAATGGGCTGCACAGGGAGGTGGTGGAGTCACCGACCCTGGAGGTGTTCAAGGAACATTTGGATTTCGTGTTGAGGGACATGGTTTAGTAAGAACTATTGGTGATAGGTGGATGGTTGGACTGGGTGATCTTGTGGGTCTTTTCCGACCTTGGTGATTCTGTGATTCTGTGACTTCAAAGCAGGAAAGAGAACAATTGATGAAGTGCCACTAAATGATGAGAAATAAAACTGTGATAGACTGCTTGTTAATTAAGGATGAGGTCTGTAGCTCTAAATTGATGGCATCATGACCGAGACTGTTAATCCAGAAACAATATTTTTAAATATTCAAGAACATATTTAAAAATGTGTCTGAAAATTCCTGTTTTTAAAATAAAACCATTTTCTTTTAGCCAAAACCAACTGGTGTGTTAGGTACAGTAAACAAACCATTGTCTGCAACTGGAAGGAGACCGTATATTAGAACTACAGGATCAGAGACTGGAAGCAATATCAGTGTGAACTCTGAGCTGAGCTCTTCTGCAGGAAACAGATCAAGGTACAGAAGTATGCATGAAATACACTGAAATGATCTTGATTATTTATTTATTTGGAACTATTTCATTTTAAAAACTTGTGTATGTTTGTATAAATTGGTTTGAGCGCTGCTGGTCTTTACTTTTCCTCCATGTCTTTGCTAGAATTGGCTATTTCTGTCTGATAGAATTTCCATCTGAAACACGAGTTAGTTTAGAGTAACAATCATGATGTTTGTGAAAATAATTGCATGACACTGTGTCTGCCATAAAGGACTTGGCTTAAAAAGTTGCAAACATTTTATTTTCTGTTTTGTGTATCTTGGCTTTATTTTGTCTTCAATTATGCTACCAGGGAACAAAGTTCAGATATATCAGAAACTGGCGTCAGTGAAAACGATGAAAATCCTGTACGAATTATTTCAGTCACACCGGCAAAGACAGAACCTGTGAAAAATAAGGTATGTTTGGGGATTTTGTGGACTGTATCTCTATAATTAGCTTGAAAATGGGCATTAATTCACTATACATCTCTGTGGATGGTCTCAAAGGAATTGATAATGCCAGGTTTAATGTAACTACAGTTTTCTTAGTCCAATGAAACATCTCTGATTTTCAAAACTATTGTTAATTTTATGCAGAGTAATTTATAGGAGTCATGCTCAAAAATATTACAGAAATTCAGAAAATACTTCCTTTTTTTTTTTTTTTTTTTTACAGAGCACCAAAAGGTACCCACCTTTATTTTATGTTTTTGCAGTAACTGAAGATATTGTCTGGCGAATGTCAAGCGGTCCTCTAGAACAAACATGCACTAACTCTATATGTTGTTTAAATTTTGAGAATTTTTAATGCCTTCTTTTTCTTCCATTAGAGAGAGATGACCAGGCCTAAGTAATAATGTTGTTTGTTTGTTTTTTTTTAACTTATGAAGCATGTAGCTGCATGAAGAGTTATCAATAGTAAATATTAAGTCCTACACACGGAATGTATTAAACTCAGGCAGTGTACTGGGATCTGCCTAGGACTGCAGGTCTTAAGAAGGCCCTGGGGGGACTGTCTCAGTGGGAAACCAGCAGAACTTGTCAGCAGTATGCTTTGGCAGTCATGAGGGCAAACTGGGCCCTGGGTTTGCACCAGTATAACCAGCAGACTGTGTTTATTCTATTCTATTTGACTTTCTTTTGACCAAACCTGGAATCTTGTGACCTCAGATACTGAAAACAGGAGTCTTGCAGAGAGCCACCAATATATTAAAGTCCTGGAGATATATATCCAATATATTAGAGTCCTGTTATTTGAAGAAAGGTTGAAGGAGTTAGGTCTCTTCATCCTAGAAGAGAGAAGCTATGGCGGGACTTCGTCAGTCTTTCAGTACTATGAAGCTGTTCACAGAGAAGATGGAGGTTTTCTGTTCTTGTTGCTTAAGGGGAAATGCCATTTGGATATAAGCAGAAAAAATCAGGCATTGTGAGGAAAACTAAACACTGGGATAGGTTGCCCAGAAGCATTATGGAATGTCACTTGCTCTTCAAGGATTGGTATGGCAACAAGTAGGGTGACCCGTTTCCAGCAGAAGATTGGATCAGATGATTCCCGAAGTCACTTCCAATCTGAATGAGCCTGTGATTCTAAAATCAATGTAGATTTCTCTCATAATGTGGGGATACGTAGATGGCTCATGCTTTGCATATTATAAGAATTTGTATATCTACAGTGACAATGACTCTTTTAATTAGATGAAATCAGAGTAATAAACAGATGTTTTGGATTTATATAAATAAAAAGTTTTCATGATCTTGTCAAATAACATCCACATGTTCACAGCAATGAGCTAATGAAGAAAAGTAAAATATACATATTTCAACTGTATTATGCTTCCTTTTTTTTTCTTCTTCTTCTTTTTTTCTGTTTTTAATTCTTCTTTCCCAAAATAGAGCTTTTCTGAAAAGGTTGATAACAGGGAAGGTAGTTAAGAAATAGTTCTTCAGATTGTTTTTTAGGTTCTTGAAACGTGACCTTAGCAGAAATTTTTCAGGAGTGGTTGTTTGTAAAGATAGTCTGAAGGCATTTGTAAATGTTGCCTATGCATCTGTAAAACAGGAATGAAGATTATGGACACTGCAAGACCTATTTAAACATTTATTCAAATGGAAGAATATTTAACAGATAAGTCCTTGGTTCAGACATAGCACTTTTAAATAGCGAGAAACCTTAATTAGTTGAAATTGCTAAGTCATCCTAGCCATGCTTCTTAAATACTTTTCTCTCTGCATCTCTCTCTAGTAAGTGTTTCACAAGCTATTGTTCAAAGGAAGCTCCAGCATCCAATTTTTGTTTCCATGTGAATTATTTTTTGTGTAGAGACTTGCTTTGACACATTTGTCTTTCACATACAGGCAGCGCTTTGTGAAACTGAAACACTTCCATTACTTTGCTCATTTCATTGGGAAGAACATGCAATTAAGCCATACCTACTTAAACATGACAGAATTACCCATGTAAACTTTGTAGATGATCAGATCTTAATCCCTTATAGAGGCAGTGAAGGAGCTTAAGGAGAACTGTTGTTGAAGGCCAAAGCAACCTGCAGTTCATTATATTGACCCTGATTTCTCTGAATTAAGATTTGGAATTGCACACAGTCTAGAAAATTCTTTTTGTTTAGCCCTAAAAACCATCTTTAGTAAAAATTTTTACTAGATCTAAGCCGATTTGATTTACTTTTTAATAAGAACACTTTATTTTATGAATTCATGCTTCCGCCAAACAGAGGTAACAATTTCACTTTGACTTCGGCAATCTTTCTTCATATCAATGATTTTTCTTTCCTAGGAAATTAATTCCGATCAGGCTACGCAAGGAAACAGTACTGAACGTGGGAAAAAAAGAACAGCAACAGCATCTGGAACTGAGAATATTCATCAGAAAGCAGAAGAAAATAATGCAGATGAAACAGGACCATCGCTTGCAGCAAAAACCAGGAGAGGGCGTCCACCCAAACCTGAACCTCAGGGTACCACTGCAAAAAATGAGGAAACAAATAAGCCACCTGTCAGGGGAAGAAAAAGGGCAGCAGCCAGTCAAGAAAGTCCAGGAAGTTTAGAGACAGGTAATGCCAAAGCACCAAAACAGCAAGACACAGCAAAAAAGCCAGCAGCAGCACAGAGACAAATTGATCTACAAAGGTAAAAATAAATTAAATTAAAAATAAGTGGGTGGGGTGGGACTTCTCTGTTTCAAGATAGACTCTTTATTTAGAATTATAGCAGAGCACATGTTAAGAGCACAGCTAAGCCACAATAATTTACAAACACCATGATCCAACATACGTTATTTTCTATTATTTCAGTGTACACGCAGTCAGAGAACTGAAGTTGTTCTCTCAGGATGGTATAAATTGTGTTTCCAGTATGTTGCATCCTGGTTCCCCTTACTAGCATTGCTGTTTAAAAGTACTAAGATCTGAGGTTCTTTCAGTACATTCGTTAATGCTAAGTGTGCAGGAATTTGTGCATTGCTCATTGATGAGAAAGGCTTTAAAAGTGATCATCTTTAATGAATAGAATAAACTGTAATTCTAACTGTAATCATTTTCTCATATGTTGTCTGATGCTTGTTTAACATTAACAAACATTTAATATTACATTTTAAATAAATCAACAGTAGAATTTGAAACCATAATCTGAAAAATAGCTCTCTGATGATAATTTATTTTTCTGTCCTTTAGCATTTAAATGTGTTGATTCATTTCCAATGTAAACAAACAAATAAGCATAAATGTGCTGGTTCTGATACAGTGGTAATTTTAATGAAAATGTGGCAAAAGCCGTAGAGCAATAAGGGTAAGGTCAGCAAACCAGCATACTGAAAGAAAGCTCAATCTTAGGGAGGTGTGAATAATTGGGATGGTTTCTTTCTAGAGATTTTGTCAAATTGAAGATCTTGAAGAGAATCTTGGTCAAAAAGAATTACCCTTTTCTTCTCACAAGATTCATATACTAGTGAACTGTTCAGTCTCTCAAGAGAATAGTATTTGTGTTCTGCCTTGCAATGCTTGCTTTATATGTCAGTTTTGTTTAAGTCTTCATAAAATACTGCTCCACCAATAGTCTTAAGTGAACCAGCTCTGTCAAGATTCCTTGTTTGAGATATGCAATACATCTTTTCTTGGAAAAAATACCAAAACAGTGTTAACGTTTTTCAGAAGCCAGGTGCTTGGAAGTGATGGAGATTCACTGTTGGAGATAGACTCAAGTCCAGGATATTCCCAGAGTGCAATGGATCTTTTTAAAGCCTGTGAGAGCAGCCAGGAAGACACTGAGGATACAGAGATAGCAGAGGGAGGCTTCCTTAAGGTGTAGCAGGCATCTTATGTAGGACAATTCTATGGTTTTTATTGCAGTTTATACAGTAAGGAATCAAAGAAATGTCTTCTTTTTCTAGAAGAACTTATGTAAAGCCAGCTACATGTGATAGCTTTTCTGCTTTTAAGTCGAACTGTACGAGGTAGTGTAAACATTTGAAAAACCTTTGATTTGCTTCTAAGTAAAGCTATTTTTATAATTCTAGGTATTTAAATACAGTAAAACAAGTTGTTATTATACTGTGGTTTCAGTGAAAGCTCCAAATAAATGTATTTCTGCTTATGCCGAGAAAGCATAATTCAGTTATGGAGTGATCATCATTGGACTTGTGTATTTTCAAGTTAATCAGAGAGCTGTGAGATACAGTAAGGAAATTCAGCTGTGTTGAGGTAATGAAATAACAGCTAAGATACAAGCTAGAGTTGGAAGACTCGGCGTATAAAGGAAGAGTGTATGAGCTAACACCTGGATGTTATGGACAGCGTTTGATGCAGAATTAGCTGTAATCTCCTTGTCCTTAAAATTAACCTTTATTTCCTTTTCTCCCCCCACAAAAGGTAAAAAGAAAACTCACTCGAAAAGGGAGGAAATGAAGGCCAAATAAAGGCATGCTCCAAGCTTCTGCAAAAAACTAGGATTCAGAAATTTCCTGTACAGGAACTGAAATTACTTCAAAAAACACACAGCTTTCAGCTCTGAAAACAGAAGGAAAACTATGCTTCCCTTCCACGTGAAATTAATCCTTCTCAATGGAAATGTAAAGCAGAAACTCTTGAGAAAGAGGCTAAAAGCATCTGTACTTATTTCCCCAGAGACTTTTTTTATGAAAAGTCAATAATTAAGCAAATTGCTTAACACTTGGTTCCAGTTCCTGCATTCTGGAGTTTAAAAGTGTATTTACACCATTAATTTTCATGCTGCATTTTTTTTTTTTTTAAAGGAAGTCAGAGGGAGGTCCTTACACTGACACTGAAAATTCGCGATCCTAGAGCCAGGTATTCCCATGTTTCACAGAAAAGGTAGAAGTCTACTGAATGGATTTTAAATAAGACTAGAGGAAAAAAAAATCACACAAAAAAAAGTTTTTTGCTTTACTTTTGGAGACTGTTTTATGTATAATTCTTTCTGCCTGCCTACTTTTCTGCAAAAGTAAGATGTACAGATTTCAGTTCCCTGCTATGAAAAGTCATGTGGTGGCAATTTTATAAATGTTGCTTTCTGATTTTTATCAGAGTGGGAAAGTAATCACTTAAAATTATTAATTCGCAAGTAGACATTTCATTTTTTAATTTTCCCTCCATTTTAGTTTAATATAATTTGCAATAAATGTACATATTGATGTTTGTTTTATAAAAACATATATCACTTTTAAGTGTTTTTACTCCTGCGGTTCTGTTGGAATATTCTGAATTTTAAAGGAGTAAAGACAGTCCAGCATTTGATTTTATAATGTTTGTCACCAGATTTTTATTATTGATGTAAAGAAAAAAAAAAAAATCAATTTTTAAAAATAGTTGGACTTTGGCAGCTTTGTAAGGAAAGTTGGAAATGTTTAGGATTGCTCTCAATTTTAAGCATCGTGCTGATTGGAAGTAAGTCTGTTTTGCATTTTGTCTTCCTGTTCAGGCTCATTTTTAATGTTTATTTTAGAAGATTGTTGCATCAATATTACGTTTCCTGGCATTGTTCAGCATAGATAAAAGTGTACACTTTTATGTACACATGATCATATTTAAGTTTGTTGCATAAAATAAACGCTTCTAGGTGTCACATGGCAGTCTTTTTTCTTTCTCCCCCCCCCCCTTTTCTTTTTTTTTTAATTTCTCTCTCAAAAAACCTGTATCTCTGCATGGTCTTAGGTGTTCATAGAAATTAGCGTATAAGCTGTAAAGCAGACAGCTTCATGTAGTGTAAAAGGTTTGTGTTTAGGTGAAATTATGGTGGACAAGTGCTGAAGCTGTATGGCGAGAAGGGGGTTGGTCTGCAGAACGACTGCAAGCAGTTCGTTTTTCTCCTCCGTGCCTCACTGCTTCTCTTTTGCAAATCATTTTGCAATCCCCTGCTGGCCCTGTAGGGGAGCTGGGTGCTGTTGACTGAAGCTGAGGATTACTCGCTGTCTTGGGATGGATGCAGTGTGGTTGCATACTGATAAACAAGCACTGAGTCTCCCTTATCAAGCATTTATTTGGTGTCACAGTGTATTTTTTCTCTGTTACAGAGAAAACGTGCTCTGCTTTGCAAGTATGTGCAGCTTCTCCTAGGACTGTCTGAAAGTATTTGACTTGAAGTGTTTTAGGTGCTCTCATTGAGAGGGATTTGAAAAGCATTTAATCACACATTGATCCATCAGGGTTTTGATTTCTGTAACTGAGATACTTCCACAAATTTGATTCACTGATCATAACACTGTTGGTTTGGGTTTTTGTGCTCTGGTCAAATGCTTCCCTCATGGAGTTGATGTGCTCTGCTGGTTTAAAACAATTTTTAAACCCTTTAGACAGAAGTTTGTAGGTGCTACCAGGAAGAGGACTCTCTTAAAAATGAGCTCTGGTATTTAGTGATGTGCCTTTAAAAACTATGTGAAAAGTCTTGGCAAACTGTACAAATATTTAATTCTGAATTGTTTCAAAAAATTATTTTGGGAGGCAAGTTGAGTTTTTATAGGTCAGTTTTTAATCAGTTTAATTGTCAAGTCACCCAAGGGATCCTCATAGAGCTCTAGAGGCTAGACAGTGTTTGTGGAGGTTATATGATTCAGTGCCATGCTCTGAGCAGGGCTTTTTTTTTTTCTTTCTTTCTTTTTTTTCCAGTTTTCTTTTTATACTCAGTTTCTTTATTTTTCTTTAAATGGACATTTGAATTACTTCTGTACGTCGACTACCAGTATAGCTAAAGAAAATGAACACTCCATGCTGCAAATTAGGCTGTGCAGAGATGCATACCAACTGTAGGAAAAGGTCCCCTGGTTTGCTGGCACCGTAGACCAGCTTACATGCACAATTTCTCTGCCTGACTCCAGCTATCACTGACCAAAGCAAAGTGCTGAGAGCACATGAGGCAAAATTCAGTTACTCCAGGGGTGAGCATTAGCCTTTATACCAAATGCAGGGAAGCACAGGCATAATTTTTATCCATATGTAATGTTATACGTAATTTTATCCATACGTGTGTGCATTGCCAGTTCTCTTTTTGAGGATAGAACAAGTAATAAAAATCTGTTGATCAGTTTAGAGCTGTGGAATTGAAGGCAAGTTACTGCAAGGGAGGAGATGCTTATTTTGTAGTTGACCGTATGCGAGCTCTGAAATAGCAGTGGGGATTGTCTCTGGTAATGAGAGAACTGATGCTCAGAGGTTTCCACCTTTTATTCTGTGATAAAGAATAAAAGAAAGCCCAGTTAAAACCTGGTGTTTGTGGATGGGGCTGAGGTTTCTCATTCAGATCCATAGTTAGCTCTAAGTTACCATCTTTCAAGTTCCCATTGTCATAAAACTGTGACTCGGTTTCTTAGCAGACGTGCATTTGTCTCTGTTTCTCTGATTCTGAGGCTGTTTGGCTCTTAAAACAAAAGGAGAGGAAGGCTGTTCTGGGAGCATCCTTTGTAAAGTAGTACATGAAACCTGAACTGCCCTGCAAAATTTAATCTGAATAATTGTTATAAACAAGGTAGTATTTCTAGAGCAAACTGGTGTCTTAAACAGGAAGGATAATATGCATTATTCATCTTTTCTGCATATGCTAAGTAACAACAAAAATACCTTTCCTAAAATGTTTTTCCAGCCAGTAGATGGTTAGCTCACATTAATGGACCAAGTTCAACACTAGTTAACGTGAAACTCAGTAGCCAGTCTGATAGCTCTCATAGCTGAACTGTCTTGTCTGAAGTTCCAGAAAGATTTGGGTTCACTAAATAAGTACCCAAGAAATTGTTTCTTTAAGAAATCAACTGTGCTGATCCTAGTCCAGTTGCATGTGTGCTCCATGGCTGTGTTTTTGGCAGTAATAAGTTTGTTTGTTTGTGTGCAGAAATCAAGACACAAATCATGCTCGAGGAAATAGCCCAAACCAAAGAAGTTGGACTGTAAAGTCTGCTTGCAAGCCAGGCTCCAGGTGTGCATAGCTGATAACTAAACATCATTCAGAGTAGCTGGTGTCAGCGCGAGGAATTGTCTCGGTGCAACAACAGGTAGGCACAGAGAATAGCAAGGTGTTGAACAGCAGTTGAAGTTCTGTAAGCAGCACCTGCTGTGTCCCTCCAGCATCAGAAACACGACCCATCTTTCCCTCAGTACCTCGCCTTACTTTCTGTAGTTCCAAAGGAGCTGATGAAGTTTTAGGCTTACCGTAGCAGCTTGTAAAGAAAGAAATAAGTGATCTGATGGGACCGTAGGAAGAGGTCAGCTCACACTTGTTCAGGTTCTAACCCTTTGCTCAGGTTACAGAAGCAGAAGAAGCACGCACACTGCCTCCATTACCTGGTAGAAGCAGCTACACCTGAACTCAGCGATGTCTCATTTGCCTAAAGACAAACAATGTGATCGTGTTCCTCAGAGCTTTGGTGTCGCTCAGGGATGTTTGACACAAGCTGTACTTATGCTACAAAGTTACAGAATTACTGTCTGCACCAAACAGTGTACAGTCATTGTAAGGCTGCCCTGGGAGAAGCCTTCCTGTTTTACCTGATGGAAAGGTCTTCCTAACCCACGACAAAGTATCTTCTCAGTTTCTGCTTTGCAAAGTGTGATGACAAGCTTTTGTCAGGGAACAGCGTATCTCTGCGGTGGCTGGGTGTTGTCAGGGGGAAGAGTCAGGACTTGCTGTGACCCTTTAACTTTGATAAGAGCCATTCCATTTTCAGCCTGGTGGGTTTACCACCAGCTGCACAATCAGATGCATGGTCAGTAGAGCTGAGACATCCGTGGGCAGCACAGATGGTCGGCGCAGCTGGGTCCTTGAGGAGTGGGAGCATCGGGAGGCGCGTCTGCTCTGCAGAGGAAGCGCGGTGGTTATTGGAGCTGATTTGTAACTTGCTGAGAAGTCATGCTGGTGATGGGGTAGTCAACAGCAAGTCAGCTGAGGTAAGAAGCTCAACCAGGTAGCTCTGCATACATGCAGTGTCCCACACCCACGACCAGACTATTATTTCAACAGCCACGAGAGCTCAGATGCGTGTTCATAGCCACAAGAGTTCAGATGTGTGTTCATACAGCTGCAAGGCAGGCAAGCTCTAGAACAAGAAATACACGTTTTACTCCTTAAGTTCAGTCATTAAACTCATCTGTTTGCCCTGGAAGCTGAGATTGATGTATCTTGGCCCTGATTCACCAAAGCTTGGGAAGCAAAAGCTGGCCTATGATTATTGCAGTCTCAGACATGAGCTGAGCTGCTTTGGTGTTAGGTCTGAGTGCTCCACAGCAGGTAGATTATCACCATCTATTCTAGAATAATTTGAGTTCTTTCTTTGGTGCAGCATAGGTGTAGCAACCACTGTCTGCAAGAAAGCTGGGATGTTGAGGATATTTTGGGGTAGCACTGGTGTCTCTGAGTAAAGGTGTCTGATTTCAGCATGTTCCAGCCTTCTGCTTGGGTGAGGTTTCTCTCTTACACGTAGTTGCTGCATAAAGCTCTTTGCTTCTCTTACTCAAAGCCTCTAATGTACTGTCAGACAGACTTCCACATGTGTGTGCTGTTCATCACATTAACAGTTGGAATTTCTCCTGTTGATGTTTTTCCTATGCACATCTGAAAATCTGATGTCTTTACTGCTTTTATTTTGAAACTACGATACAGTTTTCAGCCATTTTGATACAAATATTCCTTTTTTTTTTTTTTTTTTTTTTCCCTAAAACTTAATTTGTCACACCAGTGGTTTCCACAGGCTTAACTGGATGTTGCAAGGACATGCTTCATTTCACTTTGTAATATTCCTAGTCTGAGGCAGGGGTTTGGAGACTGATCTTGAGATGACTGAGTTATTCTAAGCTGGTGGTGATACTTCCTCATGGTACAACAGCATTCATGTTGGATTTCTAAGGTGTTTTTCCAGAAACCAGAGGCGAGGTGGCATTCATGTGATAGGTTTTGCTTGATTTAGACTGGAAAAGTGCAAGTAAATCCCAGGCTCCAAACTGTGCATGTTCCTCCCAGCTATGAGGAAGTCCTGCCTCCTGTCCTTTGCTGCCATTTGGAGCATGGATCTATCCCAGCTCAAGTAGGTGGTTCTGGCTGCTCTTTGAGAACTGCGAGTACTTCATGGCTCTGGGGCTCCATCATATCTCTGTATAAACACCTGATAGAAGGTAGAGAACTGGTGTCAGACTCTTCTCAGTGAGCACACAAGAGGCAGTCATGGTTTCTCTCTTACATGTAGTTGCTGCAAAGAAACAAGGAATTTTGTTCAAATGCTTTTAAAAGATAAATAATAATAATCTTTATAGTGCAGGAACGGAGCACTGGCTTGGGCTGCTCAGAGGCCGTGGGCTCTCCTCCTTGGAGATGTTCAAAAGCCACCTGGCCGTGGGCCTGGGCACCCGCTCTGGTGTCCTGGAGGGGTCTGGGCTAGAGGGACCCACAGGTCCCTGCCAGCCTCAGCCGTGCTGTGCTCCTGTGATGTCAGCTCTGGGCTCTGAGTCCTTTGAAATGATGGCAGTTCACTCCAGGCAGCATTACATGATTTTCTGATTGCACACCTCCAAGCAGGCGCCTTTCCCATTTGTTTTCTCTTCCTGCTGACCCTGTCTGGTTGGTTTTTTTGCTCATCACACGAATTCATAATTTCACTTGTTTTTCAAAACCAGTAAGTACGATGTGTGGCAGTAACGTCAGGGGCTTTATTGTATAATCTCTTTCAACCTTCAGCCACCAACCATTTGAATGCACTGACACAGCAGATACTACCAAAATCCTTTTAAGTAGGATAAGGGAGGTGGCTTTGACCTCCCTTTGAAATATATATGTATGTATATATAAAAACAATCTGTTGATTACAGTTCAGACTCACGGCAGCTTTCTTGATGTCCAAACAGTTGCAAGTGCAGGGACTCCCGGAGCTGGGGGAGGAGTGCAGAGCTGAAATGGATGGCTTCTGCTGCAGCCTGGCGTGAGCGATTCTGCAGGGCTGTGCAGCAAGCAGGGCCAGGGCCAGCAGCAGGGAGGCCAGGCACATGTGTGGCTGTAGGCTCGGAAGGAAATTGCCCCTGTCCACAGCACGGGGTCATTGTTCCTAGAAAGATGAACTGACCAGTAGGCGCCGTTACAAATTCTAGATTTGGGACAGAAGCACAGCACAGCTGAGGCTGGCAGGGACCTCTGTGTCCCTCCAGCCCTGCCGCAGCTCCAGCAGGGACACCAGAGCAGGTGCCCAGGCTCATGGCCAGGCAGCTTCTGAAGATCTGCGAGGAGAAGACACCGCAGCCTCCGGGCAGTCTGTGCCAGAGCTGTCACCCACACAGCACAGAAGTGCTCCTGGTGTTCAGAGGGAACCTCCTGTGCTACATTTTGTGTCTCTTGCCCCTTGCCCTGGTACTGCACACCACTAAAAAGAACCTGGCTTCCTGCTCTTTGCACCTTCCCTTCAGGCATTTATGCATATTAATGAGATCCCCCTGAGCCTCTTCCAGGCTGAACAGTCCCAGCTCTTTACCTCTCCTCCCAGAAGAGGAGCTCCAGGCCCTTTATTAGACCCTTTCTGTCATATCCAGGCCGCTCAAGCTGTGCAGCATAGCACTGGACCAAGCACATCAGAGACACCTCACCAGAGCTGAGCAGAAGGGAAGGACCACTTCCCTTCCCCTGCTGGCAGCGCTGTGCCTAACACAGGCCAGGATGCCACTTGTCAGCAGCGAGGACAGGTTACTGAGTCATGTTCAGGTTGGTGGCCACCAGGACCCCAGGTCCATTTCTAGGGAGCTGCTTCCAGCTGGGTGCCCCCAGCATGTCCTGCTGCTGTGCCTCCTTATGTGCAGCACTACGGGTTTCTCCTTGCTGAACAGTCACAGCTGAGGACTGTTCCCAAGTGGGAAGAGTGACAAATGATCAGTCTGAGAAACAACACTTTCCCTGTTTGTTCTTAGGAGCCATTTGGCTTTTTCTACCTCTGCACCATCTGACTTGGAGAACTGTCAGTACTTTGTTCGGACATGTCTGCTTCTAAGTAGCTCTCTCTTCTGACAAGTGTGGCCTGCAGACAGTTTGCTCCTGGGGTTTTGATGTGGGTCAGGCCAGTTAGGGACTTGAATGTGGGAGATTGCTATAAAGGGCAATGTGCATGACAAGCAGGAGCGCATCCCCAGCTGCCCAGCCCAGCTGTAATGTGCCTCTGGAACGTTCATACACACGCTTCATTTCACAGGCTTTGTCCCTTTAATGGTGAAAGCCATAAACAAGTCTTCATTCCATTGAAGCTGACAACTTTGGCTCATTCAAATCACTTTGGACACAGGTAAGACACATCTCAGCCATTCCACCTTCCTGCAACGACTTGAAGATGCACCAGGAGTGCTCTTGCCCTGCTCCACACCCAGGGTTTGCTCTTTAGCCTCAGGGCTGGAAGAAGTATGGTAGTGGTGGCATTTCCAGTGCTATTTCTTTGCTGAGAAAGAAATACATACCGTGAGCTCTCACCCCTGTGAAATGGAGCTGACCAGCTCTAGGTCTGCTTTCAGAAACAAAATTCTCCTCCAAGCCTGACTGGCAATTCTGTGTTGAGCTGTTGCTGGTGAGGGGCTGCTGTTCCACTGGGGCTGTGTTAGGGTAGGTTAGGTTCCTGAGGCAGGCAGGGCTGTGCCCACAGGTGGGTACCATGGCTGCAGAGCCTCCCCAACCTCTCCAGCAGGCTCAGCAGGAGTCCTGCAGCTCACTGCCTCGCTCCCCTTTAACACACTGCAGTAATGCCTCTCCCAGCCCAGCAGCAAAGAGAACAGCTGCTCTGGCAGTAATGCAGGGAGGAAGGGACCTGGGCAGGGCAAATGACGTGCTTGCCAGCATCATCCTCCTGCCCCACTGTAAGTGGATTGCACTGTGAGCCACTTCTCCCCCTTCACCACCATAGCTCTCATTTTTCCCTCACAATTCCAGCTGCTCTTCATTTGTTCTTCATTTGGCTAAAACCCACCTAAAATCCTCACGTATTTCACCACAAAGCAGCTACTGCGTGAAACAATGTAATTTATTTGACATTATACCAGACATGGGTGCTCCAGCCCCAAACTTGGCCTTAAAACAATTTTAAATCCTGGACTTGCTGCACAGGCATTACCAGAGTTACCCAGCTGAGGGCTAAAATTTGCCAGCATTACAGCTGCCGAAACACAAACTTAAATACAGGAGAACTGAACCAAACATCTGTGATCACGATCAAAGCCTCGCTTCATGGTCACACCATCCCTGCACAGCAACGCCACGCGGTGCACAGCCCGCTAACCCAGCTCCAGGCTGTATTTCATCAAGTATCCTCTGTCAGCTCCCACTGAGCAGAAGGCAGCTTTCAGACCACCGTGTTCCGTTCAGCAACCACTGACCCAAGCCCCACAGCCTCTGCCCGAGCCCTCCCCCAGCTGCAGGACAGCACCGGGAGCTCAGCAAGAGCCATCACCTCCCTGCAGAGAAGTGCCGCAGTCCACGCAGCACACCGTGCTTGGAAATGCACAGCTACCAGATCAGCGGCAGCAGGAAACAAAGGCTGCTTCCTCTCTTTCTTCAGACACAGCCTACACCGCTTTGCTTCTTCTCAAGGAGACACCGCGTGTGCTCTGTGAGCCTTAGCCAAAATCACGCTTTCACCACACAGATTAAATTTACACCATTTCTCCCTTTTCCACGAGCATTAGGACAGAGCCCAGCCGCTCTCACTGCTGACACAGAGGCAGTGCACTGGGGAACACGAGAACCATCTGAAATACCAGAAATAAAAAGAAAACTGCTTTCAGGGAAACATGCATTTATTAAGCATTCCCAGCGAAAAGAAATCAACATCTTTTCAAATGTGTGTTTATTTAAAAAATCATTTGTGTACAAAAGTGTTTGTGTTTTTATTTTCAAGACAAAAAACACTGATGCTGCATCCCAGCCCCCCCACTCCATTACAGGCAGGCTGATGCACAGGAGCCCACCTCCTACCAAGCTTTTATCAGACTTTTTAATATATTTTTTAGGGTTTTCAGGTTGTTTTTTTTTTTTTTTTTGTTGTTTTTTTTTTTTTTTTTTTTTTGGTTTTTTGGTTTTTTTTTTAAGAAAAGTCAGAATTTCAGATGGAAAAGTGAAAAGCAGGGTTCTTCCACAGCTGACATCAGCGTTATGAGGGCAGCCTGCTCCAGCCACCCCCCAGCACCAGCAGTGGGCAGATACAGCATTTTCACAGTACATTTCCTCAGCTGTTGAGTCACGTCTCCCAGCTGACACCAGCAAGGAGAGGCTCAGCGCCACAAGCAGCCGGCCAGAGAGTTTGATGCCTACAAAGCAGGTAACAGCAGAGAAGGAACATCACAGTACAGGGCAAACGAGTTCTAAGATTTTGCTGAATGAGAGCAGATCTGAAAAGATGAGTTGCTAACTCCAGGGCACTGCAGCTGGAATAACCGAGCAAGAAGCAAAATGCATTGAGGACAGCTGGGCTGATGTGGCTACAGCTGAACCAGCTGAGGATGCAGCACCAGCAGAAGAGCGAGCTGTGTGCAGCCACTGATGGCTTCAGAATAGATCAGAAAATGAGCAAGAGGGAAGAAACAGCTGCTTCTTCACCTAGCCATGGGAGAAGGCTCTGACTGGAAAATGAGGAGAGTTCATAGCAAACCACCTGCACAGCCTTCCCAGGCAAAGCCCGAGGCACTCGCTGAGCACCCTGGCTTCCTGCTGCAGCTGGACGATGCAATGGATGGCACGATGAAGGGCGTTCTCAGCTCATCAAGTCCTACAAGCGCAGCACAAGTGAGCAGCTAGATGTTTGGATCAACTTCTGCCATCAACAAATAGGGCAGGAGCAGGACAGGACACCTGACCTTCTTGAGGCTGCATATAAGCAGACACGAAACCAAACTAGCACTGCTCAGGTGGTTATCCTTTTCCCCTTTGGGCAAGCCTCCAACACTAAGCCAGCTTTTATTGGTATTTAGGAAGGAAGCAAGGGACGTGCTCACAGTCAAGCTTCTTCCCCTCACTCTGAAAACAGAACATTTCACATTAGGAGATGCAGTAAACAAGAACTCTTGCTTGAAACTACGTTTCAGGTTTGATTTTCCCCCTCCCATAAATCAGCACTCCATAGGCTTTCAAGTACCCAGACTGATTCACAGCTTCAATTTGCATAGTTTGAATGTTTGTTGCCCACACCACCCCCGACAGGCTCGGTATCACCAGGTAAGCTCCTTCCTGCCTATTTAATTCTTTTATTCTGATCTGAAAGGAGAAGACGGACAGACAATATTCCTAGTGCGTTAGCACCCAGCCCCACGCTAACTCCTGGGCTAGGCACAGCACAGCGCCCAGCTGGCACAAGGCTCACCAGAAAGCTGCTCACTCATACCCAGTTCTGCGCTGCTGGCTTGGCACGCTTTTTGCTGCAAAAGGGAAGTTTGGAACACGCAGGAGTAGCACCGCAGGCCAGAACTTTCTGGAAGGATCCATCGCTAAGCTTTGTCCAAGAGGTCCCAGTTGGTCACAGCAGGAGCACAACTCCCTCACAGACACGAGGGAGAAAGCTGCGAGTTTGGCAAGGGGGAGCAGATGCCAGAGATGGAGAGTTTGGCACTCACGGGAAAACTGAGGCTTTTGGCAACACAAAGGGACATTCCTTTATCTCTATGCAAAATTACACTATGCTTTTTGAAGAAGTGGATGAGATAGGAGCTGCTGGTTCCCCACCAACCACTTTGCCAGATGAACATTAAAATGTTGAGCAGTGAGATCTCACGCTCTGGAAATCTGTATGCTCCATTAGCAACGCCTTGTTAAGAAAAACTGGGCCATCTAGACTTCAGAATAACTGTTTCAAGCTGCTTTCTTAAATACTGAAGGACGACAATATGAGATTTATTGTACTCGGCAAGCAACTGTCCCCACAGTTCACAAAAATTCGTTTTAAGCAAGCAGGAAATGTGAGCCTGAGCCTGAAGCAGTGAGCAGTGTGGCAGCTCTGCATTGGCCATGTGTAGGGCCCACAACATGGCGCCGCTCACGCACATGGCACAACTACATTGTGTACAAACTCAGCGAGCTGAATGCTGATAGTAAACTCCCTGGGGCTCAGCCCCAGCTGCAGCTGAACCAACCCTGAACAACCTTATTCCTGTATTCAACTCTGATAACTATCGAGAAGACAAAACCACTCCTTAGGAAAGACTAACATGAGAACTCGAGAACTTCAGCCCACTGATGTCTCCCTAATGTCATCTCTCCTTCCCAGCTCAGGCCTTGAGAAGCTGCCCTCTGCCAGCACCTGAGCCAGCATCAAGGTATCTCTGCTGTAAAGCACGTGGGGATGGAGGGCAAAAAATAGCATCCAACACCTACGCGTAAGGGAAAGGGAAGACAAGTGTTCTTGTACGGAGACAACAATGAGGTAACTTCACAAGAGAAACAGAAGTTAACAGGGCGTTGTTTCAGTGGTGACCATGACCACCTCAAAACCACTTCCACTCTTCTTCCCTCCCCATCTTCCTTTACGCACAGTTCAGGAAATGTGGGTACCTCTGGACACGCGCTTTCAGTGGGCGCTCTTAGGAGACCGATCTCATCCAAAGACACACGCAGAAGCCCACGACAGAAGTTTTATATCCCTTGACAACAATTTCAGAGTTTCTTCTTTTGATGAATAGCAGCGAAGAGCAAGGGAAAGCAGTCAGCAATTTATAATTACCACCAGGATAAAACAACACAACAGAAAAGGAGTTGATGTAATCAAGTTTTTACCCTGTACAACAGAAAAAACAGCAATCTGAGGTTAACACTAGCGGCGTTCTGCCAGTTTCCTACCGTCCCTGGTTCTCACCTAGCAAACCAGCTGAACAGTAGCAGCTTCTTGTTTAAAAAAATAAATAAATATAAAGAAAGACAAAACAATTTGTTTCCTTTGGCATCTTCGAGAATGATTTACACTAACTGAAGAAAATCCAAGAAAAGTGATCAGACTACACCTCAAAAAGCAGTATGTATAAGACTAAGCAAATGCATTTAGTATTGCACTGATATGAGCTAGAAGTATTTACTGTCTGTGCCCCCAAAATATTTTAAGCTCGGACACATGGGACAGAAGAGTTCAGAGCGCATCCCCGAAGAGTTGGGTCTGTACAGCTCTACTTTCTGGTTCTGTTCCACAGCTGTGCTCCAGACACTGATCAGGTGCAGCGTTCCTGATCTCATCCAGTACAACTTCTAAACAAACCTCTACGAAGAGTGAAACTATTTCAGCCTGCACTTCACAGTCCAAGAGAAACCCCAACCAGACGTCCCTCCCCACATCCCACCCCATTAATGCACTCTTCAGGAGAAGAGACAGTTGTGGAAAAATGCCTTACGTGGTACAGCACTGACAATCCCCACCCTATTCTCAGCATTTCTCTGAACGTCCTTGTCAGATATATTCTCAAAAGTTAGCATCATATTCATAAAGACAGTAGAGCTCTCTTTAAATAGATGTACTAGTGTTTGAAGTTGCAAAACTAATAATTTTCAAGCTTTTGCACTCAGGATGAAATGTCATTTTAATACGAATAAGACGACTGACTGTATGTACAAGCCAAGGTAAGTTTCAGTTCTCGTTTATCAGAAACATCAATCCAAAAGAAAGCTAAATTGAGAACAAACTTCTATGTGCATTTGAAGTATGTACAGTAAAAACACCAACACAGCCTCCATGTGTCAACTAGAGAAAAACGCAAGCAAGGATGAGTTTTCAAGTACCTGGAAAGCAATCCTTAAACTGAAGCCCAAAATAAAGCTAGGAAACTGCTGCAAAAACAGCTGATTGCATCATATCAAGCACTCAAAAGAAAATATAATTCTCAGTATGCCAGAGAATTAGCTTTTTCCTCCTTCAAATCCAGTGAAGTCATATTATCCAAGATATATTGAAGAACATTTTACATCCACTTAAGACAAAAAGAAAAAAAAAAAGAAAAGAAAACCAGCTCCATTCTTGTGCTATATCAAGGCATACTAAACCCTTACTAGTGTGTAGAAAATACGATGGATGAAAATCACTGATAATTCAAAATATGTTCTTCATAGGCGAGCCTAGACTACCATACATGGCACACAATACCAACAGAATGAAGAATCATCGAGGGAGGGTTCTTAGCTGTATGACGTCAGGGAGAAGAGAATCCGGCTCCCCAATTAATAAGCTACGAAGAAAAAGGTTCTGAACAGGTCACCATTTGCAACTTTGGGTGAATCTTTTAAAGTCTTTCAGGAAAACAGGAACACTCGAGTATTTAAATGGTGCTCTCTTCAGCGCCCCTACCTAATACGTCTATTAAGTACAAGCATGCAAATATAGGTCAATCCACAGGCACATAGGATCCATGTTAAGAACAGTAAGATAGCTGTGATGAGCGGCACCAACAATTTTGATGACTAACACTCAAAATGTGGCTTTCTGAATTACTAAATCAAAATCCTGAAGAAAGTTCCTGCTAGTTTTCGTCACACTGCTAAACACGAAAGTAGGCATGTTTTTCCCCCCCTTATTTTAGCTGAGCTCAAAGAATTTTTACAATATTTAGTAAGAAAAAAATTAAAGTATTTCCCCTTTTTAAATTTACACAGACGTTTAATTAGCTTTATTTACAGAGCGGTTTTTCAGTCTCCAATCGTGCCTAGATAGCATCATCAGGCAAGAGTGCCAGTTTTAAAAGAGAATCTATATAGAATCCTAAAAATAACAGATGGTGATGCTCCTCCGAAGGGGCAAGCTGGACAACCGAAGCAGCTCTCTACATGGTTCAGTTACTCAGGAGTAATTCTGTTGCAGTCTCTACATCCCATGATTTTGAAGACAAGGCCACTATTACTGCATTCTGCAATGAGAAAACAAACAGTAAGGTAAACAGGTAACAGCAACATTTTCAGTGCGTGAGCCTGCAACTGAGAAATGAAATTTGTTTGCAGATTTATCAGCTTATGTTGGTTTTTCACCCAAGTCTTAGCTAATCATTTTCAGAAAGGTTATTTCAAAAAGGGTGAGGGAACTTCAGATTTACTAATTTATTCTTTCACTAACAACGAAGCATCTCAGAACTCCAACTGCAGCCAAACCGCCTGACTGACCCTCCAAATTGAACAGAAATGGCCAGTTTTACTTCAATGTCTGAATGGCTCCTATTGCCTATATGCTTGCCCCACTCCTACTGGAAAACATTCAAGTTACCTATCATAGAACGGCTTGGGTTGGAAGGGAACCTCATGGATATACTTACCCTATCAAAGCCCATAGCACAAAGGTTTTCTATTTTTCTGGTGTATTCTGGACTAGAAACTGGTGCTCCAGCATACACATGTGCCCAAAGTCGAGCTGTCTGTTTAAACATTTCTGGATTTTGTTTGTACTATACAAAAGAAAGAGAGGGGAGAATGGGAAGTTAAGTCAACTCAACGGTCCAACCAAAGAGTACGATGACGCAGCAGGTTCCATTCCCAATTCTCTCTGTAACATCTTCAACAATATTTCAACCCTATTTCACGCTGATCCAACTCAAGTTTTTGAAACAATACGTGGAGGCGAGCGTTACACGCAGCTGAAGCTTATGCAAGCATTTAATTGGATGCGTTTGCCTTTGTTAAATGACACACTACAGGTGTGTGTACAATCCAGTAATACTAGCTCTGCCAACACAACGCTCTCGACTGCAGCGACCAGGAAGGACTACAGCAGCTGTATTTGGCACAGCTACCAAACGTTTCTGTTCAGCGCAGCAAAGCATGAGCTGCTCCCACGTCAGCAACTGGTGAATGTATGCATTGTGCTGAACTTTTGTGTATTTCTCTCATCACTGAAGTGACGCCTGGTTTTGTACACTGCAGGGACTTCTACATTTCAGGGAGGGCTGACTCTTACTACATGCCCTCCTACTCAAAATACGGATGTAAGGGCAGCTTGTTACCATGAAAAAGGGCTGAAAAACCAGGAGAATGTGCAAGAAACTAGGAAATTGCAACTCTCTGCAAGCTACTGTTAATCAGACAATAACATTTAAATACACTGCATAATTTTATTTTGCACCAATCTTGTCACTAGCAGGTTTTTCAGCAAACAACACAGTGACCATTATAAGAGCTTTTGCCCTGTGCCAGGAACTCAAAAGCCAGGAAAGTGGGTCATCTGTCATGAACTGTAGACAACAAAGCAAGACGACAGCTTCCTGTTCCAGCAACGTTCATCTAGAAAATCAAGTTTTAAATCTCCATAACCATACACTGCCTTTATTCAAACCATACTTTTTCTCCTTAATCATTCCTCCTGAAAAAGTTTTTCCATCCTTACCTATATAATAAGTGTTAGCACTAAGATGATGTGACAAGATACAGGAAAATGCACGATTTTAGAGTCATTTTAAGGACAGAAACACAACCATCATTCTAGTATTTTATCCATACATCTAAACAATCATACCTGTAAAGTACTGTCCAAGTCAGTACTTCTTACATTTCATTTCACTTTTCCTACAGCACAGTCCCAAATTCAACTGCATTATGAGCTGTGTACACCTCCTGCTAACTTTGTTCCCCACGAAGAACCCCACATAGTCACTGACTATTAATGGTGTTAAACAGAGAAGATAACCTACTGTAGAAATAACTCTTACATAAACAGTGCTCTCTAATACATTTTTAATCTTTACAACTAAAGAAGTGAGGAAGCAGTAAGGGTAGCATCAGTAACATCCCAAAACAATTCTGTCTTAAGAAAACTTCCTATTCTATTTTTTAAGGATTTGAAAATATTGGCAGATCTAATAAGCAACAAGCTGAAGAGGAAAGAATTTAAGTCGTGTTCGCATAACTGCATTTTATTCAGAACTAGCTTTCAGTTTCCTGAAAGTAGAACTCCTTTATTTAGTAATCTGGCTTCTCACTGAACTGAGAAGCACACAAGAATCTCTTACTGATGTCTCTGTATTGGGAGTCACAGTCAATTATGCTGCTGTACTTAAAAACCAGCTGTAACCAGTCAAGTATGATGAAGTAGTTTTGGCACTGGACAGCATCTGAAGATGGCAGGTACCTGAAATCACTGCCATTATCTGAGCAGGAGGAGTAGAACACTGCGTTCACCCTGAGATTCAGCCAAAACATGTGTAGGAAAATACTTCCCTGTACCTCATCTAACAAATAATTACGTAAATTAGCAAAGTAAAACAAAGATGAGCATACAGGATACATAATTCCTTATTAGATTTTGTTTTCAAGAAGATTTTTGGGGATAGTAGAGGGGAACAAGAGGATGGGACAAGATAAGTGACCTGGAAAAAACAAAGACCGTGCACCATTATGTGGAAGAACTGGATGTTAACCTTCACCTCTCTCAGAGTTTATAACAACTTTCTACTTACACACGTGTGTAACTAAAGGCCAACCTGCTGGCACAGCAGATTGGCCCTTCACATAGATATCTGTAGGGGACAAACTGAATCTTCCCCACACCAGCAGTGCCACAGTCCCACCTGACACCCCCAAAGACCACCTGGAAAACTGCAATCCAGAGTCCAGAGAGTTTCATGAAGTTTTCTATCTGAGGGAGAACAACTTCCAGCTGAAGTGTTTCTATGAGATTGTTGGAATTTTACTTTCAGCAGCAGAATAGGAAGTTCTATTTTTGTTCTTTGTGAAAAAGGAAAATGTAAAACAGCTTTTCCACCAACGAACAAAATGAGTTTCCTCTGTTCTCCACGTTTCCCTCTAAAACCAGACAGCTTTGATAAACTGATTAACTATCACCCTACATAGACTAGACTTTAGGAGAAGGGAGTACACACTTCTTACCCTTTCCTGGAGCATGCTGACTTACAGGAGATATAGAGAAGATTGATGCTGGAAGAACTTCTTACTTACTTACTTTTTTGTTACTGAAATATATCCTTATTATCAGCCAAATGCAAAGCAAAGCCTTCTCTCCCTCTCCCTCTCCCTCTCTCTCTCTCTCCCCCCTCCCCTTCCCCCCAAGAAAAAAGGAGAAATAAATGCATACTTGGGATTTTGCTGAAAACTGTCAAATGATTGAAGCCATAGAAAGGTTGTTCCCATCCTTGATCAACATTTTAAATAGCACCAGCTATTTTTTTTATAATAAATTGTTGCTACTGTCTGAAGAATAACAAACCTTGCTGATTACATTAGAATTCTATTAATACATATTTGACTAAAATAGTTAACCCAAGTACTTGCAAAGGTAAAACACAGAATGCTCCATGTAGATTAAACGTGTCTCACGAATAGTGACTTGCAGCATTTAATCCTAAGATTTTTGTTTTCAACAAATCAACACTCAGCAGTATTCATACTAATCTAGAAGAGGAGCTACAAGCCAATTCAAATCCAATAAATAAATAGTTTCAGAATAAAAACAAATGTTTGTGTAAGTCTTAGATTTTCACAGAATCATAGAAAGGCCTGTGGTGAAAAGAACTGTAATGATCATCTAGTTTCAACCCCCTTGCTATGTGCAGGGTCACCAACCACCAGACCAGGCAGGCTGGAAGGAAAGTTTAAAAGGAAAGTTACGTTGGAATCCATTTTACTATGCATAGTTACCTCCCGACATTTCTTACAAGCTAAATAAGGAACCAAGAAACAAATACATCTTTTCACACTGCACAGTAACTGCTATTTACTTTGGAATACAGAGAGTAAAGAACAAAACACTGTAGTAACTCACACCTACTGTAAAGCAGTTTTCAAATAGGTGACTGAAAAATCTTTATTGACTGACCTTATTCCAAACTCAGTTCAAGTTAATGAAGGTTACAGAAATGTTAGCAGTTCAGTCAACTGAGCTTCTTACCTGGTTTGCCACTACTGCGTCTTGCGGATCGTCTGGTTCTGCAGCAGCCAACAACGCTTGCAGAGATAACAACACTGTTCTTAGAGTCATTGCTGCTGCCCTGAAATTAGAATTTGAAAATGACTTTACCAAATCCCACACCTGTAGACACCTCTGCTGCTACAGTCATAAAACAAGGGATATGAGAATACATAGAGATATTTTAAATCTGGAAGTTAGAACCTTCAACTAGTACAGTTTAGAGGTAGTAAAACACAGTTTAATTGAAGTGAGTTTTTAAATGGGGACGTGATCATTAACGATGCTCTAAGTATGTGGAAAAGAACTCTTGACCTACACAATGGATCTTACCCACATCCCAGAATTCATTTCACTTGCTCAAAAAAAGAAGCTAGCTTGAAGTTTGTGTTGTCCTTCCTTACTACCCGTAACAGCACCTTGCTCAATCTCTGGGTACCAAACTGTCAGCCAACGTGTGCTCCCTCTGCTGGCACTCTTTATAAGAAAATAGCATATACAGAAACAGTGACCTTTATTTAAAATTCTTATACCAGATAAGGAATTTTACATTTGACATCTTTTGCATTGCATCACTTTACATTTCTTCCCCCTAAAGAAGTTAACAATTTACATAGTGAATCACTACCACAACAAAAAAAGGTTGGACAATTACAGAAGCATGCAACTGAAGGTAGTCTCCCAACTTTGTCTCATTTCAACATGATACACTACTGACAGTTTCAACCAGTCGTCCCGGTTTCAGCTGGGATACAATTCCAGACAGTGTAAGAAAACGTTTCTGTAGAAACAATGGTGCTCTAAAGGCATTTAATGGCTTCTCTGAAAGATGTTTGTTGAAGACAATGTGGCTCTGGAGTCTAAACCATCCATCTCCTAAGAGTTCATCATTTACCTTCATCTCAACGCCTATCGAGAATAAGAGACTTCAATTGCTTATAAAAGGGAAAACCAGGTATGTATCTAAAGTCAATCATCACTCAGAAAAGAGGTATCAAATCATTATTTGCATGTTAATCTGTAGAGCTGTAACATTTCAAATGTACAGTTTCAATAGATTTTGATCATGAACACCATCTCTGATCTACCATTCCAGCTGGCACATGTTGGCAGCCACATCAGGACCCTGCTGTGCTGAGCGGTTCAGCAGACTCAGTTGTTGCGCTGCTGGCACAGACAGATCTTCAAGGTAATACACAAAACTATTCAACCTTTTACTAGTGGAAAAATGCAACATTTTAGATTTGAGTTAGACAGTTACAGTACGTGAAATGCTAAAGGAACGTTGTGGAGAAAAGCATAATCAATCAACACAAGTATCAATTAACAGAAAGTAGCTTCTCCTTTTCTGGAAGGCTGGAAGTCAGTGCAGCAAGTTTGTTAGAATGGGTAGAGAGGAATTTCATCTGTTGGTCCAGATAGCATTGCTGTCTGTTTCTTTTTGTATTTCCAGTGTCAGATTTCAGAAGCTTGGCTGTTTTCCAGTACTGACGCGCTGTCTCGCGGTACGGCAGAGCGCATCTATGCTGCACCCTGTGTCACGTAAGGTGTCAGAGGTACGTCTGTGACACTTGAGTATTGTACTCCTAGCTGTATACACTAAGGCTTTCCTCCTATGTTGCTAGCCAGTCCAATTAGGCATTCTTCCCTAATTATGTCAAATTCTTAAAATATTTTTCTTAGAAAGTTAAGTTAAAAAAAAACCCACAACTTGATAATCACTGAGATTTCACAGTGTAATGTTCCACATCAAAATGAAGTGAGAAGAAGCATCCCATGTGCTAGAGATTTTAATTAGCACACATTGTCTCATTCCAACTGCTACATCAGTTTCAAGTCCCCTCAAGCACTCAGCTTCATACACTTAACTCTTCAAAACGTAACCCAAAAAAACTGAAAAGCCCTAACACTTTTACAAGATCTGTATTCTAAGAAATCAAGTATTTCAGCTTCCTAGCTGAATGCTTCTTTAAATTATAAAGCTGGGGATTAACTAGAAGGATGCTTAATCCAATAAGAACACCTAGTTACTGAAACGCAGCCTCAGCTGCACGAAGAGATCCTAGCTAACTCAGTAAACTGCATACAAACCATCTTGCTTTTCCATAGCTAAATCACACACACCAGAAGACTGACCCTGAATAACAGAGTTGAAGTGTTTTTGCATTACACACACCTGTGCTATTTTACTCTTACAATCTTCCTCTTCTCTGCCATCTTGAAATCAATCTGCCCAACACATACGTTGCTGGCACAACCCACAGGATAACTGCTAATGTTAAATGACTCATGATGCAATGTATTGACTTCTCTGGCACCCAGGTGTCAACAGACCACCAAACTTTCTCACCTTTCTAAGCTCAAATGGATGTAACCACTTCCATCTTCTTGCAGGGAATTTCAGAAGCTACCACAGCCACTACGCATGCTATTAACCCAAGGTCCTCAGTTATGTTGTTTTATTACACTGTCTAGGATTATTTGTTTTGGGGAGAGACACTTAACATGAACTATCAGCAACTGTAACAGACACCATAATTACACTGTCACCAAAAAAAGCTCTTCCAAACTCTTGTCTCACAGAAATCCTTCTACTTCAGGTGTTTGAAAATACTACCATTACTTAAACTGGACTGCCCAGGGCTCGTGGAGTTCTGACCACACACACTGCTTTTACAAGCAATTTACTTTCATTTACACTGTATCTTCTAGGAGCAGAAACAGCACAGCAGGGGCACAACCAAGGACAAGAGGTGCCTTGGAGAAACAGAGCACAAGTCCCAGCATGGCTCCTGCTGGCTCTGCCTTTCCAGACTCATCTCTCGTTTGTAGACTGATATGGAGCATCTTGGGACCTGCACTTCTGACACTCCAATTTCAAAATGGACAACAAAAATAAATACCTCACTTGTGTGGATATACAGATGGCTGACAACTCTCAGAACTCGCTGGGTTAGCTATATATGTTAAAAGGTTTTAAAATGTAATTTACAATGTACTTTCATTCCTCAAAATGGCTTCTTCATCTTACGCATAAGACAGCCTTCATTTGACACAAGCACCTGAAGAAATATTTTTAAGTTATAAAAGAAAACCAGATACAGTTTTAGCTTTTAATAGTGTAAAAATACACATACACTTTTTCTTTTTTTTTTTAACGAAAGGAAAATCAGGTTTGTGGTTTGTACCACTGGGTACTGTAACCATATACTCAACATTTCCTACCTTTAGGATATGAATTAGCTTTCCTGATCAAAAGGCCAAAAGTCTTTTTATTTTCTATGTAGATGAGGCTTAATTTTTTCAGAAGCAAATTAAGATTCCCAGAAGAAATTGGAAAGACAGCTAAAAATAGATTCTCATTCTCCCATTTCCTAAAAAAAAAAAAAAAAAAAAAAGCCATCTTCTTTCTTCCTATTGTCTACTTCTGGGATAATAAAGTGAACAGAAATGACTGCTCAGAATTACGTTCACAGACATCAGAAAAAAGCAGCAGGACCTGTTCCTCATCAGCAAAAAGCAGAAACAAGTGTCATCATCAGTTCTGGAGAAAAGCAGGCTGAGAGTGGCACAGAACAAACAAACAAGAACACACACCCAGCATCACCTCCCCAGAAGCTGGACAAGAATGTGCTGCGAGGAAAGTTGAGGATCTTCTTTAAAACCAACTTCCAAAAGAAAGAGGTTTTCCACATTTTCCAGTGTCCATCATCAGCCTATTTTTCAGGAATACAATTTTGAACAAAATACTTTGAACTCTTCTTATACCTGAAGCTCATTTTCAGGTGAGGATTTATAACTCAACCTATCATCAAGTTGAAGCAATTCCCTTTAGCAATGGAAGCTGCAAGTTCGGGTTTTAACTCCCTCCCCTCCTCTTTGCCAGAGGCAGAGTATTCTATCACTCCTGACAGACTCTTGTCTGACATCTTTGCCTCCTAAATTTCTTGGAAACCAACTTTGATGCCTCACTGCATTTGCTGATTGGCATGCTAAAATGGCTGATCTTTCATAGGTCGTATTTGCTTAGGCCATCATTCCTGTTATTTACTCTGGGTTTTTCCCATGGTTCCCATCTTCCCTAGACTACAGCGCTCAGAGCAGGCACACAAATCCACCTGAAGTCTTACCAACTATAAATAAGCAGGCAGTTACCTGATGCAGGTAAGCCTCTTGCACCCCAGTCTTCTACTTGCCTTCTACCTCAGGACCTCTTCAACTTCATTGTAACCTTTGACCCTATCCCAAAATGCTCCTAAGCCTCTAGGCAGGCCTGCTATCTTGAAATCTATAAAACGGGTGGGAAATGAGAACTTAGAATGGTAATCCCCACCTTGCAACTCCTATCCCCCAAGCAGGCTTCCTGATGGCATGGCACTTGGTAAACGTGCAAGGACAGTGCAGGGAAGCACTCTGCTAAGGAAAACCTGGATGCTGATAGATATGCAAACGTGCACTTTTTTTTCGTTTAACATCTTGGGGGCATTTCCATTAGAAATAAGCAGCCTCAGCTGGGGATGAATACAATGATAATATTGAAAGACATGCCAACCCAGTTGTGCTCAGCATGCCTGAGGTAAGAAATCTCCTACCTTTTGATGAGCTGAAAGAGTCCTAAGAGGATTACGAAGCACTCTCCCTCTCCCCACATCATCTTTAAAGGTAGGTAATTTTCTATTAAGGAAGATTTTATTTATGTTCTGTACATTCCTCTTTGAAAACAGTCTCTCTGGTACTCCACCTCTGAGAGGCAACCCAGCAGAACAGCAGGCACAGCTGCAGCCAGCAGATTGCTGTTCCAGTCTGTCAACCAGGCATGGCTACTGGAAACATTTATTGTCATTACTATTAAATAATCTGCAGTATTTATTCAATCTGTAGAATAACTAAACTTGTTCATCCTAGAGAAAAGAATTTGTACCAGGGGTTTACGGAATTTGGAAGGGGAGAAGAAATGAATGAGGCCTTTGAATGAAAGCCTGTTGTACAGTCACTATTTAGAGGAGAAATACAAGACTGGGTGGAGTGACATTGACTTTGGGATGGGGGGGAAGTGGCAGGTTTACTGCAGAGTTCCTTCAAGCAGCGTTAATATTCTCTGCCTATTTTTTCAAAGCTCTGGAAAGGCTTAGTGTCCCTCCAACAAACTGAGCAAAAACTCCAGCAGATTTAGATGCCCAAATGATTACTTGCTGGCTGTTGCTTATGTACCTATTAAAGTTATATTATCTCTTATAACAAGTTTGCTTATCAACTAAAACTGAAGGTTGAATGCTTCAGTACAACCACTACCAAAAAAAATATTCTTATAACTCATTTTTATATCATTTGTCAAAACCATAACAGCTAAAAGTTTTTTGTAGCAACGTACACAACCACAGCATGTCTGCTTGAAAACTCACTGCTCAAGGGATTCATGCAAAACAACTTCCAAATAATTTAGCTCTCAGGTTTCAGTTGAAAGTATTGATACAACTTATATTTAAGAATAAAATTCAGGGATAGAATACTAGCCTGGAAGATAAATGCAAGCTACGTTTAGTGAAACCACAAAAGAGTCAAATCAGCCCAGCATAAATGGTATTCTTTCTAAAATAATAATAATAATAATAATCACATCCCCATTTTAATTCTACTGGTAAACAGTAGTTCTGCAAACAAACTGGCATAACTGGTATTTACACATCTAAATACAAAAATCCACAGCTGCAGAGAATGTCAGCATCAAGCATATACTGCAGAGAAAATTTCATTAAACTCATTAAATCATCTAAAGGTGTTACTTTGCAAGCTGATAGAAGCTCCTGCCAATATACATAACAATATCTCAACCACGCTCATTAGAATAGAAGACTGTTACCATGGGTTGGGAGAGTAGGATGTTTTAACTGTTCAAACACACGATAATAGCTGTATTTGCACTCACCAGATATATGAGCATTATCATTGCATTATCAGCAAGACACAAGTGGTATGGTATCAGTGCTCCTTGTACCAAACAGTTTAAATACACATAAGGCAAGATCTTCTTCAAATATCCCCATTTTGAATACATCTTGGTGAGGGAAGGTAAGAACATTCTCTTTATTGGCAGATGTAGATTAATAGATCTGTGCAAGATCTAGCTTCCAAAGATTACAAGAGCACAAGTCAAATCTCCTCCGCTTCCTTTCCAAATTTCAGTTCATTATTTCTTTGGGCCTTCATGGTCGCCCATTGCTTTTGATATTTTATGTTTTTGTTGTTATTTTTCCATTTATTTGTTTTAAAGTTTCATCAACAACTGACAAGGCCAGAAACTCACCTGAAAGCTATAACTGCTTAACTTCTAAAGCAGCAGCTTTGGGATAAGACTGAACTGTGAGAATTTTTCAAGTCACAGCATTTGGCACTGATGAAAGAACAGAAGACCTGTTCCAGAAATGGAAACAGAAATGTGGTCTCCTGAGCCCCACTCTGCTGGTACAAAGGCAAGAACACCAACCCTTATTCACAGGAAACACTAATTCATGAACATATTAAAGTAATACGAAAATAATTGAACTTTTTAATTTGTTAATAGACTTTTGGTTTTATTTCAAAATACAATAAATAAGGAAGACCTCTGCTAAGGATTTCTTCCTCAGAGTTTTCAACAGGAAATGGCAGATGTTATTTTTGAAAAACAAACAGAAAAGTGTTCAGGAGTTTCAGTACAGAAAGATTTAGCCTTGAAGACACTTGAAGTCACAAGTCTAGGTACTGTGAGTAATGCAACCGACAGGGAATAAAGGAGTAGCAAAAGATGAGAGGAAAAAAAACAAGACCCTGAACTTCAGCGTTTTGGACAAATTCTTCTGAGGACACTATTAATGACTGCAATGAGGTCCCCTGTTAACCACCTTTGCTTCTAGAAATAAATGCTCACTATGTAAACCTTGCCTCAAATGAAAGAAACCTGCTCTCCCAGTGAGACTTATGTTCAAATCAGTGAAAGGATCCAGTGAAAGGATCTGTTAAAAACACCCCCTAAAGTCTGTTATTTTGCCAAAGCCAAAAACCAACCTACCAATGAAAAAACCTCCAGTAGAGAAACCAGCCTGCCAGCTCTCTGCCCAACAGCTTTTCGCTGATCTGCCTTATGATCTCTCAGGAAACTGCACTTGCACAGCTGAAGAGCCATTAATCTCCAGTACAACTGTAAGGGATGGTGCCAACATAAAAATACACTGGCTTTAGCTATATAAGTTGCACAGTGTACCATGCTGAAAGATTCTATTGCCTAAAGTATGGCTAAAGTACTGCACGATTATAAGAAAAAACAAGCAGTTCCAAAAAATGAAGACAACAAGTAATAATTATGTATGCTTTTCACAATTCATTTTGCTAATTTATACCATACTTTGCCACACGCACAGCAAAACTTCTCATCATGTAAAAATAAAAGTATATATCCCATGTGTCAGCTGCAAGACCTGAACTCAAACCTTCTGCTCTGGAGTTTCTCTTCCAAGCCCCGCTAATGCCTGCTTGGCCAATACTAGTCTTGATGAAGCTGGGGAAGTAACAAGCATTTGAATCTTATGTGAATTAGACAGTGATATTATCTAGCTGGGAATTACAGTCCCATTTCTTGGGGACAGATGTGCAAGAGTGAAATTCATCTTTCTTTTCTTTCATCGGATATCAGACAACAACACAACCAGTGCACACATTTCACACTGCTTGAAGATTTTATCGCTTGGGGAAAAATGTATGCAGTGAGTTCATCTCCTACTGTTTGGACAGATTTATTCCAAGGGTTTGGGCTATTAAAACATTTTTAATTAACACAACAGTAACAAATAATCAGTCAGCAACTGACCAGCAGCTAAAAGGCAAAAGTTTAGAAGTTCAAATCATAAGTATTATCAACCATAACTGAGATAGAACCAGTATAGCAGTCTCTTCTCCCCTTCCTATTGTCCAGCTGTTACCTTTTATACTCCCAGATTCCCAGCTGTTCCCCACACATTGTTTCAGCTCTCTCAGAATGAATTTTATTTGGAAGTGCAAACCAAAGTCAAAATGAAGTACTTATTTTTTCTGCTTTCATCTCAGGAGGCTGAGATGCTCAGAAGCTCAGAAGGCAAAAGGTAGCACTTGTTACTGGAGAACTAATAAACATCAGCAATGAAACGTATACAATGATCTGTGAAAAAGCTCATTCATCAGTTAATATCTACTCAATACTTCCCAAAGTTACTTCCCAGCCATTTCATTATAAAATGCTGCACTGAAATACTTTATGCTTTAAGAGTATATGAAATTACAAACACAAATTGAAAAGCAACGAGCTGCTGCTTTCCATCTAGGACACCGGTATGCTTGATTTTTGCACATTTAAGCCTATATGGAATCTTACCATTGATCTTTCAGAATATCCAAACAAATGGCCCCAGTAACTGAGCTAATATTAGGATGCCATATTTTGGTGATAAACCGCACCTAAAATACAAGAAAATTTCAAAATGCAATGGTTATTATATGCAGTATATGAAGTAAACATCTTTAAAATGTACCATTTGTAATATTATGAAGTAACACTGATTTAGGAAAGATCAAACTAAAAACTAAAAACAAAAGCTAAGACTATGATACGACCTTTTCCAGGAGGCCTCATGCTTGCAAGTCCATTTGCTACATACAATCTTGCTTTACTCAGAAACAGACTACTGCTCCACTGAGTGCCAAAATCATCCCCAGCTGTTTTCCCATATACTGTCACATGGGCACATCCTCACATCACACAAAGCCACTCAGAAATACCCTCCAGTAGTACCAGTGTTTAAACACGAGCATATGGTGAAAAGCAGACACATCTTCAGCATTGTCAAAAGTCAGCTTAAGTGCTGGAAAGCCCGCTCAGTTAAGGCATATCCCTGAACCCTAGACACAGGCACTGGATCTCACTGTTCAGCTGAATTGCTGGTAGCTACCAGAGCATCAAAAATGTTCCCTTGGTGGATGCTATACTTCCACAAACACCCACTCCTATCATCTTGCACAATGACCTTCAACAAACCCAAACCTCACTAAATTAGAATTTTTTCTCTGCTGTTGGAAAGACCTGGTCCCAGCACTTGCTCATCGATCGCGTCCATGTTTTAGCACTAAAGCGTATTCACACTCCTGAAGCATACAGAAGGTGATTTTTTGAAAGACGCCGAGAAAATCAGAATCAGCATTTTCCTGTATGAGCTGTCCCCTGAAAGAATGTATGCAAACCCATGGGTGCCCACTGAATTTTCTTCAAACCTCTTAGTTGCTTTTAACTGCCTTATAATGACTTTGACCTGTTTCGGTGTTTCTCATCTCCACCTCCTCACTCCAAACTCTTCCCAATCATTTTATGAACAGCACAGACTCTCTCTCAACTTCTGCCCCTGATCTGTAAGCAATCAGTGCAGCCAACACATTACTGGCCAAGTACTACAGCAAAACAGTGTACATACAGGACTGTAATAAAATCAAAACAATCAGTGTATGAATAGCTGACACCATAACAGTTCTGCTTTCCAGGACAGAATGTAAGAGCTCACATCTGCTGAGCCTCTTATTAACTAGCTCAACTCTGTACACGTGAAACGCAAAAAACCACCAGAAGGCACCATGTAAATATTAAGTATTTTCTCACAGAGAATGCAAGCTAACAATGGCTGTCAAACCACATTCTGAACAAGATAAAGAAATCTTCCAGATGAAAGGGGGGGCTAGATACAAGCCAAAAGGCCTCCAGTTCAAGACCATCTATTCCAGAATAAGCAGTACTGTGCTACAGTGCACTGAGTTTCTAACAGCTACCTATAAGCTTTAGAAATGAGCATCAAGCCCTGAAGCAGCAATTAAACCATGGTCCATAGACTTATCTTTCAGGGCCTACGATTGGTTTCAGCCATTCTTATTTTTAGCTCCCCCCAGAACACATGCTGATGAAAGAACTGAAACCAACAGACATTTCAGGAACAAGAAATTACTGTCTTTCACTCCAGACCCAAGGAAGTCACTCAAAGGACAAGAGCTAAGTGACACTGCTTCCCCTCCTCCTCTTTCCCAGTCCCTTCCCATTATTACATACCAGGGTGAAAATAATCACAACTCAGGACACATTCTTAGCCAAAAACATCTTTCAGACTTAAACAGAAAGCCAGTCAAGAGGCTGTGAGACAGCTGTAAGACAATGCTGGAGTCTGCTAGCTTATCATAAGCCACTGAAGAAGGGACCAAACAAGACTACAGGAATATACAACTGCAGCTGCACACAGCTGGAGTAAACACGATCCTGAGCACTATTTGAGATGGAAGCAGTCACAGATTGAAAATACCAGAAAGACACATAAAAGATGTGGTAAAAGTGAAGGGCAGCAAGCTGCAGAAGTTTAGCACACTTTTCCCTTCTCCCAAGCTTGTGTACACGTTTTATGCACCCCTTCAGAAAAACTGCAGTAAAGCCCTACTATTTCTATTGGTCTTTAGGTCACAAAATAACTGCAGCTCCAGCCGTATTTAATTATTAACAGAAAACTTGGAAGGTTAAACCTAAGACTTTACCAAATATAGTATATGGGGTTTAAAGAATTAAAAGAACAAACAATTATCTATTACAGCATTTCTTTAGCAGTTCCACAGAGCAGCAGGCAGAAATCAATACCCTCTACATCAAGAGAAGCTACCCAAAAACTGCATCTTGCCAAGAAGAAATTACAAGAGGGTCAATAAACCACTGCCCAGAATTTATCAATTTGTACTCTGAAGAATAAACAGTGGATTTCTGATTGGATACAGTTACACATCCTGCATGATTTCTACCTTGAAAAGACAGTTCCAGTCTAGAGGAGAATCAAAAAAGGAAGATGGGTACTGCAAAGCAAATGGGAACATAAGCAAATAACTAAGAATGATCAAAAATAAATTTTACAACAAATGTTGATCTTACCTTAGGAGGATTAAATGGATACGTTTCTGGAATTTTTATCTCTAGTTGATATCTTCCACCTTCAGAAAACAAAAACAAATAAGAAGTTAAAACTGAGTATTAATTAAGCTTAATCTTATCAGCAAAACATAGGCTTCTAAAGGCTCACATTTTCCAGCAATTTAAACTCACCAGTAGGCATTACCTAGAAGGTTCTTCTAGATTTCATATACTTTATACATAAATGAATGTTAATGACATCTAATAAAGTCATATCAGTGTATGCAAATCAGAATCTATATTCCTTAGGTACGTTACTGTGTACATTCACCTCTAGTTATTTCCAAAATTATCATTTCTCTATTCTGCGTAAGCAAAATATACTAAAATATAAATCAGTACCCCAAAACAGACATCAAATGAAGCAAAAGGCCACAGGATTGACCAGGGTGAACATGGAATGTTATGTTATTTTGACTCTTTTCTGTCATCTATTAAATACCAATCAGATTTCCTGCCCACCCCCCATAGCTGAAATTAATTTCACTTAAGCATTCCAGGCCTGAGAACATTCAATAATGCCATCTAAGCTACCGTGCTTTGGGAAAAAAGGAGGATCCAATGCTGTTCCCATTATATTTTACATTACTGTCTGAAGATAGCATTTACAACTCCAGTGCAATTCAGTACTTCCAAATACTAGGACTAATAATACTACTTGTAGAATTACAGCATGTAATAAAGGACAGCATGAATCTGGAAGATGGAACTCTGCTGTCCTTCTCTAAACACATTTTGTTTTCATCTGCCTGTTACTATATCATTATCTAAACATTCAAGATTCCCAGCTCAAACCATCTCTGCATACTCATGCTCACTTGCCAGGAAGCAGTGGCATCATTTTAATGATGAAAAGAACAGAGCATAGCAAGACACACACACCAATTTAGACACCTGGCTTTTATAGAAACTGAAAACATTGCTCCTCACTTGCTAATTTTCCCCCTCATTCTACCACCATTCTTTCTGAAAGAAACCTTTCCTCTCATTAAATATACTTTTTTTTTTTTTTTTTTTTTAATTCCTAAGTTATCTACAGCCCTATACAAAAGCAGATCTCAAGCACTCTGTATAGATCTACGTGAGAAAAAAAAAAAAACAAAAAAAAAAACCCACCATCTCACTGTTTTAAATACAATACAGTGTAATACAGTACACTTGAAACTGGCTATGGTTTAGTATCTGCTGATATTTTACAGAGCTGATGTTTTACAGTGCCTACTACAAATGCAGTTCCCTCTATTAATTCTACAGTAACTCCAAAAGATTCCGCAGAAAATATACCAGGGATAATAAGCCCCAAATTACCACCATTTCTGAACTGACTGCTTGCCTTTGCTTGCAGGGTAGCATGGGCAAGTTATTTTTGAAGACATTTAACACATCAACTTAAGCTCACTTCTTCTCTTTGAATGAGCAGCAATTTTTTCAAGAAACACAATTACACTGTTCCTAGATTACTAAAATCTAAAATCTAAAGTCCCTGCATGATTTCGTGGCCACACCATTTCGTAACACAATATAAGAAATCCTAGCCCTGGATATAACCATTTCTTCTGCACGCCATTAAGACGGTGCCTGTAAAAGACAGACTATTACAGCCTTCTCCACAATGGACTGCTTGGCTGCCAGATTTTTCCAGCTGGGATGTACAACTCCAAAAGATTTTAAAATGGCAGGGACCAGTAAGCTGGCAATGTTACTTATTAAGCACAGTTGTTGTGCGCTGAAGTTTACAGCTAAATCCATGGATTTGAAGACAGAATAAACAAGTCTGGACAGCTGTTAACTTCATTTCCTCAGCACTAAGTTTAAAACGCTAAGATTTCTGCTGTTTTCTTTATTTTTTAGAAGAAGGGAGTATGCATTTGTATGATCTTTTCCCAGCATTTAATACCTGAGCTCAAATTAACCGCTAATGGAAGAAATTCCTTCGGCACTCTTTTTGGAAAGCACATCTCTTGATAGAGTTAGACTAAGTTTTAGCAACCTTTCCTACGGAATTTACAGTTCAGACATTCCTTCGCTAACTGTGGTTCACATGCAAGCCTGGCTCGAAATTAATATCTTTATTACACAATGTGTAAAAACTATTGACCAGTTCTTGAATTCAAGTAAAAGAGCAGCTGCTAATAGACTTTTAAAGGTCCTCTCCTCAAATGGGTGCTCTGAAGTGGAAAGCAGCAGTGTTTCAGTGGCAGTCGTGTCCTGTAATATTCTAAAAATTGATCAGTATGAGTTGACAACACTTGCAGAAAAACAAAAGCTGTACGTTTGTCAAGAATAGATTGCATTCCTCCTCTCAGTCACCCCGAGACCAATTAATGCCCCAATAAGGCCTACAAAAGAACTCTGTAGCAGCAGTTTGTTTCCAGATACCTCATCAGCTGAGGTCACTCATAAATATTATCGTTCTTTTACTTCAACAACAGCCCTAAAAACTCCCTCCTGTATCAGGGAAGGATCTGACTTGAATGTCCATGTCAGTTAGCCTCTCCCCATACGGTTCGTGTGGCATTGCTGTTCAGACTGTAGATGACTGAAATCAGTCAGTGATTACGCAGCACGCGCTTCTGCTTTAGTCACAGAATATAAACCACACATGCTGGCAAGCCATCTGTAACTACATCAGAGAATAAATGCATCAAACTATGTTACAGAAACATTAGAACTTGAACTCAAACATCAGGAAATGCCAGAATTTGGGCTGATGGAAACTTTAATTTTGCCTCTTGGTGCATTTACCTCGCAGATTCAAGTCAGCGTGTGGGCACATTATCGTCCTGCCACAGTAAGTGTACGTAACAGTTCTGCCCTACTTCTCCTCAAAACAGGATATCTAGTATATCCTTTCAACTGCATCATTAAATGTACTCATTAGCATGGATGCAACTATGCCTGCACTTCCCACCAGAAATTTAGCACTAAACACAATGCCAGTTTTCATTAGCTACACATACTGAAGGTATGAACCCAGTGCTCCATTCCTGAAATTTTGGTCCAGCTGGAATTACCCAGCATAACATAGAATCCAGTTCTGCAGACATGCATTAAAACCTTTTTTAGCCTCCTCATGAACTGATTTAAAGTTCTTAAGTTTTGTGACACACAGATACATCCTTCATTGTAACAGCTCTCAAACCATTTTTCAAACAGAAATAACTGAGATATTTCCTAGTATCCAAATACCTGCAACATTAGCATCTTAAAGTAAGACTGGTTTTACAGCACCAACTATATTTTCAAAAGAATTACTCGACTAAGCAGAAGTACCAACTTCCAAGTAGGTTTACCAGGACAGTGCACTCGTGTCTGCAGTGCAGTTCTTTCAAATTGAAGGCACGTTACAACCTGAAGAAGTCATCATCTTTGCAACTATTATCTTCTGTCAGCTAAACATTGGAGACCGATGACAGGAGGGCATGTAGACATGGGAGACGAGGGAGAACTGTTATTTGCTTGACAGAGGAACTCCAGGTCTGGGGTTCTGGAGGGGAATATCCCTAACACTACAGACAAGATACTTTCCACCTTTCTGCTCCCTCCCTTCCAGATTCATTTCTTTTCTCCTCAGATTTAGGCACCTTCACCTCCTCCGATATCCTCCACCCTGTATTGGTTTATTTCCTCCTCTTTTACTGGGTCCCAGCTGGGACTCTTTCACTCCAGCTGGGAGAGTGCTGGAGTGCACCAGCAGCTCTTAGCCTGAGAAGCAGCTCCAAGGGAGCTTCTCCCTGACACTGTGACAATCACATTTCCAGCAGTAGCCACAGTGCTGAATGCATGTACACCTGTACCTACAACACAGCTTTCAGGTATTTTCCCAGTTGATAAGAATTTATCTTTCAGACCATTGATAAACAGCACAGATCTGAACAATACTCAGATCCCAATCTTGGCTTTGAGGCATGGAAAACTAGAACAACTGAAAAGGTGGAAAACCGATTAAGTTTTCATCAAAACAATTTGTCTGCAACAGTCCTTGGGACATTTTTGTTTACTGAAAGTTTAGCTAAAAATTCAAATGAAGTAGAACTTTTGCTAATACACCGTTTAGAGGTAACTAAAAAAAACCTTTTAAAAATCATCTTTTTTCATCAAGGAATTTTAATAGAAAGCATTTCCATCAGCTTCATGTTTATCATACACAGATAGGAGTGTCCACAGTTGTAAGCACTATGAGTTATTTGGTATCTTTAATCACACGCTCTATTAGCTCCTAAAGTTGGCTTTTTTTTGTTTTGTTTTGTGGTTTTTTTTTTAGTATGTATTTAATTATGTCCCTTTTTCCTGACTGAAGAAATGGGCGATTACTTGAATTGTGTGGCCACTGCTAACAGCTTTACCACACTAAAAAGTCACTAAGGTTACTTTTGAAGACAGCTGTAGACACAATGTCCAATAGAGTCCCCCACTCCAGTATAAATTAATCCCAAATTTAACTTGTACTGTTACTCTGTCTGAAGAGAATGCCATTGCATTTTGAATGACCACATTTGACCACAGAAATGCACATAAAGTTATACCAGACTAAAACTTAGATTCTTGATGCTACATGGCTAAGATGTCTAAAATTATTAATGCTAAATAAAGCCAGCATTGTATCAGTTGTACCACACAGCTTGTACCTGTGCATTTGATATTGGACAGCCTGTCCTGCTGCAGAACAGATGCACCAGGCAACACGTGTTAAACAGCTTAAAAAAAACCTTTCTACTAAAAAAAATTAACATTTCCAAACACGTAGCTCTTAATTTTTATCTTAATTAGTTTTACAAACAAAGCATCTTAAGACACACGAAACGTACAGCGACTGTATACATAAAAACTTTACTTGCCTTCATACGGTGTATCCGGAGGTCCTGCTATTTCTCCTCTTAATTCTGTAAAATTCTCATCTACAAGATCTACTTTAATTTGATTTTTGCTCGTCTTAAAAATAAACAGAGAAAGAGAGTCGTAAGTAAGCATTTAACACAGATTTCTCCACAAATATACTACATATTTCTGAACCGCTTAAATTTTTTAACATGGTGACCTAACGTTGGATCTTCCAGCTGGAGTCCTCCTCCAATAAAAATAATCTGTGAAGCATTAGCAGCATCATTAATTTTCTTTATATTATCACGAAAATAAGCAAAACAACTCAGCAGTATCTGAAGTTTTTTTTTTATTAGTTACATTTAAATCCTGATTGTTCTGTTAAACCAGCTAAAACTACGCTGGCTGAATTACATGCTGTCTTTTTTTCTGGTTTAGAGCTACTAGAATAATAATAGACATCATTGTCACTTTCACTGGAATAAGACAGACATCCCATGTGGAGCTCACTATTTTTGAACAAGATGATGATCTAAACAGAACACTGGAGTCTAAAGATCATGTTTATCTTTAATATTTAGGCATAAGGTATTATTTATACTCTTGAATTTCATTGTCACCTCCTCAGCATTTTCACACCCATGCCTGCAAAATAAAAACACTATTTTCATACAGAGAAAACATGCCTTCCAGAAACGCTCCTGATGCTTAACCAGAGCTGTATATTCCACTCAATTCGCCTTTCAAGTCCAAAGAGCAGTATTAATGAAATTCATACAGACCTTTCGGTCAGTAACATTTCTGACAAGGCAAAGCAAAATTCCCTTTTAGAAACACCATGACATTTTTGGAAGTGATTAAAGGTTTGCCCATTCTGCTGTCGCGTGTGCAGCGCTCACTGAACGCAACGGGGATTTCCTGAATCGCACATTATTTTCTTCACAACTTTTGTACCTTCTTCCTGCATCATTAGAACGTGAAGATGATGGTTGCCATCAGCTGGTTCTCAGATCTACCAATGACATGAAGCGTTAACGATGCAGAATTCACTGAACAACCACTGGGAGATTAACTACCTATTTCCTTCCCATAAATGGTCTATAGATTCAGTGCTACCCACCAAAAGCGGTGTGCCTTTCAGACCAGAGATGCTCACAGATATAAAGGGGGAAAAAAAAAAAACAAAGGAAAAGTTTAAATAATAGTTTCACCATGTAAAGAACATCAGGTGGAAGTTCCACTAAATTAATCCAGTGATTTGGGACTTCCCCTCTCCCCCTCCACTTCTGGTAACACACACTTGCCTTTAGACTTTGAGTAAAAAGCCCTCAACCCACAGAAGGGAGGCAACTCCTGTGACCACACAGCCAAGCAGAGGGTTTCAAAGAACACATTCAACCACATTACAAATTCAAGCCCACACCACGCACATCCAAAATTGAAAGTCAGTATTTAATTATTAATGTCTTGTTTAAAGGTATCAACTAATTGGCTTCTTTTATTTTAAATTTAGCATCAGGTGTTGCGCCATCTTTCATGACCTTAGAAAATACATCAGAGAAGGGAAGAAGCTATTAATAGAACCGATGAAATTACATTCCTTACATCTGAACAGATTTAAGATTGATTTTCATTTTTCCTACTCTTCAGAGAAGTTGCCTGACCACAGAATTTTCTTTCAAAGAACCTTTCAAACCTTTGCTTCCTGCCCAGAAAGCCAACAGCAGTATCTGCAGTCAACTCATGCTGGAACTTACTTTATTTTCCACTCAGCATTTTTACCTCTGTATCTTCCCCAAGACCCTCCATGTTGATGTAGCAGCTTGGATACCCATCTTCATTTTCCATGTCCATTAGTATCACGCTAGCAGCTTTTCACAACAATTCCCTCTCACCTTGAGCATTGGTGGCAACAAGCACACACCCACTATTGCTAGCTGCAGGACCACTTCCTTCACAAACCAGCAAGCCCAGTGCCAGGCGATGATGGGGTCTGTACTTTGTGCACAACCTTGAAGAACAGTAGGCTGCCTCACACTGTATCAGTGAAAGGGTTTATTTATTCTGGGGATCGCACCTCGTTTCCACCATGCCCCCATACAGCAAAGGACTTACGTAGCTGAAGGATCCCCTTCCTACTGTGCTGATAGACTTTGCAAGGCACAGCTCAGTTTGCTTTGCCAATGCTTGTTTTTGTCCACATCCCCAGAGAAATGGTCTGAAACATTTAATATTTAAACATACTGACTGTTCATCTCATCAAATCTGGGGTGTTTTCCTATAATGAGGATCACACAGGTAACAGCACTCCATCTTTGCAGCTCTAACAGAAGAAATCCCCGGCCTCCCACGCAGCCATTGGGGCTGCCTCTGTGAAGCTGCCACCACAGCACTGTTACACACTCCAGAAGCACGCCTCATCAGCACCAACAGCCCTCACTGCACAACA
This sequence comes from Lagopus leucura, assembly GCF_019238085.1. Classification (NCBI taxonomy): domain Eukaryota; kingdom Metazoa; phylum Chordata; class Aves; order Galliformes; family Phasianidae; genus Lagopus; species Lagopus leucura. The sequence continues at coordinate 48,636,199 of NW_024962264.1, forward strand.
CATGATCCAACCTGCGATCACACAGCACAAGCTGATTTTCCCAGAAGCACTTCTCCCACAAAGACCTCATTACTCTTCCATGCCAAGCCTAGAATAGCAACACCTCCTGTTGATTCAGTAGCAATTTGGTAACTAAATCACTGGGCTAACAACTCCTGAAATATCTGAGCCATGCCATCGCTGGCAGCATTTACTTCCATAGTTCCAGAGAAGTTTTGTAACAATTCCTACTAATATTACTTGTCAAGATGAAAACGCTCCACCCACACCAAAACCTTCTTCAAGGAATCTACAAGAACTAATGCTCTACCATCTCACTTTAAAATAATTTTGATCAAGGCTGATCAATGAGAAAAAGGAGGATTAAAGCAGTGAATGCAAGGCACATATCATTCCCGCCTCGCTTTTTTCAATATTCTAGTAAGTTTAGGAATGGAGGGTTTTTTTCCTTTTTAAATGCATCCCCTGCATCAAAGTAGTGCTCTGGTCTTCTCTTTTCAGAAGAACTGGTTAGACTCCATGTGCATTATTATAATCAATTCACCTCCTTTCCTCCAGCTCTCTGGCCTTCCCTCTTCACCTCACCAGAGCAGCTCAGGAAGCACACTGCAACCAGACAGCTCGTGCTTATGCCAGAAATGGGAGAACAGAAAAAAGGTAGGACATAGCACTTAACTAGAAAGCAAACCAGAAGTGCGAGACACTACACTGCAGCAAAATGGCAAATTCGACTGCAAGAAAACATTCAGCTCCATGCAAAAATGCCCCCTTCCCCCACCAGTCACAAACTCTGAAGAGCTGTAATAGCTCAACAGCTTGGAAATACTTCTTCAGACTCACTCCTGCTAAAAGCTGGAAAGGAGAACATCTCCAGAGCCCTAGAAAACCTGAAGCTTGTTAAGACAAGCAAAAGTGTCACAACTGTCAGTCATGGCTATAAATTATCTGTACTGCACAACCAGTTGAGATCAGTACATCACATTCATGGGGAGAGCTCTTGCTGACCTTCTAGGCAATGCTCATCATCAAGTGTTTGGGACGGGGCAGGGAAAAGAGAGGAAGCAAGTCTGCCTGAAATACATTAAAGAGCAGTTCTCCCAGATAAGAAAAGATCAATACAAAGAAATGCATTTTCTTAAAATACTGTGACATTCTTTGGCCCTACTACAGCTTTCAGTATTGAAGTTCTTCCACACTGCAAATTCCATCTCACCTAAGTTTCACCTGTATTTTCTAGTTGCTCTTTTTGCAAAGAAAAAAAAATGAAATCAGGGTAGCTTTGTCTTCTAATGGAAAAACTTTGTTTGCTAATATACTATGTAACTAATATGTAAAATATTTGAATGTATCTAAGGAGATACAAATGAGTACCCTGGGATATTTCTGTAGCACTTGTAAGGCATACAGACATTTTCATTGATCACTAACATAAATTCATCTCAAATTCCAACTGACGTATTTAACAAGAGATTAAACCTACATCAACTTTAAAATTCTGTATTACTACACATGTTCAGACACAATGACAATCCCAGCAGGATTTTCTTCTGTAAGAAAACAAAGCATCTCAAGAAAAACATCATCTCTCAAGAGCTGAACTAGACTCTGCAAAGCGATACATTTTACTAAAGCTTTCTTTAAAGCATCTAAGTATCAGTTGTTGCTATGTTCAGCAGTCAAAATGTCACTTTATCCCCAGTCTCAGCAGCTTAGACCAGCCAGTTGCCAAGTCTCTATTCTCCCCCTCTAGAGCTCCATGAAGAAGGCAGCAGGACTCCATGCAAGTGCTCACCGCACTGCACAGCAAGCATCTGGGTGAGAAGAATCTTACTAAGGTTCGTTCATTTCAACTCAACTCCCTTATTTGATTCACTGCAAACTGAGACGAGGAGGGGGAGCATAAAAGTAGGAAGCGACAAGGCTCCAAGAGGCACGTGACACTGCTTCTTGGCACTGCCTTTGGACAGCCTAAAAGTATTTTGAAACTTCAGCTCCAGTGGCTGTCTCAACTATTTCTGACAAAACAGTTGTGTCAGTCACAGGCAGGCAAAGGTGTAACTGACACAGCTATGCTGGCACAAGCTCATACGGTTATACAATCACAGCCTCTCTCTTGTGAGGATGGTGTGGTTAAACTGGGGAAGCCATGCTACGAATGCTGTGTATACAGCAGCACACTCACACTCTTGTGCTGACGCAAGGGCCCTAACAGACATAGGTTACATCTGTCTAACCACGCATGATATTTACAGTACCCAGAAGCATTAATCATGGGCAGGAGTTGCAGAACTGGAACAGGAACCTAAGCTGAGTACCACTGAGATGCTGACTGTCAGAAGGAGCACAGTGCAAGGGATTCCTGCTCTAAACAACACGGCTCAGCAAAGCCTACACAAACAAGCAACTCTAGAGGACTGCAAGGTATATTGCCTCAAATTCTGCATGCAGAGTTCTAGTTTTTGATGCAAAACAACTGAGAAACTCCTACAGTTAAAGAATGCTTTAATAACAGTTTGATTTCTATTTGGAATTAGTCATTTTATAAACATACAAAACTATTTGAGGCAGCTCCTGCAGTCCAAGTCCACTCTGCTTAGGCTGCTAGTAACGCTACATCTAAAGAAACTGCAGGATTCAGCTCATTTTAAATTGTCAATGTTAATTCACTCATTGAGTACATTTGGAAATAGTTTAGAACAGCTCTTCCATCCCAGTTTCCCCTATGGACTCCATTACTCCAAAGCAAAAGGTTTTACACCTACGTGCCATGAAGGCTCAGCTCTAAAGGATTCCAGAAGGGGAACAGGTAATAGACCGTTACAGTGATTTTCACTTGAACATGCTACTTTACCTTGCAATAGCCTCCCCTACTCAAATATAGCAAAAAACTTCAAAATGCTTTCTCAGTTTATTTCCAGTTAAAATAAAAAGTCATGTACCTGGCTTGAACTAAACTACCTACTTAAAATATGGACTAATTCATTTGTTTCCCCCCCAGTAAATATTACACAAACATTGCAGAACATGAAGGCATGTTACCTCAAACCTCAATTTTCCAAAGCAACAATACTTACACAACCATTAGCTGTTTTTGTTTTGTTTTCCTAATGAACTGTTGATCTGACTGGCTAGTAATGACTAAAAGTGATGTAATAACAAATAGAAGTTACTTTCTTGTCTGTCTTGAGACAACAGACAAAAGTAGACAGGATAGTTCCTATTAACGTTCCAGTAGAAGCATGATGCACACAGCATGAGTTCAGCTCTCATATACACATGCATAGTCAAAGTGGAATTACGTGGTATGACCGACTGACTTCTTTGGGGTCCCATAAAGCATAAGTGCAGAATGAAGCTTCTTCTGCAGCCAGCAATATTCATAACCTCTCTCTCTCCTACGTGGACACTGATGACTATAAAAACACTCCAAAGACCCAATGCAATCTTATTAGAACAGAATAAAAGACACTGACCTACTCTTCAAATAAGTTGCTGCTCACAAAGATACTTTGTTTATTATGTAGATAATCGTTTTATGAAGTACCCAGAGCAAGCAGATCCACACGCTCTCAATTCAAATACTGCAAAAACTAACAGTGATAGGTTTTCATGGATGCCAAAAAGGGAAAATATCATCAGCTCAGGAGTGCAGAACTGGACTACAACCCTAGAACAGGATACACGAGGGCAGCTCCAGAAGTAATCCCTCCTCTTTTATCATGTTGCCCCACAGTGTCAGAGGCAGACAGTGATGGTATGGCAGTAGAGGTGGAACATTCCTACTAATATTCCGTTACATGCTGTCATAATGTGACAGATGGCAGCAGAGGGCACTCTTAACAAAATGGAAGTGGGTATGGAGCAAAAGCGTGTCACTGAATTCCCTTCATTCAGAAAAAAATGGTACCCACTGATATTCACCGATGCTTATTGAACATTTATGGAGACCAACCAGTGGACGTGAGCACAGTGAGGCAGTGGCTGGTGTGTTTTTGTAGCAGCAATAGTGGGTCACCTCCACTGCTGTATGTTTTTTTAATAAGCGTAGCATGCAAGATCTTGTTTTTCACTGGTGAAAATGCACAACCACCACCTGCCTTTAGCTACGTTGAAAAATAGCGTTTTGTAGCTGAGAATTTCCTCTATCAAACAGTGCTTTTGTGCTCTTAGTATCTGTTGCAGTTTCCATGGAAATAAACAGCGGGCATTATTTTCAGAGCAATCTACACAGAATGTAAAGTCTCAAAATTGATAATCTTTGTGATAAAGTAACTCAGCTTTTCTCATCTTAAACACAACAAAGTTTTTACTCGGTTTGTCAGATACCGAAAGTTAGCATAGTAGGTATAATGTTTAACCATAAGTTTTTCCTTAATGTAATATCTGTACTAATTATTAGTGTAAAAATGAAGGATAGTAGTGACGATAATCCTTGGGTTGGGAAACCAAGCTCAGTGAGTAACGTAAGAGCTACACTAAGTATGCGCTCTAATTTAACAAGTTTAATGTGACCGAAAGACCATTAGACACAACCCAAGACTGTTAACTAGTACTTTCTTGCACACTCTTACAATTACAGAAGTTTACTATGGTACAACAGTAGCGACCTTTAAATTTCAGACCAAGTAAAGTGAACCAACCTTAGAACTCATACACTTCCTTCCCATTAAAGTCAAACTCCTAGAAAGAAGCATAGAAGAATGAATGGGAATCTGGGAAGGTTAAATGACTGGTTATTTCTACTACAGGGGTGTCCACATGGTTGTGGTGAGAAGGCAGCACCTACTAGCTGCGGCCTAACTGCAAATCCTAAACTGACTAACCCAGTCCTGTACAAACAACTGCACATTTCCTCAGGTTTTTAAAAGATCGCAAAAGACAATCAAATGAGCCTGACTTCAGTGCTTACCAACTTTTTTCCTGCTTTCTACTACCTTTTAGCATCTTTGGGATTCTTCCAAAATGAATGCCATTCACTAGAAATCTTGGATACATACTGACAACAAAAATGCCTCTAGCACCTACATAACACTTCTGAAAAAGTGCAATTGTATTTCAGGTGTAAAATGCAAGTAAACCAATAGTTCAGAAAGATCACCTTAGAAGTGAGAATAGTAAGAACTTTCCTTGAAACACCCTAGTAAATGTGTTTTGTTTAGAGCAAATTACTCTAACAAGAAAAAGCAGCTTATGGACCAAATTCTTTAAAGGCTGAGGTGCAGAGATCCAGCTCAAGTTATTTTGCCCAAGGGCCATGGTGTAACAATGGGGCTTGCTGGGTCAGGTTGGTAGTTGAGTCGATCACCGTGAAGGCCTTTCCTTGTAGGTGCCAACAAACACTAGTGTTATGAATAACACTGCTCAAATCTACCGTTCAAGATTCTCAGCAGTGATCATTTGACCACACCTTTGAGTTGGCCAAGTGCTGGTAATGGGAAGGCAAGTTCTGTTGCTCATTCCCATATTCAGTTGATTCTGTGATTTTCTGGTACAAACTGGAAGACGTAACCAAGCACACCACAGAGAATTAAGAACACCAAAAGGTGCACAGCAATGGCATTTCAGCATGCTTTTTTGTAACCTCTAATTATATATATAAAAAAAAAAAACACCTCTAAACCTTGCCTGTTGTCATAGGTAGAGTTTGAAATACACAGCAGAGTTCTTTCCAGCAAGGTATGAAGGATACCACAAATGGCTATTTTCAAGTTAAGATCCTCACATTTCAAATGAATAGAAGTTCCAGAAGCACTACAGATTTCATATCCATTCTACCCTACATGGTTCCAACTCAGAACTCATTCAACCTAAAAAAATCATGGCAACTTGGCACCTGCAGAAAAAAAAAAAATTAGTGAACTAGTGTCTGATTTGAGCACAGGGGATTCATTATCATCTTACAACAGCAGAAACTTCTCAGATAAAGAAAAAAACCTGATTTGTTCATGGAGAAAATATTTTATGAGGTCTGGTGACAGTTATAGAATCATAGAATGTTTTGAGTTGGAAAGGACCCTTAATGGTCATCTAGTCCACCTCCCTTTCAAAAAACAGGGATGCTTACAGCTCAATCAGGTTGCTCAGAGACCCACCCAGCCTGACCTTGGTTGTCAAGGTATCAACCACCTCTCTGGGCAACCTGCTCCAGATCTTCACTGCCCTTACCATCAAAAATGTTTTCACTCATATTAAACTTACTGAGGGTGTACTTGGTCCCACTGCTGATGTCACTGATGAAGATATTAAACAGCACTGTTCCCAGCACTGATTTCTGAGGGACACCACTGGTCACTGATCCTTATCCAGACATTGAGCCACTGACCACCACTCCCTGGGTACAAACATGCAACCAGTTCCTCATCCATCAGTCAACCCATCAAATTCATATACTTTCAATTTGGAGAGAAGGGTGATGTGGGGACCCCATCATAGTCTTCAGTTATAGCCTGTCATTTCCTTTCACAATAAAGAAAACCCCACCACACCACTAATTTAAAAGAACCTTATACTAGAGGCACAAAATGATGCAGGAAGAGACATTTGGAGAGCATCTAGTCCCACCTTCAGCTCAAAGCAGGTCCAACAAAGGTAGGCTGCCCAAGAACTTGTCTCACTGAGTTTTTGAACATCACCAAGGATAGGGAATCCACAGTCTCTCTGTCCAATCAGTTAAATCAGATGACTGTAATGGCTTTTTTTTTTTTCCTTTTTTCTTTTTTTCAGGATCCAGCTCTTACCTGTTGTTTCTCATCCTACCCCTGTGCACTAATGAAATAAGTATGATTCACCTCTGCAGTAAAGTATCTGTGGTGGGTTTAAGTGGCCATCTTTCTGCCCTTGTCTCACATCGCACACCACAGTCCCTTAACCTCCTTTATGGCATTCTACTGGACTCAGTTTGGCACATAAATGGATTTCCCAGAACAGGGTACAGCACTCCAGATACGGTCTCACAAGTGCAGGGGAAAGCGAAGAACCACTTCCTCATCCCTCTTCATGTTAAAACAACCCAGTATGCAGTTGGCCTTCTTTGCCACAGGTCTTTTTCTGCCAAATTTGCTTTGTCTCCAGTCAGTCCCCAAGCATATGCATTGATGTGCAGCGTTACTTCCCACATTCAGGACTTGGCACTTAAAAGTTCACTTCACAAGGCTCCTGTCAGCTCATGAATTTCTCCAGTCTCTACACGTCCGTCTACAAAACAGCCTGCACTTGAAGCACTGATGCCTCCCTCCTCCCCGATCTGAGGCCATATGCAAGTTTTCCGAGAGCCAAACCAGAGATTTGTACCAATACAACCTCATTTTAGATGCTCTCATTTTTACACTTTTTCTTTAATTAACTAGGCCCACTCTAGCTCTACTCACACTCTGCACTTACTAAACCTACACTTGACCTCAATAGGCCAATTCTTAATGGCCTACTGAGCAGAAAGTTGGTAGTGCTTAAATATTATGCTGCTGACTCAGGAGTCATAATAGACAACATTTCATTTTTATACATCTCCATTGGTCCTACATAATAAATGGTAAGAAAAAAAACACATACAAAGTGTTCATCAGGCCATTCTAATGACACTGAAGCACAATTACTAGTAAAAGCTTCCATTTTAGTGAATTCAGTTTCTAGCACCCAAGACTGCTCAAGTATGAGCAAATCAGGTGCAATGATGTTTTCCTGAACCTCAGTTCACAGCTTTCCCAATTACCAAGAAGTCATTTAGCAGCTTACAAACTGCTAAGCATCCCAAGACCACTAGAAGGAAACAAACACCACAGCTACTTGCTGCCTCAGGAGGGACCCAGTATGGCACACAACTGTTACTCTTCCCTTTTCTCTTTTATATCACAAAATCACATAGCAGACTCCAGAACAAATATCGACTTCCTTTTGGAAATGATGCAACTAAATTTTTGTCATCAACGTACTGTTTCCACTTGAAAACTATTTGGGACTCAAGTTACAAATTTTAACTGTTACTGCACATATCTGCTCTTGCAGATACTCATATTCTGCAACTACAGTCGAGTTCAATTTATTTGCAGCTCTATCTGTGTTTACCTTCTACGCAGATAAACCTCTGCCTTTTGATACATGGAAGAGGAACATCTTGTGGTAGAAATACCACCAACTCTTTTCTTGCCAGGAGGAAACCATGTTTACCAAAGTGTTACCCTCAATACCACAGAGAAGCAATTTCACTCCATAATAGCATTCGACTTAGAAAGCTCCTAACATGCTAAAGATATTGGATGGTCAACTTCACCTTGAATCCTCCACCGCCAGCACAACATCATTCCTTAAAGCACAACATGTGATACTATATTAAAATAAGAAAAAATATTTACACATTAAAAGTGCCTGATGAACTACAACCACTTGCCAGCACCAGTCCATGAATGAACACAATGCTTTTTCAGTACTCATTGCTAAATGTCAGATCCTTCCCCTCATAAGATAGCTGCTTACAAACAGAGAACGTAAGAACCTGGCTAGCATTCCAGTAACCCCATTCTGAAATAATACCAGCTAACCCTCACCAAAGCCTCCTCCCCGTCATCAAGAAGAAAGATAAACATCAGGCTATTATTTTCCCTCCACCAATTGTTGGTTTCTCCATCAAGCTGCAGCCTCACATTTTCATTTAGGATATGTTTCCCTACTTTGGATTTTAATTTAGCCTAATCCATGAAACTAACAAGATAAACTAGTGAAATGACAAAAGAAAAAAAGAGAGCAACTGATGCTTTGCCTAGACTATGATTCAAAACACTGTATGAGTTAATTACTGTTTACTACTTACGTTTTAATACAGGCACAATACAGTACCCTCTAACACATATTCCACTAGTGAAGTTATTACCTAGACTAGCAGCTTCACTTTTGTTGCATATGCAGGACATCATCAATCTGAGAATTTTAAAAACTTTTTCTACAGGACAGCAAAAAGCCTCCTACTGTGGAGAGAACTCTCAACAGGGAAATTGTTGTCAGTCTCACATACCTTATTCATAAACTCAAAAGATGTAAAGCTGCAAGGATCTCTACATTATCCCATTCCTAAAGATAACATGCAAGGCCATATAAAAAAAGCCAGAAATGGTTTAAAAAAAAAAAAAAAAAAAAAAAAAGCAAGAACGCTGAAGTGTGAGAAGATTTTAAAATGCTCTGTCAACCCCTCCTACCACATCAAAAATCCCTCAGCTCCTACCTGCAAGCCAGAGAGCAAGACAAGACTGAAAGCTGCTGTAGTGGTTTCCCAAAAATACTATTCAATGTCACACAAACAGAAAGCACTAAGTATATTTAGTCATACAAATATTAAACCTTATCTATAGCAAGAATAAGCACATTTTTCAGGATTACTTTTTCTGCAATACTTAGAAGTGAAACCTGGTGCTTCCAGTTGCAGAAGTTAAATACCACCCAGCTTCTCCCCCTTAAACATTCCTGGTTCTACCACCTTACTTCAGTACCAAGATGAGTATTGGAAGATGAGAGCAAACCCCTTGTATTCTTTCCAAGAGTGCTCAAGTCTTCCCCAGGCGTCTGCACTCCTACTGCATCTGCAGAGAAACAGGGGCTGCTCTCCACGCTCAGGTGTAGCTCAAAGCACCAAATGAAGAATAATTAAAGTGCAAATAACATGACTCACTTTGCCATCAGAGAGGGACTTAAACTTCTAAGTAACAAATTTAGCATCATCATTTGTGTTTTCTTTCTTTTAAAGGAACAAGATTTAAGATTAATGTCAGTATGTAAATTATGCAGGCAAAAAAACACACAATTATTTCCTTTTTGATTTGTATGAGTTATATCTCCATCCTCCATTCCTCAACTCACTGCATGTGTTTTCACATTAGTGGCACTACTGATACCCTAGTCTGACCACCTTTGAGCATATAAACATTCAAAATACACTGTGGTTGTCTAAATTGCAGGTGCTGATGAATGCTGAAATTCACTCTTTGTGATAGGAGAATTAGTATATCCTTAAACATCAATTCCATGTAAATTACTTCATCAATGTGACACTCTAACATGGCTAGCTAGTGGCAGGGGAAAAAATACTGAAGTGATGCATTCTAATGTTAAGATCTCGTAATTTTAGATTTGTAAGGATCAGGGTCTTCGTGGGGTTTTATGCAGCTTAAAAAGGAGAGCATTTCACAGTATTATTTATTTACAACATTCTATGCTGAGCCCTTCAACGCACAGAATAAAGAAACAAGAACTGAGAAAAATGCACTCTCCAGACCCAACTTTTACAGTAAAATAAAAAAAAAAAAAGCTGCATGGATCTCCCCCTAAAACTAGGGAAGTTTTCTTTCCCTCCCCTTTTCCACCTAAATAAGGCAAAGGGAAAAATGCCTTGAAGCTGTTAGACTTCAATTTCAAATATGAGCTGTTATATAGGGTACGGGGTTTAGAATTGGTAGCTTTGGTACGAAGAAACTCACTGAGAATTTTCTCTCAGTTTACATGCAATTCTGTCACCACGGTGCAAGAACTTGGCTATGTCCAGCCTGGGCTCTAAGGCAGTTGTAGAACCAGGCCTCTATGTTCCTTCAAGGGGCTCATCCAAGCTGTATAGCAACAATGCTATTAGTGCACTTTATTTTAAAGTACATCAACTACTGTTACGCTAAACACATTTTCCCTAAACCATTAATATATTTTGAAAGACATCCTCTCAACTTTTCCTCACTAACGTGTCCAGATTTCTACAACACCAGCTTTAGGAGTTATACGCTCCCATTAATATTTCACAAGCATCTAACCTGCAACATCATCCCAAGTAGGACGATGATGACGACACAACTATTAAATCCTATCTGGCTGACGTTCACCAACTCAGATACGGGTACAGCAAGAGCCATACCGATGTGATGTTTCAAAGGCTGCTCTATTCTCCCCTGAACAGATCAGAACTTCCTTAGTACCTCCCTGAGAGCAGCAGGCCATTCTTACCGAGCACCCATGGCCTCAGGTGTGCATCATTTCAGAAGGATGCAGGTGAAAACGAGGGAGACTGGGTAAGGAGAAAGAAATGAGGGAGGCTCTAAAGCCACACAGCTGAAGGTGAGAACCTACACCGGGATAATGGAAGTCCTGCAATGAAACAGCCTAGATAAACAGAGGTTTACCTGCAAAAAATTCAAGATATTAAAAACCCGGGCTTGTGCAGCAGAGGAGCGAGACGAGGGCGATGCTGGAGGCGGCGGAATCCCCAGCCCCCTCCATCACCCCCGGCCCTCGGGAGCCCGGCCCGGAGGACGAAGGCTGACGGCTGCGCGGACGGCGGGACGCGAGGGGCGGGCGGCGGGGCAGAAGGCCGGGGCAGGAGGCCGGGGCGGGCCCCACCCGCCCGGCTGGCAGCTCGCCGCCCCGCGACGGGGGGGCTTTCCGCCCGGCCTGTGGCGGGCCGGCCCCGTTCCCCCGGCTCCCGCAGGGGAAGGTCTCCGCCGCTCCCCTCTCTCCCCTTCCCGGCGGGTCCCTTCTCCTCGAGGATCGCCGTTCCCCTCCCCGAGGCCGCGGGACGATCCCACCCACCCCCCGCGCGGGGAGGTGGGGCCGAGGGGCAGCGAGGCCCCCCGCGGGCCGGCGGGCGCCCGCTCCTTTCCCCGCTCCCGCACTCCCACCGTGCAGCCGGGGAGGGTGGCGGCGGAGCGCGGCGGCGAGCGGCTCTGACCTCCTCGCTCTTCAGCACCTCCTTGAACTCCCGCTTGATCCTCTGCACCGCGATGTTGGCCATCTCCGCAGCGGGCACCCACTCGCCGCCACCTCCGAGCCGGGCCCAGCGAGCTCCGCCGCCGCCGCTCCCGCTGGATAACTCCCGGCCCCACCAAAATGGCGGCGGCTGCCGAGCATGCGCGGTACGGCTGCCGGCTCCGCGGCCGCCGCTCAGGCGGGGCCGCCGTGTGCGCGGCGTGGCGGGGGTAGCGGGGCCGTCGACCGCGGGTGGGCGAAGAGCCGCTGCGGGGACGCTGCCTCCCCCCTCCCCAGCCTCCTCCCCGCTGCCCCCGAGGGAAGGCTGCTGCAGCCGTGTGTGGAGGCGCGGCCGTCTCGCCCCGGGGACACCCGCGGTTCGCGGTGTCGCGGGCAGGGCCGCTCCCCTGCGGCGCCTGGCGTGACGGCGCGGGGTAGAGCGTGCGTGCAGAGCCCTGACGGCGCTCCCTGCCGCCGGCTGGCCCCGAGGCGGCTGAGCCGGGATTCAGCAGCCTCCCCGGCCTCGTCACCGCGGGGACGGCGGAGCCCGAGGGCGCGCGGGAGTGCTGAGGGCAGCTGGGCGGGGCCGGGCCGGGCAGCGGCGTTCCCCTGAAGTGCTTCTGAGGGAACATCTGGCTGGCAAGTCACTGGGCAGGTCCTTGGGAACCGGACGACTTCTCTCACGCTTTGAGAGTCTGCTCAGTCTGCCTATACAGCAATTCCCAGTTGTTTTGTCGTTCTTCTTGTTCCAAATGCTCGCTTGAGAAAACCGCAGTGCCTGCCCTTCGCACCCAGCCCAGCTCCTTACCCTCCTCGCGTGCTCCGATGTGCCAAAGTCTCCTCACACGGCACAGGGCAACTCTGGGCCCGATAGGCCCAGCAGCAGGTAATTGCGGGACACAATGCAAGCAAAGAAATGTCTTTGCACAGATTCTGCTGCAAGATTTTAAAAGTAGAGTGAATGGTGGAAATGTCAGTCCCGTGTAATGGGCTGTTATATTGTATTGCAGAACCAGCAGCTGCAAGCCACAGATGCTCTCTGTCTGGGAAGCTGAAATAGGAAACCAGGGATCATCCCGGCTGATCTGAGGTGCGCAGAATATGGTGTGGTACAGAGCGGTGCAGATAGATTTTCTGAGGGGAGCATGAGATTGCATTTACAGCAGTTGCTTATTCAGAAACTAGAGGCCTTTGAGACACTGAAGTCTATAGAAGTGCCTGCCCCTCCTGTGCAGTTGCCGGACAATGTGCAGTAGAGGCATTTTTTCACAAAGCAGCTTGTTTCCGTTTCCTTAGAACTGATTGTAGTGGCTTCTGATTGGGGTTGTCTACTTGTGGACTGGCTGTCATGTGCAAGTGCTACCTGCTTGTCTCCATTTGCATACACAGCATTTTGGCTGTTATAGCTCCATTAAAGAAAGTACAAGCCCAACAAATATAAAAGAACAACACTGCAGCAAACCCTGTCAGCTATATACGGATGCATATAGTCCTTATACTGTGTGTATTTACTCTTCCCCTGTGATTTGACTGGAAAAACTCCATTTTCCTGCAACAGTATTGTACCATGAGCATCTATTCATGAAATTAGATAATCTTTAAACCTAAGCTTGTATACAATGCAGTTTCTCAAGCTGAGGTTTTCAGACCTTTCTTGAGAAGGATAATTTCGCATTAGGCCAGGTTTGATTTTGATAACTTCCAGTGTGATCTTAGGCCTTCATCTAATTTAGACATTAAAGTCACAGATAGATAATGACAGAATGGAAGGGTTGGAAGGGACCTTAAAGATCATTAAGCTCCAACCCACTGTCTTGTGCAGGGTTACCACATACCAGATCAGGCTGCCCAGGGCTTCATTCAGCCTGTCCTTGGACACCTCTGGGGATGGAGTATATCCTGATCGTGTGTTTGAATTCCTTTTGAGGAGGTAGGCCATGGGTTCTCTGTGCCTTAAGTCCTCACCTGTGAAGCAGGGGTAATAACTGCTTTGCAGAGCTTTAGGATGAAAGCTAGGTTTATTGTGGGCTGAATTCCTATTGAGTGTTACGGACAAAAATGAAAAAGGCAGGACATCTAACCTGCAGGTTGAATGCTTCATGTCTTTCCAGACAGCTCCTAGGAGTAAAAAGTTTCTAATATTCAGATTTTGCTCTGAATAGAGTGAAAAAATAACCTCTATCTAGTGTCAGAATCCTTTGTGAGTGTGCTTGTATGTTATAGATAGTAGACATCCAGTAATGGCCACAGTAAAGGGCACTGATTTTGCAGTATTTCTAGATACTGGTTTGTATCTACAATTGTTTCCATGTGCTCATTTGGGTTATAAATGTCAGAGTCTGCTACTGCAAGAAGCAAATCTGATTAATATGAATTACTGTTCTCTTTTCCTTACCATAACCCACTCTTTTTGATGGTCCTTAGAATAGGCATTTTTCACTTATCTAATAATTGTTTCATATTCACCGTATATTTCTCCAGCCTTCCATTTTTGTGGTCATTCTTCTCTTCATTTTCTCTTTGGTAAAATATAGTGAATACAAAAAGGCTTTTTTATTTTTTGGAGGTAGAAAGGAGTGGGATCAATTTCTTCACACATTAAAATCCTGCATAACACTCCAGTACCTTATGCAGTCAGCATGCTAGGATTATCATAGTACACCTCCAATACTGTAGTATTCTATATTTTTACAGAAGATTCCACTGGCTTTTAGGCCATAACAGAAAATGCTTAGAAAAACACAAAAACATAGCCTATTTACATGATTTCAGTGAATTCTATATCTGACTTCATCATATATTGTATAACATATTGGTAATACAATTCTGTGTACATCCTCTGAATTAAATTCTCATTAGTATTTCACCCTTAGAAAAACCCATACACAAAATACACGAAATATAAAACTGTAGCCCCTTGAACGTAGTCAGCTCTCTGCTTGTATTATGGAAATCTGTTACACATCTCCTTTCAGGAGATTGCTTTTTCATTAATCCCATCATCATTTTAGCCTTAGAGCAAACAGTTCTTTCATTAACAGCTTTTGCAAACTAGCTCAAAATGATCTATTGGTCTTGATCAGAAATAACAGACTGAGAGGTACATCTCTAAAGATCCATGCATTGAGTATGCTTGGCACAGTGCTTCGAAATACTTCTGGAAGTGGGAGCGTGAGATATGGTGTATTAAATGAAGGTGTAGCTACGCAATCTTATTGCAGAAGTTCGTGGGATCAGCGCTTATAAACCAAGGTCAATGATTTAAGGCATCGGCCTAAGCTCTCATTAGGAAAAGGCAGCCAGCCTACATTAGCTGATACAAGGATAGCCAAACAGCCTAAACAATATATAGTTTCACATGTAGTATGGGAAATATTATCTATCCTACAACCTTTATGTCAGAAATGTCCCTACATTTTCATGGAAAAGTTCATGCACAAATGATGTGGGCATGTTGGGCTTACTGCAGACGTAGGACAGTCATGGCATACATGGTTCATCTGTCTGAGACTGGATGCCCCTCAACCCAGTGCGGTGCCTGAGGACTCCAAGTTGCTTACAACAGCACTAAGTATGATTAAATTGCTGTCCTTCGAGTTAAGATTATTGGTGATTTTCTTTTTTTTTGTATTTCAATATATTCCATATTTTATTCGGTTCATCTCAGTAGAATATCTTTCCATTAGAATTATCCAGGAGAATTCGGAATTTCTGAGGTTGTTCCCTGTGAAAATAATGAAATAATTTCTGAAACGATAACTTTCCAGCATGCAACATTTTTTTTTCTTCTTTTGCTCTGTTATGTCTTGCATAACAAGGCTTCTCCCCACCCAATCGTGGCCTCTTTCTTTTAGAGAAACCAGAAATGTCAAGTTTGGTCTTCTCACATTGCTGCTGGGGGATTTCTTAAGGGAGGAGAGAGCTGTCTCAAGAGATCCGTAGTGCCATTTCATAGAATCATAGTATGGTGTGGGTTGAAAAGGACCACAATGATCATCTAATTTCAACCCCCCTGCTATGTGCAGGGTCACCAACCACCAGACCAGGCTGCCCAGAGCCACATCCAGCCTGGCCTCGAATGCCTCCAGGGATGGGGATCCACACTTGGACATTTTAGAAAGAGGGACTGAAACTGTAACATATTTTGTACTCTTACTTTGTCTTCAAGAGGCATCCATCAAAGGATTAACCTCAGAGGTCGTGTTACTATTACATGAAATTAATTTCATATTTAAATGGTCAGATGCTTATTTATGTTACGCTTTATCAAAAAAAAAGTCATCAGCAACTAAAAGTCATCAGCTACAGTCCAGGAGCTGCTTTATTTACCTGTGGATCACTTAGTAAGTTTCAGACGCACAAAAATAAGCTTACCCTGCGTGTTTACAGACTGTCATATAGTGTTCCTGTTGTGGCAGCGTCCGGGTGACTCAACTCATTCCGAAGATTAGCGCTATCGTTAAAGTAACTACCGGTCGTACGAGTCGGCCGAGTTCTCGGCTGCAGTCCCAGCTTCCCCGTTCCTTCCAGCTGTGTCCGTGTGCGATCCGCGGCCAGGTGAAACAGTGCCCTCTCCCGGGTGGAACAGCGCAGGTTTCCTCGCTCGTGCGAGACGTATCCCTCCGCTGGGGAGCAGTTCGGCACGCAGGGAGCTCGTGGCGTTACTGCCGACTGCGGCGTTGCCTGCTCCTTCCGTCAAGGTGTTCAGGAAGAACAGTCCGAAACGCTCAAAGCAGCAGAACGGAAATCGTTCGGCGTTCCCGGCGGAGAGGTGGGGAATTCGGTCACGATTCACCCACTTTACAAGTTGTGTTTTTCAGGTTAGCAGGCTCGGTATATACACTAAAAATACAGTACGTGTACTAATTAAACTTAGGATGTATGTGAAGTCAGTCAGGCTGAAATTGTATGATGCAATTCACTTGACTTAGTGGAGTCAGATGAGAAATGAATTCAGCTGTTGATTTTACAACCTAAGACTTCAACAGCAAGACTTAGCAAAGTTTCCATTCAACAACGCCTGCACTGAGATTCTGGGTGGTTTAGTAGTAACACTCCATTTTTCTTTGCTTGTTAAGGACTTTCATTAGAAACTGATGTTATGGCCTGGACCTTTCATTAATTTGGTGATATTCTTCCAAATCAATCTTATATGAATATGAATAATGAATATCTTCCAAATCAATGTTATATCTGAACCTGATATCTTGGATAGGAAAACATGGAAATAAGCAGCCTCCTATTAAGTCTGTCAGCAAAATTATTATTATTTAATAATACTTCTTTGTGAAGGAGTGGTTTTCAAGTCATGGTATGTACACTGTGGGGCCCAGGGGCTGCTTCCCGTGGAATTATGAAAGGCACAAAATATAAAGATAAATAAAAATAATGATAATAAAAAAGCAGATTGGGCTGTGAGAAGCTTGTCATAATTCTGCAGGAGGTCCCAGGTTTCTTAATATTCTCAGTGAGTGGGCATCTGCCTTGAAAAAAATTGGCCTCAGCAGACTGGCAGATTGATCAGAGGGAAATAAAAGCACTTCTTATGAAGAAAAAGTTGTGAAGCTATACTCCTTTCTTCCTATTACAGAAAGAAGACAGCCATCTTTTTGAGAGTCCTTTCAAAATGGAAGCAAGCTGGGAATACAAAATTAGATTTCACGACATATTATTATTAGTCTCATGAGTATTAGAGTTACAGGGGAAGAGAGGATTTGGTAGATAATGAAAAAGATATAGTTACCATGCTCCTTTGCCAGTATATTGTTTTCCACTCACAAACATGTTCTACTCAGACTGAGCTGTTCATACTATTTTAAGCATTTTGCACTACTGTCTAATAATGTAACGATTCATAGTAAATTACCAAATCTATGTAACTTTATTTAATAGAAATTCAGTGTTCCTCCTTTCATAGGTACAAAGGGGACTTAGAGCTGCCTTGAAAAGGTAGCTGGACAGCTTTTCTTGGATAACAGGACATCATCTTCCCTGTCCTTAGGATTTGTGACTGGATAAAATCCCTGCTATTGTAATGACTACAGAGACTGAAGTCAGATTCAGACTGATGCATATGAAATTTCCATTTCCTAAATGTCATCAGGGCTGGAGCATATACGACCATGAAGCTAGAAGCTTAGATTTCTTGTTCAGTGCAGTAGTAGCCAAAGAAGTAGCTAATTGCTGTGAGAAAGTGAAAGAAGATTAAAATGGTGCTAGTATTTTGGAATGACTGCTTAGAGGTGGAGTTAGGGTCTCGTTAGAAGAAATTAGTTTAAAATTAGAACTGGAGCAGCAATCGTTGTGAAGCATAAATGGAATGAGTATGTGAATCCAGAATAAATTAAAAAATAAAAGCACTCAGAGTAGAAGTAACTGCAGCCACAACTTAATCACACAACAGCAGTCACTACGTGACTTCTGAAAGTGTAGCTGAGCTGGCTGCCCACAAAGTGGTCCAGCTGACTGTGTGTAGACCAGATTTGGGTCTGCAGGATACTTCTGTCTGGCTTTTCCTTTGAGGAGACAGAAAACACTTACTCAGGGACTGTATGTCACAAGCTGTCCTCTTGCATCACCGCTGCGTCTGCTTGGGAGGAAGGGATATGACTGGACAACTTGCTCTTCATGTCTGTGACCTGAGACAGCCATCAATGCAGGCTGCAATGAGGGATGTGCAAAATGGGGATCAGGCTCCTACAGGCAGTAGTTATGCATTGCATGTGGCCCCAACTCAAAAAAGCTTTCCAGTTATAAGAGATTATGGATTAACAGTGTATGAACAATCACAGTATAAGAACATGTACACTGAAATAAGAAATCTACCAGAGGACATAAAATTAAAGAGAGAAAAATTTTCAGTGTATTTTACATTGTCAGTTGTTACGAATCCTTTCAGAGGTCTATCTGTTTTCTAATGGGATCCCCAAAAGTAGGAAAATATTTCTCCTTTTAATAAAAGAAAAAAAAAAAAAAGAAAGCTAGAGTTGCTGAATTCAGCTAGTATTGCTTGATCTAGCAATTTGGGGATGCTGAGGCTTTTTGATTCCAACTAGATTCTGAAGATCTGATAGCCATCTTGCTAAACTGCAGTATAATCTGTCATGATGGGCACCAGATCCACAACTGATACAAGTCTTTTGGAACTGTCTAGAACAAAAATTTACAAATTAGTGAAGTTTGTCAGAGGTCATCCCAATAGAGCTTATCCATGACAGATGGGTAATTTATCAAGTTGTATTGCTGTTGATACCATCCTAAAATATCTGCAGTCTGGAGGCTACGACAACTTTGTAATAGGAAAATAAACTTTTCTATTGGTCTCACTATGGTTGAATACTAATTTAACTAAATCATCAAGTCTGAATCACTGCTCATTGTTTAGACCACAGTCATGTAAAATGTTAATTGTGCTGCATTTGAAGTCATATAAACCAGTAGCTACCAATTGAAGAAGATAACAAAGATAAACTGATTTTGTTGTTTTCCTAATTTAATTGTCTCCAGTCTGGCCATGTGAATAGCAAGCACAGAGGATGTGATGAGGAAGAAATTGAGGATAAATTCAAGTTAAACAATCAAAGCATGAATAGCATACACTTCATGTATCAAGTAATGTACAGTTTCTCTGAATGCAGCAGAAGTTAACAATTTCTCATCTTTGTGTGTCTGTCAAGCACGTAATATTTCATGGAACAGTATCTAGAAGATCCCTACTGCTCTATGTGCCTGTGTTTTCAGTAGTAGCATTTTCCTTTGCTTTGGCAGAAGATTCATTTTGGGTACAAGGAGCTTGTCTTGAACATTTTTCTCAAATGAGAAGTAGCAATTATAGCAGTTTCTGTGAGGTATAACCCATCTCATAAAATTTCCTGTTACAGCTTTCCCATCTGCCTGACAGAGTGCAAAAAGATCACGTGGTAAATTGGAAATTGGCACCTTTTAAAAGGCAGTATTCTAGACTGTATTTTTCTTTCCCCAATTAGAGGTTAGTCATGCTGGGAGAAATTCAGTCATGCTGTATGATTGTCTTTCAGGATTTTGCAGCTTCTAAATCCTAGTCCTAGGAATGCAGTTGTGTTACACTGTTGGTTCCTTCCCTACCCGTACACCAGACATAAAACCTATAACACCAAATGGTGTAGATATATAGCATCTCCCTGCATATACATTTCTGGGTGTCTTGAAGGATGTCCTTTATTTTCATTTCACTCAATTTCCTCCCATTGAAAACGTAGTGAAAGTGCTCTCACAGAGTCATCTAGTTCAATCCAAGTGAAGTGCTCAAAAGAATCAGCGAAAGCACTGACCAGGACCATGCCTGGTTGAGTTTCTAATTATCTCTAAGGACAGAGATGCCACAACTTTTCTGGGGAACCAGTTCCAGCGTTCAACCAACGATGTAAAGCAGTGTTTTCTTATGTTCAGCTGGAATTTCATGCACTTCAGTTTGTGCCCATATCTCCTGCCCCGACACTGGGTGCCACTAAGAGTCTAGCTCCCTCAGTTGTCTCTGGCACCAACTTCAAATTCTTTTCACCCTTTTTCAATAAATACCTCCATTTTTAGAGGCAACATCTGTTTCCAATTTAAACCTCAGTTGCTTAACACAAAGGTAACCACAAAAACCTACTTCAGCACTGGAAACGTAAATTCGTACTCTGAACATGGAAGCATTAATTTCTTACAGCATTTTTGCAAGATTTGCAGTGTGAAGCATGAGCTGAATACTACAGAATTCTTTTTTTTTTTCTTTTTTCCCCAACTGGTACTCTTATCAGCTCTATATACATCCTAATTTTCTTTCTTATACCAAACTACTAGGGTTTACAGCTGCTCTTTAACAGGTTTGGCATATCTTACTGCAGCAAGAATCCAGCTGTGCCATACCACATCCTCAGACAAATGTGCACAAGCTAAGGCTATCCAAACAGAAATGTGCACAAGCTGAAACCATCACATTAAGTTCACATGGAGCTTGGCAAGCTGAGACAAGAGTTATTCCTAAATTTTTTTTTCGATTCTCATCTTCTAAAATTCAAGATGAAAACCATGGTTGAAAGCACTACAGAAACCAGAGTATCACCATGATAACAGATCAGATTCTCTTCCAACAATTTGATTTAGTTCTCTGTAGTCTATATACAGACGCTGCCATCTTTTTAATGACTGGCATGAGTTATGCCTTTTGACACACTTTCTCAGTCATATGTGAAGTGTCTTCCCTTTTTTTATCTCTCTTTGTTCTTACTAAATAATGCCTTTTTTTTTTTTTAATGAGCAGTTACTCTTAAATTTCAACTGTGTACTGAGTAATCACATATTTTAATTAGCAATTACAAAAGTAGTTATATTCCTGTCAGATCAGAATAATTCCCAAATCCTGACCAGAAAAGTTTGATTCCCTGGTGCATATTAGATATAGTAAAGTGTTCAGAATATCCTTTGGGGTCCTATTTTCATTTCCTTCTCTAACACATTCTTGTACACATACATTCATTATACCAACGGGCTTGAACTTTGTGCCCATGGTGGGTGTATTAGATATGTCTTCTGTTGGATGTTCACTTGGAAAATGAACAGGAAGTCATTTTCATTTCAAGTCCATAAGTACTGTAACAGTTGAAGGCTCTGACTCAAATTCAGAGGCAGATTCAGACAGAACAGTAAAATGGCTCTGAACACAGAATGGGACACACTATGTGTCTTTCCCAAGTGGCAGCAGTTTTCAGATGAATGTAGCAGTGATAGCTGCTGGTAAGTTTATGGCTGCAGATAGTTTATGGCTGTGAACTACAGTGACTCAAGAAGCAGTTCATACTGCTTTTTGTGTTTTCTTTGCAAGAAAGCCACCACAATTGTGCAGCTGCTATTATGGTTTCTGCTCCAGAGGAAAAACAATTTGTTAAGGTTTTACTAGTGTTGGTCCACTTAGACCGCATTTTTAGAGGGGATTTCCCAAAGTATTTGCAAATTATGTTGCTACCAGAGATTGCATAATAGTCAAACACAATGAAATTCAGCAGACCTTTGTCTTATTAATTTGTGTGATTACTTAGGATGTACTGGTTTTATTCCACAGATCCAATTTTTGGCCTAATTCAAATGACTTTATCAGTCAGTGTTGTCATTAACAATTCAGTGGTTCAGACATTAATCTTCTATTTTTAAATATTTTCTTTCAGCCTAATCCTGTTAACATTCCAATTGATCTCCTTTCATTTCATAGTTACTGTAAGATACTAGTCAATATTCTAGTTAAATGTAAAATAATCCTTATCCCCTCCATTTCAGAGTTCATTCCTCCATTTCCTGGTTTGGAAAACATCACTGGCCAGCTACGATCTGGCAGCATTATAGCAATCCTTTGTGATCATTTCCCCTGACTGATGGCTGGTATCTAAAAGTCTGTGTTGGTGAGTTGATGCTTCAAGAGCACAAAAGCCCTCCTCTGGCAGCTTCAGTAGAATTCCTACTTTTGACAAAGCCGTATTTTTCCTGTAAGCCCTGACAGCTTAGGTTATGGTCAGATGTTCATTAAGCTTGTATCTGCACAGTAAGAAAATCTAGCAGCATAACTTTGGTTCACTTGTGATGAAATGACTACATTTCTCTTACATTAACCTGAGCACACAATACAAGCTTTGTATCAGCTAATTTGCAGGCTTGCTGCCTAATATCCCAGAGTACTTTGTAATTGTCCAGTGTGCTGTGAGATGCCATCCCAGCTAGGAATGTCTGTGAGCAACTTTTCTGAGGATTCGTCTTCCTTTTCCAAAATTAGATGCCTCTTTCTAATTTAAAGTATTGCTAAAAAGAGGCATTGCTGCCAAAAGGCAACACATACCTTGATACTACCACAAGGGAAAAAGACTTTATAGTCTTTTTCTTTCCACTTACTGGATGCCATTTTCAGGCCATGATACAGATGAGTTCCAAGTAGCTCTTCAGCATCAAAATTTGCAGTTGAATTTCTTGCAGATTCCTTCTGGGAACAGCATTATGTGGACTGCTTAAAGGAAAAGAGAAAGCAGACAGAAAAGTTAAGAGGACTTGCCCAATTTTCTAGGTCATTTTTCAGATCCTGTATGAATTGCAGCTGAAGAATTTCCATTCCACAGGGTATCTGGGTGGGAGCGATACAATGCCTAGCAGCACAAGTCATGCAGCAAAGATGAGAAGAACATCAGCAGGAGTGCTTCACAATGGGAAAGATAATGCTTTGGATATCTGTAACAAATTCATTCACTGTTTGTCAAGTTAGCTCACCAGCATGAATCCTGCTTTTCCACTGCTTATTAGGGTTAAACAGCAGAAAGCTAGCCCTGTGATTCTACCTTCAGTCAACAGATCTAGAGAATGACATACTGAGTTTTGCTCAACTCCTACCCTCCTCTATTGTACAGGGTTATTGGTGGAAGGAACATTGCCATCTTCTGCCCTTCAATCAGAGTCATCTTTGTATTCTTGCTTGGCAGTGGGCAGTACAGTTATTTCTACTGTGCTAAAATCAATGGATTTACAATTTTGTTGTTGTTACTAGCCAATCTTGAATGCACCTCATGCCTTTCTTCATAAAGTCATTACTGGTAGCCTAAATCATCGCTGTTTT
The DNA here is from genome assembly GCF_019238085.1 of Lagopus leucura. NCBI lineage: Eukaryota > Metazoa > Chordata > Aves > Galliformes > Phasianidae > Lagopus > Lagopus leucura. The sequence continues at coordinate 48,659,519 of NW_024962264.1, forward strand.
CATTGTAGTTTTCCTGCCAGGAAGGACACTTCACAGAGTGAGTCTGAACACAGCCTCCCTATCAGAATCTCATTTTATTGCTGTGTCGTGCACTAAATTTCTGAGTGTGAGGGGGAGCAGATGGCTGAAACCTGGGAGTGGGAAGCTGAGATAGAATCACTGCCTGCTATGGCTTGTTCATTTGCCCGTGGGAACCAGGAGGGCCAAATTCAGAGGGATGCACTGAGGGATGCTGACAGAATGTTTTATGTAAAATACTTAGCTGCTTTCTGCCTACAAATAGTATACATGTACTTGTTGATTTGAAAGCAATAACCTTATGCATTGTTTCTCTTGCTCCTGGTCTGTACTTTATGTAGCTCCTATTGCCTGCTCCTCTTCCTTGATAGTTCATACTCAGATGTTTCATTACCTGAAAATCACTCTCCAACAATCCATCCCTCATTAGGTTCACTAGCTTACCATCTTTTCAAGAATGCCAATGGAAACATATTTGTTAAACAAAGAAAAATAATCAGATTTTGTTGTCAGAAAGGCAGTGCAAATAGTACAGAATGCAATACTGAAAAAGGCTAGCTTTTTACTGGGACCAGTTATGTAAAACTATTTACAGATATGTAGAGCTTTGCAGTAGTAATGTGAGGGGGAGAAAAATGGAGCAGGGAGGGGTGTGAGCATTTGCATCCCACCTAGAATGCTGCCTGGCTGGAATGCTGCATGCATGTCTTATCAAGAGACGATTTCAAGAGATTACAATGTGATACGTGTTCCTGGATGGGATGGTGTGAGAAATGAGCCAGAAAGATGCAAAGCACAGAGTCTGAAGGAAGCTGCATTTGGTTCAAAGCAGTAGAGGAAGTCGTCTCACATGTAGCTCTAAATGCCATCATTCCATAGTGTTTTCTTGCAGTTTGCTTGGTCTCCATCTCCATCAGTTCCTGCCTCTCCTTTGCAGCACCTTTGCAAGTTCATGCTATTACAGACAAGGCACCTGAGCCATCTAGTTTATCTCTTCCCATTTTATGACTGTACAAGTTTGCCATGGATCAGTCACTAGAGACTCTCTTCCTAATTCTACCAGTTCCCCTAAGTGTGCTTTCCATCCATTTAGCAACGTCAGTTTAGCTTTACTCACAAGCAAGAAAATAGAAGTATTAAGTATTTCTGCTTCAGCTTGACAATAGGAACCTTTCTCTCCACTACTTATGATTTGCCATTGCTCTGTTGTTGAGCCAGGACTAATATGGTAAGCTGTGTCTGGTTTGGGGATTTCAGGTCTCAGCTCCATTTCTAGAGCATTGACTGGCTCTAGGTGTTAGATTGGAGGGGCATACAGGTAGGCAAGGCTCTTAATGGTGTTGGGAAATTGTCTCTGCTTGCTTCTGGGATGGCTCATTCCTGAGATTTTTTTCTGTGGTGGCCTAACCTTGTGTCTGTGCCTCTGTTCACTTGCAGTATTGCAAGGTCTACGAGGGCCAGACCTGCAATGGGCATGGGCACCGGGGCTGTGTGTTAGGGACGTGGCTTTGCACACCAAGGATTGCTGGTAGTGCAAAACTGCCAGCTGGTGCTGTGCCTGATGCTAGAAATAGTGATGTGGGCTTGGCACACAGTGCTAGGAAAAAGTGCTCAGAAGAAAATAAACGGCATCCCCATTGCAGTGAAAGAAGGCTTGAGCTCCTCGTGAGAGCAGAGAACCGTGATGAGCCAAGGCTGTCCTCCCGTGTGAGCCGTGTCAGATTGCAGGAGGTTTTTGTGCTATGGGGAGTTACGGAGCTGGGAGAAATTGCAGCCTCTATCCAGCCCTCCTTTCTCATTGCAATTGCAACTTGATCCATGTTGGCCCGAGGCAAGTAATCTGCCCTGGATTACATTATTTCCTTCCCTATGGATTACAAGATTTCCTTCCCTATGAGATCCCTGCTGCGTTATGGAATGGTATCGCTGTCTCCAGGGCAAGACTTGCTCCTGACCCTCGCACGGCAGCACGGCGTTGCCGCTCTACGGCTGCATGAGGGTGCCCGACTGGCTGACGTTGGAAACCACCGTCTCAAGTTCTCCCTTCTGCGTTCCACAGCTTCTAAAGACGTTATTTTAAGGGAATGGCTGCAGAGAAGCCTTCTGAATCACGAGCATCCAAACAAGCTTTGAGGGACGAACTGCATCACAAATTCCCTCATTCTTCAGGGAGGTGAAAAGCACACCAGAAGCTGCACCGCTTCCGACCAAGCAAGCAGCCGGGGGGGGGGGGGGGGGGGGGCCCCGGGCCCGGCCGGCGGCGGGGGGGGGGGGGGGGGGGGGCGGGAGCCGGGAGCAGCTCGGCACCGCCCCGGCCGTCCGCCGCCGCCGGGAGCCGGCAGATCCGGGTCTCGTGGCGGCTGACGTGTGAGCCGGCCCCAAGCAGCGGGGCCGAGCCGCGGGGCCGCCTCAGCGAGTCCGCCCGCCCCGTCCGCGCAGCGCCCCGCGGCCCTCTCTCCCTCCGCAGCCCCGCGACGGCGGCCGGAGCACGGTGAGCGGGGAGGGGGGCGCCGCGGCCGCGGGGGGAGAGGGAGGGCCGCTGCCGGGCACGGCCGGGCGGGTCTCCGCGGACAGCCCGCTTCCCGGCCGTCCCTCCGTCCTGCAGGCGCGGAGCGGCCTGAGCCGCGGCCCGGGCGGCCCCAGTTGCCCCGAGGCCGGTGGAGTCCGAGACCGACTCAGCTGCCGGGCGCCTCGCCGGCTACCGGCTCGCCGAACGGCCGGCGCTCGCCCTTCGCGGGCGTTCGGTTGCGTGTCTGGTGGGGTTCGCTCGGCTGTTTTCGGTTGTTGGGGTTGTCAGCGCGAAGTCACACGCTTGTGGCTTTTTGGAGGATCTCAGAGTCAACCGAAGGTTCTGTCTTTCTGTCCATAAAGGAGCTGGGAGTGACACGCTGACGGGATATGCGCTTCCCTTGCTGAGAAAGCGGACGGCGTCCTGTAAAACAGAGCCTCCAAATGACAGCGTCGCGCTGCCGTTAGCTTCCTACGGGCAGGGTTCCGGGCGGGAGCCCTTGCCCGTGTGCCTCTGGGGCCGGTTGGTAGCGGGTTGCGGCGGGGCAGAGCGTTGCTGGCCTGGGCGCCCCGGGGAGCGCCGCGGCAGTTTCTCCCTGGCTGTCCCAGCGCCGCTGCCGGCTGTCCTGCCCAGGCTCAGCCTCTGCCCTCCCCAAGAGCTCGGACCTCGGCGTGTGACCTGCCCCGGGATCGGCAAACACCTGTTCTCCTGGCCCGCGGTCAGGACTGCCTTTAGGCTGTATGCTTAGTGGTGTAGGCAGTGTTTGCATTATGCGCTGGTAAACATCCTTGTCTTGAGAAGTCATGAAAACTCATTGTGGTGTTTTAGCATCCAGCTTTTAAAATAACGCATTATGTTAATGTTAACGTGCCCACTGGGCAAGTTGCCTATCTGCAATGAGCTCAATGGGTCACTTGTAAGAAGTCTCTCATGCTCAGCTCTTACAGTTCTGTTGACCTTTACTTGCTTCTGTTACTTTCAAAAGCAGACATCAGAAAGAAAATCTTTAGTCTCATTTTGATTTTTTTTAGCTGATTTCTTCCTGTCTGTAGCAACAGAGAATAATGTCCCTGATAGTTCTATCTCATTCTTCATATCCTTATGACCTGTCCAGATGAGAGAAATCAAACTATTGTTGTTACTGATTTTTTTTATTTTTTTTTTAAGAAGTGACCCTGTCATTGGCAGTGTAGCTCAAAACAATAGGAGCAGCTGGCAGAAAATAGTGGCTGTAACGGTTGGCAGCACAGCAGTCACTTCAGTCCTTCTCATGCCACTGGGGTAGGCAAATCTGAGCTCTGTTTGGCTCTGTTGCCCCTTTCTTTAAAATGTGAGATTTGCTTTTCTTGCCTAACCCCAGCATAGCACAGAGTTCTGTATTTTAATTGGTTTAAGATCATTTTGCATAAGACACAATACTAGTGTGAGGGCTTGGTGGATGTGCTATTGGCACTCTTGCAGAGTATTGGGCCACATGCATCTCTGACAAGCAGGAAAGACCCTGATGTGCTCAGGGCCATAAGCAAAAAGGGTCCATTTCCAAACTGAGATTGTAGCAGGAGCCTTTCTATTGTCCTGGTTGGAACATTTTTTAGCCTAGCTGGCTACAAAAAAGAATATTATGAATATGGTTCTAGGGGATTTTGTATGTTGTTGTTGTGGCACTTTCGCAGCACGTTACTGAAGTCATGCATTTAGTCTGTTAAATCCCAAGTGCATGACGCAGTTATTTTGTGCTGCATTCTGCAGTCCACGTTCTTCCTTCTTTCTAAAAGAAGTTAAGAAAAACATATTTTTCATTAGAGAAGTCATCTACAGAATACAATTTAAAAGTACATGATAGTTTTAATTCCTCTGTAACTGTCCAATCTGCTTTCAAAAGTTTAATATTTGGGTTTAGAGAAAGTTGGTTTCAAACTGACTTCTTGTTTCGTTATTAACCTCTCATTTTCTGCTTTCATATATTTAGACTTTAGAATTAGTGATGTGTGAATGTTATTTGCATAACAGATGTGTAATAAAACAGTCTGTTTTATGTTTCAGAATTTTCCCTCCCAGATATTTTAGGTACTTGACACACACTCTTAAAGGCCAAATTTTGTCTCAGATGACTTCATCATAGCAGAGTCTTTGCAGAAATTCAGGCCAGTGTAGTGGAAGTAGCAAAATCTTTCTATTCTCTATAAGCATGTATGAATGGAGGTGTCTGGTGCTCTGATAACACCAGGGATGAGATCCTTATGCTGTATGTTTTGAACATTTATCAGGTTTCTTTTCACAACAGATGTAGAAATATTTTGGCAGATGCACTTGTGCGTAGACAAATTGATGTCATCTGCCCATATTCTGCTTGGGAAGCAAATTAGAGAGCCTGCTTTGCATACTCTTCTACACTGTCACGCTTGATGTTAAGCATTCTTTCTGTTCTTACTTCCTAGATTTGATTTATTAATACATGAAGACCCTATCTGGTCATTGATGAAGCATCTGCAAGATGCTGAGGAGTGCTTCTTGGAAGATCCAAGTGCTCCTAAATCCCCTCTGAGTGCAGTGGAAGCTGAGAGAACTTTTTAAGGTTATATACTGCACAGCCAAATCTTGCACTCCTTGTTCAGTTTAAAAACAAACCACAAAACAGAAGAAAGAACAGTTTTCCCAGAATAGCTCCTTCAGCTTGCAGGCTTTGACTCACCGACAGCTAGCTTCCCAAGTTCCCAAGGAGCCTTAATTGAAGAAAGACTCAACTCCTTGTTGTGTAGGAATATAAGCGTGTATATGAGGAGGATCAAGCTGTGTTAGTCTTCTTTCTGCCAGACCTTGGCAGCGGTACAGTGGATGTTCATGGCCCTCTTTGCATCCCAGCACCTATCTCATGGCATTGGCATGGGCAAGAAGAAGCTCCTTAGCAGTGATTGATTCAGCTTTTTATGAGAGATCTGAAGATGTTCAGGAAGCAGCCCCTGGTGTGATTGAATGGTTGTACATTTGCATGGTTGTTAGTTGAACAAATGCGCTTTGGAGGCTTTAGTTACATTGTCTAGCTGGTATTTTTAGAGATAATGGAACAAATTAGTCCCATTTGGGTGGGAAAAGATAGAGTTACACTTGATAAAAGTTTTCCTCATTAAGATTAATTCTTCGGCAGCTCTGCATGCGTTAAAACCTGTGGTTTTCTAGTGCTAAATATAGTTTAATTCTTACTTTACACAGCTGATAGACCAATGTCATATCCAAAGCACTAAGCTGTCCTAGGGAAGAAATGATTTTATCAAAAGAAACAGAAACGCTGTACAAAAATGTAGTCCCAGCCTTTAGTATGAGAGAAGCAGTTGCAGTGTTTGGTTTGTCAGATTGTTGTCAATACAGTAACAGAGTTTTGTTCTTCTTTTGTTCATTGGTATATCCTCACGTATGTCTTGCTGTTTAATCATATTTTTGGTAAGACATTATTTTTGAAGAACTTGATAAGGTACTCTGTCAGTTTTCATATGTAAAAAGTTGGTAAAAGGAAAAAAAAAAAAAACAACTTTGAATAAAATTACATGAAGATGTGAAGAAAAGTTTGGTGTCAGCTCTTCGAACAGTTGGTAACCATTTGTGGAACAAAGCTTCCCAGTGTGAGTTGCATGGCTTCAATGAGAATGCTTCTGCCAGTGGTTGCAGCATGGTTAGGGGCTCACCACCTTCATATTCCTTGATATAGACATCTTCTGGGACACAGGGGTCACTGGATGCTTCACTTTCAAGTTTGTATGTAGAGCAGTTGTGTCCAAAGATTGAAAAATATCTTCTTTCCTGGGGGAAAACATTGGAGACGAAGATGCTATGATTTTATGGTTGTGATACGTTTTTCAAAGCAACTAATTGCAATCTTGTCAATAGTGCCATGGATTTTCCTTATGCAATTTAACAGATTTTAAAATCTGTTCCTTGTAGGTGCTGGGTAGACATGTATCATTTGCATAGCACTTTCCTTTTGATGATGTAGATTGGGCAGTGAGTCTGCTGAATGGGTATTAAATGGGCTTGGGATTAAAAATTGGGTCTTCTGTTTGCTAAACATACGTAAATAACAAAGCCCAGAAATCCTGTTTATTGTTACAGCTTCCTTCTGGTATAAGTGCTCATTAAAAGGCTCTATTTTATGAGCTCAAACCGTTTGCTTCAGGTATGTAGAAAACCTGATTCAACTTCTGTGTAAGGCAAAGACAGGCATCCGCCAGCTTCAGATAAAATTTGATCTGGCCTAGAGGGGTTGGGAGCAGGGCTGCCAGGGAATAGAGCTGCTTTCATCTGAAAATTGAAAATCCTGCTATCTTTCTCAGCATGCTGCTACCCTGCTAAATCTGTTTTCTCAGTGGCAAGTTATTAGAAACATATGTCATCTCTGGAGAAAAAACATAATGAAAATATTCCAGAGAATTTCAGTATAATTTTTGTGTTTGTGTGGGATAGGAGTAATATTAAGGTACAGTGCATTTCTACAGTTCTAAGGAGTTAGTAAGGCATTTCATAATCTAAATAATTACGCTCTTAAGAAGCAAGTCTCAAAAAAACTTAATCACTTATGCTTTAGGGCTGCACTTTCTGCCTCGGTACAGAGGAAATACTGTCATTTTTATTTGTTTTTATTACATTTTTGTAAAGAAGTGGATAAGAGATTTTTTTAATCTTTATTTTTCCAGAGAGATGGCATGTCTAAAAAATTCTCTATTACTGAGCCTCCGAAAAGAGTTATGTCAGACAAATGAGTTATCTCAGGCCATCTGAGCTGCAGTGGCTGTCTGGGTGCCCGTGGCACTTCTGAATGAAGTCTCAGCTCAACTTTTCTCTTTGACAGACTCAGCAAAGTCCCGTTGGCTTACAGGTCCCACAGGCTCAGAGCCTGTGTGAGAGCAGCTGCCACAGCTCAGCTGCTGTGTGGTGGCTTTGTTACACTGCAGTGATTTGCTCAGGAACTGGCACCTTGAGCCTCGCTGAAGGAGTTCTACGATTGCATCCACGTTGTGCTCCTAAATTGCTCGGGAACATTTGAATGCATTAATCAGAATCTTGATTCATAAACACTGGAACGAGAGCAGGGATGTTTTATGAATAGGTTACGTAGTTTGTTAGTGGAACATGTTCCATATACCCATTCTTGCCTCCCTGCAGAAGTCTGCTCCCTGGAATGCCAGCGTCCCCCCGTGCATGGCCGTGTGTTTGGATGGAGTCTGCCTGTGTGCAGCAGTGCCAGCTGCCAGCCCTCCTCACATGGCACGGGGCAGCAATGCTCTCCGTGGGGCTGCAGGTTCAGTGCTCGTGCAGCCCCAGTGCTGAATTTAGGAGACTGAGGAGTGAGAGAAGGAATGTCAGCAGAAGCTGCAGATAGTCTGCAGTGCTGGAGAAATGAACCAAGAGCAGGAAAGTAAGCACATTTGCCTCATAGCTGGATCTTACAGTTACCACTTGAGTGAAAAATTCCATTAAAGTCAATAGGACTTCTTAACCTTACAGAGGACCGCAGGAGAGGGCTCCTGATTTGCGCTGTGAACTAGTTAAATGGAATAGCTTAGTAATTGTAGAGGATTGCTCACCCTTTTGCATTAGCAGAGATTAAATTTCCTTTGGTCATTTGGTGTAATATAAATAATTTCTTTGTCCTAGACCACTGTCAGAGTTTCTACTTTAGAAAAAAATGCTGAAGTGAAGCTGAGGCATTTGCTTAGCAGAAACTGTTATTCTTGGACAATGTTCTGTGCCACTGACATCGTCTCTTAATTAGCTTTCGTGTTGCAAAAAACTTCTTTCAGAAAAATGTCATCCTTTTAACAAAAGGATGACCGAATGCTGACAGCTGGAGTTAGGCAATAATGTTCTGCATCAAATATTAGTAAATGAATTCTAAAATAGCTGGACTGCTTTTTTGGTCCATGAGTGGATGTGCATAATTAGCTCCTTTTCAAGTGCTTTAGCCGGAAGAAATGTGAGGCCACCTGCACAGGAATAAGTAAATAGCTTTTGAATTCTTGATGCGTCTTGCTTAGCTTCCTTGGGGGGAGTTGGTTTTGGTCACTGACTGCAACCTGATGGCGCTGAAGTCTGAAATCTCCCTCCCTCCAGGTAATGGGGACTGGCCATGAAGAGGACAGCAGGGATCAGTACTGCAGTGGTGGTTTGAGCGTGTGAATTCTTTGTCTCTAAGCCTTATGCTTGACACTGAATAGCTTTAATTAAACCAGATGCAGCACCTATGCCATCTTCTGCAGCTCCCTAGTGTACTGTTCTGCATTGAGCTGAGGCTCTTGGTGACACTCTTAGCCTTGGTCAGCTTTGTGTCATGGTCACAAGCAGGAAGCTTGCTGCCAGCTTTGTGTGAGATGCTGCCATCCTCGAAGCAGGATGTGCACACCTCAGTGAGAAAAGAATCGTGATGTTTGCCTGTGAGAGGTCTTTGTCCATACCATAAGCATCTAAGTTCTTGTGTTCTTACTTTGCTGTTCTTAGTGCCAGTGCCGCTGTCTGTCACCTGAACAATTCTTTTCCTGAGCTACTCAGAGCAAGTCCCAATGAACACATCACAGGTGGCCTAACAATGCTCCCTACATGATTGTCACACAGTGGTGGACCCGTGGGGATGAGGGATGCACCAGTGCTGCAGCAGTCCTGTGAGGCCATTGGGAAACCATTATAGAATCATAGAATATCTCAAGTTGAAAGGGACTCGTAAGGAGTGCCACTCCTGTTTCCACACAAAATTCAACCCCTATGTCTGAGAGCATTGTCTAAATGCTTCTTGAGGTCCAACAGTTTGCAGCCATGACCACTGCCCTGGGCAGCCTGTTCCATGCCCAGCCACCCTCTGGTGAAGAACCTCTTCCTGATATCCTGCCTGAACCTCCCCATCAGTAGGATGCTTAGCATTCGCTCCTCAGTTCTGAGTCTGTCCCTGCTCAGAGGCTCTTTCTCTGATTTATGTTCATCCCTGTATCATCCTTCAGTAGCTGGGTTGGCATTTCTTAGTTTCTTTGGGTTTGCTTCTACTTTAAACAAGTTGTTTTATAGTAAATTAGCATTTGTAAGAAGCGCCAGATGGATGGCACTGGAAAATTACTTCCTAATTTACTTAAATGCCAAATCATTTGTGAGACAGTAGGAAAGTTACCCACTGGTATGCCTGAAGGAAGACGTGTTTGAGTGAGCAGTTCTGTGGGGCTCCCGCTGGCTTTGGTGTCTGTTGGAACCAACCAGACCAGCAACAGCTGTGTGCATGGTTCTTTTCCATGAGAAGAGGAACTGGCTTGGCTGCATTGAAAAGTTCATCTTGGATCTCGTTAATTATCCTGAGAAAATTTGCAGCACAAAAATATATTTGCCAACTCATTAGGCTACGGCTGGAAGTCCAGGGAGACATGCTGATGCTTTCAACTACAAAATCAGCTTCATTCTCCCTACCCCCTGGAATTGAAAGGAAAGCGACTGAAGAGAATTGCTTCTGAAGTGTTGCTGTGTCTAGGAACTGTCTCTGGGTATTGTATTGGCTGACAAAGTCATTGCAACTCCTTTCACTAGAGGAGCTAAATGGATGATCTATTCTGGCACAATTGTTGGAGAAAGCTGTAATTGAAGCCACACGTCCAGTGGCAGCCCCCACACTGACATCCAGCTGTTCTGCTGCTGTGCCCATGCAGCCAGCTGGTTCTCGTCCTGAAAACTCAGTTTAATGCCCAGGAATAGACCTGGTAGAAGAAGATCATCAGTAGCTCTCTAGGGTTCCATGACCTTCAAGGGCCACTAGATCCTGGTTCAGTGAAGTCAGTGGGAGTGCCAGCATTTGCATCAATAGAAGTGGGGTGTAGCTGTGAGCTTGTTGAAGAGATGATGCTACAGAGTTTTCCTTGTACTGTTAATGAAATGTTAATGGCCTGCAGCCATCCCACCCTGGTAATGCCCAATCTTGGAAGTTAAGCAGGGTTAGGCCTGGTTAGTGCTTGGATGGGAGACCTGTTGGGAATACTGGGTGCTGTAGGCTTACAGACTGGAAGGAGCAGTCCTTGAGAGTAGCTCTGCAGAGAAGGATCTGGGGGTCCTGATGGATGAAAAACTTGAAATGATCCAGCAATGTGCTCTCACAGTTCAAAAAAGCAAATGGCATCCTGGGCTCCATCAGGAGAGGGGTGGTCAGCAGGGATAGGGAGGTGATTGTCCCTTTCTACTCTGCTCTTGTGAGGCCCCATCTGGAGTACTGTGTCCAGGTCTGGAGCCCCCAGTACAAGAAGGACAGAGAGCTGTTGGAGAGGGTCCAGAGGAGAGCCACAAAGATGACTGCGGGACTGGAGCACTTCCCCTATGAAGACAGGCTGAGGGAGCTGGACTTGTTCAGCTTTTTTTTTTCAGTACCCAAAGGGAACCTATAAACAGGAGGGGAATCAGCTCTTTGAAAAGGTAGATAACTGCAGGACAAGGGGAAATGGTTTGAAGTTGAGGGAGGGAAGATTTAGGTTGGATGCCAGGGGGAAGTTCTTTACAGAGGTGGTGAGGTGCTGGAACAGGCTGCCCAGAGAGGTTGTGGATGCCCCATCCCTGGAGGTGTTCAAGGCCAGGTTGGACGGGGCCCTGAGCAGCCTGGTCAAGTATTAAATGTGGAGGTTGGTGGCCCTGCATGTGGGGGAGTTGGAGATTCGTGATCCTTGAGGTCTCTTCCAACCCTGGCCATTCTGTGATTCTGTGAAAGGGCTTTATAAAAATATAAAAATATGGTAATACTAACCATTATAAAAATGCCAAATGGAGTGTTGCAGTGCTTCAGACTTGAGTACCGTGAGGGAATATTTATTTGAACGATTCAAATTATAGTGATAGAGGAGTGCAGATGACTGGAATGTTTTAATTAGTATCAATTTGTATACAAATTCCTTGTTACAGAGCCTATTTTTAGCCTTGTGTGAACTACGGAAGTTGCTTTGTGGAGGAAATCTCCTTCGGAGTCCTCAGGCTCACTTCTGCCAGTCCTGTAACCTCAGCAGTTTAATGCTGATGGCTGAGGGGTACAGGCCAATTTGTTCTGGTTTGTTAGTGGAATGTCCTCTGTGTTGCGTGAGGAGTATGTAGCCATTGATTTCTGGCAGAATTGCATTGGTTTATTTTAAAGCGCTGCACATGTTCTTGTTTTCTACCTATGTCTCTAGTTCCTTTTCTGATGTTTCATCCCTATTCAAATACAAACGCTTTTGTTTTCTTACGCTGTCCAAGCTTTATCCTGTGTTTAGTTATTTGCTTCCTTTGCTTTTTTAATAGCTCGGTTATCATTTCTGCCTTATTCCTCCTCTGTATTGCCCTGGTGATAGGAAATTTGTTCTACTTCTGGTGGTAGTAATAGAGAAGCTAGAAATTCCACAGAGTTGTGTGAAGGTGAAATCAGCCATGTCCTTATCTTCAGTTTGTTTATTTGAGAGAGAAACCCCCCAAATCTGTGTCTGTTGTTTTTCTTCTCTGTGCTCTAATCAAGTTTGAAGAGAAACTTGATGCAGAAATCAATGGATAAAATTCCCTGCCCTTTCTTACACACAAGAAGTTGTACAGCTGGAATAATAGGAAGTTAAATAACAGATCAGTGAGTTGACCGTAAGTAGTTCATCAGAAGGCTAACAAAGAACAGGGATCTATGGGAGGGTGGATGTGCATGTACAAATAGTAAAGAAGATGGAAATCAACAGGGAAAAGTGCTATATGTTTAACAAACACAGAGAAGAGTTTAGCTTCTATTTGCTGGGCTTGAATGTGTAGGCTTCTTTGTTGGTTGGCCACTAATAAGCAATATTTCAGCATTGCCGTGCTGGAGGTACCTTTCTGTATTATTTTGCTATACGCCCACTTGATGTTGAATTGGGCTTCATGTAACCAGGCAGGGCTGGGTGAGCCCCAGTCCCTAGGAGAGGCAGAGTATGAAACAGGTTTTGGAGTAGCCACTTGTACGAGAGGCTGAACCACTGCGTTTTGGCATGCCTGGCAATGAGACAATTGAGGTGCTTCTGTGTGCTTATGGTACCCAAGGGACAGAGCGGCCAGCAGAAGGAAGAGCCCTAGAAAAGCAGTGATCAGGAATGTGCTGTGAAGAAAATAACTGCAGAAAGCATAAGAGGCTGTAGGGATCATGGATATCGAGATGGCTTAGGTGCATGTGAGAAGGCAAATCCTTCCTATGGAAACACAGATCCTTTAGGAGAACGTGGAAAAGAATGGGAGAGAGGGTTTCTGCCTGTGACAGTGAGATAAAAATGGATATTTTATCTTTCAGTGAGTGAATTGTTCTGGCTTTGTGTGTTACTTTTGCTCATTTTAGCCCTTCATCATTCTTCAGAATGCCTGCAGAGCCTCAACATGTCATGTGCTTTTTTCTAAATTTTTCTTTCAATTTTTGTACGTATTTCCATTTCTTCTGCTATACTTTGCTAAAGCTGAACCCAGCAGCAAAATTAAGTGTCTGGCTTGGTAGAAATATTTGACAACTGTGCTTGGAGTTATTGCAGTTGTCTGTAAAAGAGCGTCAGGGAGCTGAATATAGGGAATTCTGTTTCTCTTTAAAGTAAGTGGAAAGATTCTGTTACTTGTCTGCTGCATGGAGGTATTTTGCTCCCAATGACTTCCAGCCTTCAGTTTAGCAGCACAGCAAAAATAGTTCTTGGAGAGGAAATCTTCAGTCATTCTTTTGTATTGTGTGTGTGATTTTAAGAGTGCTTGGATCCAGGAAAGATAAGAGTTAATGAGCAGAAAGCTTTGATATGAAGATGCCGGGTTTGATCCGTGACAGATCTGCAGCAGCTCTGAGTATGTGTTGTATATAGCAAGTGTCTCTTCAGATGATGTTCTTATACACTCCTTTCTGCCAAGGAATAGAGCTCACCAACACCTGTACCTTGACTGTCTCATTAATCAGCGTAGAATTGGAGTCACATTGGAGGCAACCACATGAAGAGTGGACAAAATGTCTTGTTGGCTGTCATGCTAAAAAAGGAATTTTGTTTTGTAATGGTGAGGGTGGAGAGAGGTGGAGTATAACTTCTGTCTCCCAGAGCTCCCCAGCTGCATGCTATTTGCTCAGGAGACGTGTTGCTGAGTTGGGAAATAATGTATAGTCATTACAATAATTTAAAGTACAGAAGAGTCTCCAGGTACAAAAAAAAAAAACCAAACCAAACAACCCACAACAATTAGATTGTATCTATAAAGATTGTTTTTTTGATATTAGGATGTGTAAAATGCAGTGTACTGCTGTAGGGCATGGGTTGGGAAAGATGGTAGCAGAAAAACGATTTACAATAATCATACAGCTGAGAAGACTCATGATTTAAAACATTTTTCATTATGGCTTAATTGCCTACAATTTCAGATAGAGGGCTTGTAGTGTGAGCTATTTCTGTCTTAATTCATCAGAGACCGTTCTCCTCTTTGCTTCTGAGTTACAGTCATCCTGGCACTGACTACAGGATTTTAATTCCAATACTTCTGTTTATGATTGCCTCTGTGGGCCACTTTACACTTAAAGTTGTGTTGATTCTTTGATGGTACTTCATATTCATCTGCATTTTTCTCTTTTTTTTTTTTGTATGTTTTCTGTCAGGTTGCTTAGTCTAGGGGCCACAGTATGTATCTTCTCGGTTGTTATCAGTGAGAGCTTTGCTGTATTTACCAAACAAATCTTCCAAATGCTTGTAAACCCAGAATTAAACACTGTGTAACTAATAATGTAGTGAAAGTAAAATACAATAATTTTAAGTAGGGTAAAAGTAACCTTCCTGGTCAGAGCACTTGCCTGTGGTTGGCACTGTAGCTTTAAATTCCAAGAAGACCAAGGTTGCGACCAACAGGAAAAGATCCAAAAAATAAAGAAGGGTTTATTTTACTTTATGTGATAGATTATATGTAAAAGAGCTGTGTTTGCAGAAGGTGGAGAGCTGGTGTGACTCATAGCAAAGAGGTCAGAGCTGGGCAAAATGAGCTAGCAGCTGACGTGGGATGGGACAATTGAGGTACTGGAGGAGGCAGGAAGCACACAGCAGCTCTGGAACAGGATTTCGGTGTGAGTGGGCTGCCTGAGTGCTATAGAGTCAAGGAATCCTGCCCCAGGATAGGTAAAAAAGTCTCTTATTACCAAATCTCATGTAGGGTCACAAAACATTAATAAACTTAGATCTAATTACAGAGCTTAGTTGATACCTAGTACTTTGTGCATTCAAAGTGTATTACAAATAAGTTATTAAGCCTGAAAGGTTTTAATGAGGAACGTAGTCAGAAGTGTCATTTTAGGAGTGAAAATCATCGTATAGTGTGGAGTTTCTTTATGTCTGGAGAGCTGTGTGTAAAATCTGTTTCCTCTAGTTCTTCATCAGGGGAAAAATAGTGTTTTTCTCACAATAGATGGCCTCCCTCATTCCTTTGCCACTAAGAATTTGTTACGGGCTTGGAGGACAGAAAGACAAAGAATGATTCCTTTAAGTGTCATTTGAAGGTGAGAAAGCTCATAAGGGAGATTGTGTTGGAAAGCTTGGAAGGCATTTTACTTGGTGACGTGTTCTGCTTTATTTTAGCTCATTAAGGTAATTTGTCATGTACAGCTCAGGTGCCTTCGGGTAAATTCCTTCTAGCACACTTCTACTTAAATTTGTGATGTTACATGACAGATTTCTCTTCCCCACTTACTGTCTAATCTTTCTCAGTTTATACTCTGCAAAGAACGCTGATTTGGTTTCACTGGTGAAGATTCTTATTTGATGTTTTGATTTCTCCTAGTTATATACAGATTAACACCTCTGCTCTCTTAATTGTTGTGCCATTACTATGTGTTACTCCTAAATTCTTCCAAGTGGGAATTAAATATTGTTTTGCAACTCTCATGGTTCCAGCACCTTATTTTAGGTGTCAGCGCTGTGTCCAGAAAAAGCATTTTGTGCTACTTAAAAATCGGTGCTTTTGCCTGTTCCTCATGCCAGAATAGTTTGATAAAGGCTGCTCTGGCTGATGTGACATGCTGTCCAGGGAACCAGGGCAATTAAAAATTTTCTTCTGCTATCACCATGCAGTTCCAGTGGTTCTGAGATAATGTCAGGAATGTTAGTGTAGTTGCTTCGTAACTAACTCAAAAAGAATCATTAGATCATCTCTCCTGCATAATGCAGAACATTATATCTGAACCTGCTTGCTTCTGTATCTTTATTTGGCCGAAGCACATCTCTGTGTATCAAGAGATGGGAAGTCCACCTCTCTGGCATTTGTCACACTGATGGTTTACCCTAATGCTTAAAATGCATGGCTGCCCTGTCGTCTTAATTTGGTTCATTACAGCTTCCAGCCATTGGTTCTTCGTATGGCTTTGACTCCTTCATTGAAGAAATTTTCAATACTTATTTCTGTTTTTCTAATCAAAGGTGCATTTCTGTTACATATCCAAGTCATCTCTTGGTCATCTTCTCGGTAAACTGTCAGGTTAACCTTTTTCATGACCTAGGCAAACAATCTTTCTTCCATTTCCTCAATAATTTTTTTTGCTTATTTTCAGTATTCTTTTTTAAAAAGTGGAGATGTAGTCAGGTAACCGTACTGAAGATGAGATTCTGTAATGCAGATATCTCTTACCTTCTTTTACTTACCTGGCCTTCTGCACCATGGCTGAGGAAAATATAGAAGAGTGGCAAGCATTCACAGTGAATTAGGGGAAAAACATGTAAAATGTGTTTTCTTTTTTCCACTACTTACCTCAGAGTGAAAGAACTACTCTAGTGATGCATTCTCTTCTATGGAGATTTCTTAAAGCCTTGTGGGTTGTCACTCTTTCTCCTAAGAAGATTAAAACATCAAAACACTTGTGTAGTTACCACACTAGGTGTTTGAAGGTGAAGTCTGCAGAGCACATCTGCTTGTTCAGCACATGCTCATTGAATGGTTGGTGCTCTCATTAACTACTTATTTTAGGGAATGGACAGTGCTGATCTGCCCTCTGCTCCCACGTGTTATGCCTGCTGGTTATCTCACAGTTAGGACCCCAGCATGTGCAGCACATAGTCAGAATCTAGCTTTAGTTAAACAATGTTTTAAAAGTATCACTCGTAGAAGCACAGAATGGTTTGGGTTGAAAGGAACCTATAAGGTAACCAAGTTCCAACCCCCTGCTATAGGCAAGGACACCTCCCAATAGACCAGGTTTATCAAAGCCCCATCCAGCCTGGCCATGAATGCTTCCAGGGAGGGAGCATCCCCACCATCACTGGGCAGCCTGTTCCAGTGTCTTAGCACCCTCCCCAGCTTTCCTGTAGGCCCCCTTCAGGTACTGGAAGGCTCCTATAAAGTCTCCTCAGAGCCTTCTCTTCTCTAGCTGAGGAGCCCCCAGCTCTCTCAGCCTGTCCCCTTGTGGGGTATACTCCAGCTTTCTAATCATCTTTGTAGCCCTCCTCTGGACTTGCTCCAACAGTTCAATGACCTTCTGGTGTTGGTGCCCCAGAACGGGATGCAGCACTCCTGGTGGGGTCTCACAAGAGCAGAGCAGAGGGAATCATCTCCCTTAAGCTGCTGGTCACACTTCTTTTGGTGCAACCCAGGATACAGTTGGCCTTTTGGCTGCAGGCACACATTGCAGAACAGATCTAGTGCATCATAAGAGTCCTTATTAGACAGAAAACAATCTCTGATTTGATCACAAGGTTAAAATTTCCTTCTGCTCAGCTACGCATTTTGAGCATCAATTAAATTACTGATGGAACTACTGGTGGACAGTAATGCTATACTTGTCCTGTTGCTGACATGTCTGGGGTGGAAGTGGTTTTAGCAGGGTATAAACTAGAATGTCTTCCCCACTGTGTCCATTTCTGCATCTTTTGAACTTTTTTTCTGTATTGCTGACTGAATGGCCTACTTCTTTGATCTAAAATTAGTGTGTACAGCTCCATTTCTAAAGCATTTCCAAGTATATCCACTTTTGCACCCCTGCCGCTCGCTTTCGTTATACAGTAAGAATGATTTCTCCCTCTAGCAAAGAAGTTACAGGATTTAAAATTATTTTACTGTACATTGATCCCAGGAGAGAATGCCAACAGTTTGTAAGGGGATTTGAGAGAAAAAATTCCTCCTGACTTTTCAGTTGATATTTGTACATTTAAGAGTGTCATTGTGCAGATGAGAAACCAAGACTTAATCTTTGTAGTTCTTGTTTGTCAGTATGCACTTCATAGTGATGTGTGGGAAAACCCAGGGGAGATATTAAAAAAATAATAATTTTTTTTTTTGCAAAAAATTATTTTGATCTCTAAGGAAGCCTGCGTGAGGCACTGCTTTCAGCAACATCAAAATGCAACGGCACATACCAGACTTTTTTATTCATGCTGCCAAAGGAATAATAGGATTACCCTGCTTTGTTTTGCTTTTTCACCCTGGCATTAAATGAGCTGAAATTTGATGTGGGAGTCTCTGTAAAATAAGGTCAGTTGAAAAAGAGTTCATTGTACTTTTATTTTTATTCTTCTTAGGTGTTCACAGAAAAGTTCAGGTTTATCCAGAGAACCATGGCAGAGGGTGGATTTGATCCTTGTGAATGCATTTGCTCACATGAACATGCAATGAGAAGACTGATTAATCTGGTAAGGATAATATGAGAATATTTATATTTGGAAGTGTGATTATATAGATGTTGCTACAGCACTTGCACACTTGCAGTTACTGATGCTTTTGATTTTGCTTATTCAAGTTGCATGTTCAGCTAGAATCTCTATATCTGACTCTCTGATGAATATTTGAGTACTTAATAAAGATTATAGCTTTCTCTTGATTTCCCAGGGCTACATTTTTACAGCACTGGCATTATTTCTATCGGAATGTTTCTCTGTAACTAGAAAAATCTGCACAAAACCAAAAAAACTATCTTGCAAACTCTCTGAGTTTAGAGTAATACCACACATATGAAATTCTACCTGCTCATGTGGCAAGATAACAACGTCTTTATTTTTTGAACTGTGCTTTAAAAGCTGAATTTGAGAAGCCAGTGATTGTGAGTACCAAATTCTGTTTCACGTAATTCCCTTTGTGAATGTTCATAAATTTGTTTCTATCCCATTTTCTTCCTTAGGATCTAGATTTCCTTTTAAGTTACTGAGTGCACCAGATAGATGCTCTCAGGGACCCTGGGTAGCTTTTTTTTTTTTTTTTTTTTTTAATAATTACTCTGCTCAGAGTAATCAGAGTTCAGCACAGATGTCCATAACAGCACTGCAGAACTTGTGCCACCATCTTTTCACTTTGTGCTTCTGGGCCCACATACCAAGAATGCTTTCTCAAAATCACGTATAGACCATACTTACAGAATTGCTGGAAACAAACTAAGTAAAACTAGAACAGCACAACTGGCCTCTGTCAGTGGGAGGGCTCAGTCACTGGTTGCAAGAGAAGGCAAAATCGTTGTCTGCAAGGGCAAAAGGAAATGCCAAGCACTTGTCACACGTGACCATGGAAATCCTTGTGCTGTGCATCAAAGCTGATGTTGTCAAACAACTCAAATCTGTGTAGTGTCCTGCTGAACAAAAGCTTAACATGACACCAGAAAAGCAGAGCATATCTGTATAGTGATTCCCTGTGCTTCATGGGCCTGATACTTTTTCCCTGTGGTAGATTTGAGGTATGGTGCAGCTTATGCTTGCCTGAGTCTTACAAGTCATGAGCGGTTGACTCGCTTTCTTATCTCATTACTCAGCAGGTGGCAGAATTGTTTAGGGGAGGTAGGTGCATGGAGTGAAAGGCAAGTGTGCCTATTTGCTAGTGTTGGCAGAATTATTCAGGACGGAAGGGTCTAGGTCAACCATCTGCTCAGAGCAGGGGTTGACAGTGAATTCAGGCTGGATCATTCAGGGCTTTTATTCTGAATGAGTCTTCAAAGCCTTCAAAGATAGCATTTGACAGCCTCTTGGGCAGCTTTCTCCAATGTTTTGCAGTCCTTTTGGTAAAGAATTCTTGTTCCAGCCACCGTTTTAGTTTAATGTCTCATACCCTCTGCTATACACTACTGTGAAGAGCTTATCTCTGTCCTCTCAGTAACCTCTTTGTAGGTGCTGGAGGCTGCAGTTAGATGAATCCAAAACAGTCTCTTCTCTAGGCTGTATGAGCCCAGCTACCTCAGGCTTCCCTCGTAGAGCAGGTGCTCCAACCCCTGCTGGAGCCTCTGGTGAGCCTCTGCTGAATCCACTTCATTTTATAAACATGTCACATATAGGAGAATCTAAGACTGGATTCAGGCTGAAAGTGCTGAGGAAAGATGAATAGTTACATCATTCAGTCTACTTGCACACTTCTGAAAGATCAGTGCACTTGGCACAAAGTTGTGCTAGTAAGTATGATTCTTCTGTGGAGTCTTTGCGCCAGGGCCCAACCATACTAGCCCATACTTCACAGCTAGGTGGCCCAATTTCAAAATACTCTCAGCTTTCCCAGATACTCTCATGGCTTCTGATGCAGTGAGGGCGCATCACTGAGGCCACAGGATGTTGCTTGGCAGGAGCTGACCCTGGGAACCTGTTTTTGCTAATTGTTTCTGTGAGAGTATAGCAAATACATCTTCTTTTGGATCATAATAACTCATTTGCTCTTTGTCTCACTTGGCGAACGATAGCTTTTAAATTCCCCTTTGCTCCCTACTGCCCTCGCGTGGTCACACGTGTTCTGTCCCGGGAATTATAAGAGCTAGGCACGAATCATGAGGTATGTGCTGTGTGCATCACTTGTGTTGACCCTGACTCCCCTGGACATATGATAAAATGGTGCAGAGGAAGCTCCAGGAAATTGGAAGGGAGAAAGGAGAATGTATGTTTGCTACTTTTTCCACTAAGACTTGTCAGTTGCAAATATGAAGCATGAAGTATGACTTTTGTCCCCACTTCTGCATTTCTCACCTTAACCTATTTTTGCTAGAAGGTGCCTATAGACAGTGGCACAAGTCAGCCAGTGTTCTTTTGGAGCGGCTGGAGGATTCTGGTTGTAGATGATTTGTCTGTGTTTTGTTCCTGGAATACCTCAAGCCATGTAAGGTGGCTGTAAGTGGATGATCTGGAGGCACACTAATTCCTGTGTTGTGAATGCACACTGAGTAAATCATAGGTGTCACCCTCAGGGCAGGGGTAACCAATACCAGTCTAACAGTGTTCCTGTGTTGCTGCAAGAATTGAATTTATTGCTCAGTGTTCAGTTTCCAATAAGATCATATGAATCAACATTTGAAACTGTGAGGAGTTGTGGGAAATGCCAGATTTCATCTATCATAAAAGGCAAAACAGCTGCTACTGGATGTAGAAGAGCAAATCACTATCTGGGGTAAGTCAGCAGAATCTAGAAAGGAAAAGTCTGATAACTTTGTCAGGGCCAGAATATCAAGTGACCTGCTTGTGATTTAGCATACTTGCTAAATCTCCAGTATTGTATCTGTAATTTTTATACTTCATTAAGAGTTTGCTTTCTGAGCTTTTTGTTTTGTCAGTTAATTGCACACAGTGAGCAAGAATTGTACTATTTGTTTTAAAAGGAATCCTTGCTTATCATTTTTCAGTGCTGCTGAGCTCCACAAATCTCAGTGGAGTCTGGGTACCTTCTAGCTCTGAAAGTTGGTTCTTCAAGACCATCATTCCAAAACCTTTGGGATGCAAGAAAGCTGGACAATCTGCCTAGCGAGATGGTGGGGGGGAATCCAGCCGTGCTTTATACCCAGAATGGCTCCATACTGCGAACTACTAAATTGTTAACTCTTGTTCATAGGTATAAAACACATGAGAGCACATTGGAGTGATGTTATTGTTTGGGAGCACTTGTCAGGACTCAACAGGTAGTTGTAATTATCTCCAGACCAAGCATTGTGAATTCAGAAGTTCAGAGTTAAGATCAAATATATCAGAAGAACAAAGTAGTTATCAGAGTCACTCAAGTATGGAAATGGACTTTTAGAATTCTTCAGTGCGGTAGTTACGTTATACAAAAATAACATGATTGATGTAAAGACTTTAATAACTCACACTTAAGCTAAAGTAAAGTAATTCTACAGATCAATTTATTTATAGCTGTATAGATCAGTGCTGATAAGAATTAAGGTTTATGCTGATGAAGAAGTCACATTGTATTCACTTATGGCTATTAAATGTGGACTTAAAATATATATATTCAAATACACGGGATTTTCATTAGAGTTAACTGTATGGAAAATTTCAGTGATAGTGTTATGTTAAGGTCAATAGGGGGTCAAAAAGTCCGTTTACATTCTGAAGTTCTCCTTTTAACTCCCAAAAGCATGACTTCTAATTTCTAAGTTAACTGGTGCATTTACTTTGAAACTCTTACAAAATGTATTTGGTATTCCAAATACCATAATTTGTGGATGGATACATTATAATTGTGTATGGATAAAATATAGTTTAGATCTCTACCCTAAATCAGTTCATCTTGTCATTACAATTTATTACACTAATGCTTATTTGAAGAAAAAGCCTTATTGTCATTTAAAGTCTTCTTCCTCTCTGCTACTAGAAATACCACAGGAAGTTACAAAGAAACAAGCAGTTCATTTTAAAAAGCCTAACTATTACGCTAGCTGTGTGGCTTGATTATTTTTCTGTCCTTCAGTTTACTTGACCGAGTATGGTTCTGTTTTGTTTCCTTAACACATGATGCTGTGAAGGTTTTATGAACAGTACATTGTGTAGCCTTAATGCATATGACATTCACAAAGATTTTTCACTGCTCATTAGGCTAACTGGAAGATGCCATTCATACCCTCAGTTCTTATAACTTGTACACTGATGCATCAATGGCATTGAATTATTTTCTCTTAATTGTTCTGACATTTTTCCTGAAGAGGATTTTTCAGGGTTCTCTTTGGTATTTTGAACATAGTAAACTTCTGTAGCGTGGCTCCTGTAAATAATAAGCAGATACTCTGATTTCCAAGTTTTCCTAGCAAACAGCAGAGATCTAAAGTCTCTGAGTGGGACTTCATAAATATCATCTCCAGTATGATTGGGAGTATTGGATATTACATACCCATGGCACCATCTGTTGTGATTTGGAGTTGTTTAACAATTTGACTATTGTACATTGGGTTCACTGTTTGCTCTACGGATATAGCAGATAACTGGGAACTTCTATACAAGGAAATAGGCACAGAAGAAAAATACCGCCAGATTTTCCATCCTTTGCAGATACGTAAGAGTTGTTAAGAGACAATAACAGATCTGTTAGCTTGTGTGACTTTATCTCCTGTTCTGTCTCCTCCTTCTACAAAACTTATTTTGACATGAAGAGCCAAAGTTCAAGAGGGAAGAACAACAGGCATTAAAAATACTTTAATGGGGGGGGGGGCTCAGTTAGACAAGGGGCCAGTTATTTGACAGAACCAAGTGAAGGATGTTCTTTGGTGTCAAGAGGAAATTATTTCTGTCTTAGTTGTGGCAGAGGATAGCAAACTTCTGGATAATAATGATGTTATATTTAAATCCCTGTTTTCCCCTTTTTAACATTTCTCCTGCAAAATGAAAATCTTTTCATCTGCACTGTGTTACTCCTCCAAACTTCCATGTTCTCTGAGTAAGCATGGGTGATCCATAATTCCAAGGCCCAGTTCAAGTCTGAAAACTAGACTGAAAGCATAGTGTATGTGTTTGGGATAATCATGCAAAGAGCATCTTCCATGAAGCCTGAGACCTGTGTATGACTACTTAGAGTTGCCAGAAATGTCAAAGTGAGCTGGTGGCACATAACTTTGTATGACATAAACAGCCCTTTTTTTTTTTTCTTCTATTTTTTCTGTGATAAGGTATTATTTGATTTAGAATTCTCTCACATTAGGCTCTACAAAAATGAGCAATATGTTCTTTACCCAAAGCATTTTTAGTTTTGTAATACAGAAGGACCATTCTTATGAACTGCCAGCAGTTCTGCTGAGACATGATGGCCTTACAGACCTCTATGGGAATTACAGCTTTGTGCTATGTTCTTTTGTAGCTAATTGCAAAGTAATGGCCCATGTCTAGTTATGTTATTATATCAGAAGGCTTGAATGTCTCAAAAACTCTAGGGAATACAGAGCAATTTTTTTTCCTTTTTTTTTTTTTTTTTTTTTTTTTAAATCTGCTTCATATTTTGAGGTGCTGTTGGATTTCTGGATAACAAAAAGATGCAAATTTTCAAGGTATTTAACAAAAAAGAAAAGGTTCAAACACTCTTCTGTCATAATTCTCTTGGCCAGGTCATTTTAGAGTCTCCTGATTATAAACTGGCATGGTCTGAAATAGTATCCAGCATAGCCATGAATCCTGACTGAGTGAGACTTTGTGCAAACAGCACAGAATAAACACAGATGATTAAAATAGAACTGCGTTGTGTGCTTCAAGTGACTGAAAAGCTCTCAAGATGCCAGCACAGATAAGCCTGACTTAAATAATCCTTCAGGCTTCCAGCAAGAATGAGGTACCCTACTGACGTGGCCTTCTATTGAAAGCAGAGCAAAACTATACTGAATGAATTTGTGATACTTTAAGGTGACCTTTTAAATGTGGAAGTTGGCCTGGAGACTTGTTACACATGTTGCATGGCACTTGCCTTCCAAATTCTTCTTGTAATAGCTGTTGCTACTGCTTCCAGTGTATAACTCTTAGCCAGGCAGCTGGAGAGCATGAAATTACATTTTACTCTCACTGTCCCCTTTTCTACCAGACCTGTGCCTTCAGTTCCTGGTTTCTTGTAGCCCAAGGTGGTTCAGAAAAGACCCTTCCCAAGAACTAAACATTAGGTTGTTCTTTAGGACAAAGAAGAAACTATCATCCTTCTGAGATGCAGGAGAGAGTCTTGATGCACCTCCTAAGGTACTGAGCCAAAAGAATAAAACGTAAGGATAGAGCGGCAGGATGCAAGCCTTCACCCAACTTAGTTGTCACTGGGTGCTCAAGGTGCTTGTACTGCACAAATTATGGCCCCAAAAGTCATGTGCTGCTAATAACCTTTAAACTAAAAGCTAGTTCTAGATCAAGCAGTATAAATGAAGGCTATTTTTTCTAGACAGATGAATGTTTAAAAAAAAAAAAAAAAGCCATAAAGAAAGGTGTATACTTGGGTCCCATAAAGTCAACTTTTTCCTATATGGAGTTAGGTTGTAGGACTTCATTGAAAAGGTTGTATTGTTTCATTGAAACTTCATTGAAAAGGTTGCCTTGTATTTCCCATTCCTGAGTTTAGTAGCATGATAGTAGCTGCTGCTTTTTAACCTCTGTGTTTGTGTGCATATACATATATGTAGGTCACTTCAAAGGTAATGCATCCTATTTATTTCCATGGAAACTACAACAGATACAAAGAGCAAATTCTCAGCTGGAAAACAGTATTTTTCAGTGCAACCACCACCATGCATTTTCACCAGTGATAAGAGCCTGCATGCCACACTGAAAAATCTGCACCAGTGGAGGTGATCCGCTCTTCCCACTGTTGAAACACCATCCACCACCTCACTGTGCTCACATCCACTGGTTGGTATCTGTAAGCATTCAGCAAGTGTCAGTAAATATCAGTGGGTCCCATTTTCTCCACGTGAAGGAGTTTAGTGATGCATCTTTGCTTCATACACACTTCCATGTCAGATGCCATTTTGTCATAGTGCCCCTCTGCTGCCATCTGTCATATGGCAACTAAATATAATTGAATATTGGCAGGAGGGTTCAACTTCTACTGCTGTGCCACCAGTGTCCACCTCTGATGTGGTGGCTCAACATAATGAGGAGGCATTACTGAGGTCACCTCTCAGTCTCCTCTTCTCCAAATGCTATATATAAGAATAAATATGTTGGTGAATACATGTATAACCAATAAATTGTAAATGTTATAATTAAATATATTATAAATATATCTATATATAAATATATTACACTTCAATACATGCATTATAAAAATATAATGTGTCAGTCACCCTCATGACTGTCTTAAATAGAGCTTATGTGGTATAACAGTATTACAAGTAGTTTGGAAGATTATACATTGAAAATTCTGTCAGCTTGATATTTCAGCACTAGTTCATTGATGGAAGCTGTGTTGTGAATGGCTGAACTGGGTTTGATAATCAATGCTGTGTTATAGCCCTCTCATTTGAGGAACATTGCTTTATCTCTTAGCTCACAAATGGTTATAGTGAACACTCAGTACAAACTGGTAGAACTTCTTGTTCTAAGCTTCTGTCTTGAAGGCCTCCTACACGGGAGCATGCTTTTCATTTAAACTGGTCAAAAATATCTAACAGTGTATTCTGTGTTTGTATTTTAGATACGCGTTTGTTAATGATGTCTTGGGAGATATATTGTTTGTGAATATTCTCAGTGTTTTCTGGAGTAACATCGTTCAGTTATTTCTATCTTACCATTCACCATCTGATATTTCATGTCATCAGAGGCTCAGTGATCTTCTTATGGTGACTCTGACTTTCACACTACTTCATCTTTTCACGTGACTCTTTTTCTTCTAATTCATTCTGTTTCTTGATTGTCAAGGATGTCAGTCATGTCCCAGGCCCTCAAGGCCAGCAAAATTACAAAATGAGATGCCAATAGAAGTCATGCAGTTGGAAAAAAAAAATGAGGGAAGAGTGGAAAAGGTGAATTGATATGGCACCAAGGTGAATCAGCAATCCTGGAGAAATAAGAAAACAAGAAGGAACAAGCTCTTGCCTAGATCAGGGTTTGTATGCATTTGAACTTACTGTTGCATCTTCATCTATGAAATGTTATGTCTTTTAGCATGAAAGTCAGTGCAGTGTTCTCCCTCTGGCATGACTGATTGGCGGCTCTGGGTCTCAAGAGTTGGTTCGTAAGCTAGGAATGCTGCTTTGAAAGGTACCGTCCATTCTTTCCTAAGTGTTGTTGAGAGGAAGACAGTAATTTGTCACCTCACAGGACCAAACTTGATATTTTTGTACCAGACTGTTACTGTCCCAGTATGAGCGTGTATTTATTTTATCTTAATTCTACACTTACTCATAAAAATGTGGGAGTCGGGAAGGTGGTGTTCACTGTTTTCCCTCTCATATCTCTAAAAGAAGCTAATGCAATTTAGAAGACAATTTAATTCCGTCAAAATGCCCTTCTTTCCACCTTTTTTTTTCCTCTTATTTCTGCTGGCCAGCTTGTAGGAGAATAATGCACGTAGGTGTCAATTTTATGCATCTTTAAATCTGAACTCTGGATAATACTTCAATTCAATTTACAGTCTGGCCCACATTCAGGACTGGCCTATCATACCAGACAAATTGTTTATCACGTTATTTACTAACTTTGGATGTGGCTGCCAACAGAGTGTAAACAGTGATTTCATTACCCAGAAGCATCAGATCCCAATCCAGAATATGTCACAGGGTTGTCATCTTCTGGCATAGTTGGGGAGAAAAGGCAGAGCTTACAACTGCTCTGAATTGCAAAAAGGGTATTTTCACAGAGGATGATATTTTGCCCTTATTATCACACAAAATTTTCTGTCAACAATCTTTATGGTTCCATTTTAAACTTTTATTCATGGGATGAATGACCACATCGTTGGTTATTTGTCCTTAACTCCCTACTTATCTGTCCTTTTCCTTGCCACCAGCATCCATTCCGGTTCTCTTATCTTGGTAGCCAGTTTATCTGCTTAATTCACACGTTTCTCTGGGCTTCCTTCAACTGCAATCTTTGGTATGAGAATCTTTTCCTGGCCTGGCTCATAAACTTGCTAATTTTTCCATCATGTCTTTTCTGAGAACTTCATTTCTGCTTTGGGCAGTTTCAAAGGCTTCTCTAAAAGGCAGTAGTTTTAATAAACAATTTATTTTCAGCTCATCTGCCACTGACAGTAGACATCATTGATTACTGCCTCGTGTTCCTGCTACTAGTCCTGTTCCTCTTGTTTCCTTACCTATTCATCACACTGCTTTAGAGTTGGGAAGTGCTTTTGGACAGAAATTACGCCACTGTTTCTTCTGGAAAGAGACAGACTTGTGAGCTGTGTCATCATCACTGTCTTCCCGATATTTCTCAACCTTATGCTTTGTCTTTATCTTTTTTTTTTTTTAACCCTAGTAATATTCTTAACCCTTAAAAATCTGAAGTTTTCCTCAAGCATTTGCTGTCAATTTTAATGAGAAGCACAGTTTTTCTGAGCAGAGATTGCAGGAGCAGTCCCAGGATTTGTGGCACCCTGTGGCAGCAAGTTCTGGAAAGTCATCTGTAGAGTTTCAGAAAAGTCCTCTGAAGAGGAAGCGAGGGGGCTGACACAAGAAGAAGTTACTGTGAAGGTGGACAGCTGTCTCAGTCCTCCACAGTAGCTGCCTGTGCTGAGTGGGAAATGCAAAGCAGCGGAACTTCTTTCATGGGAAGACTGAAACGATCCCAGTGGCTGAGCTCACTGTAATGGATAAACAAGTTCTGTGTTGAGCTAGACGAAGCTGGTTCACTGGCCTCACTACTTTGCTTGTGATGTTGTGGAGCAGCTAGCATGCAGGAAAAGTTCACGCCCTGACCACACAGCAGCGTGTTTGTCTGCTCATCCATTAGGTTTGCATGGGAAAAAAGTTAGAAACTTTGCTCATTGCAGCAGCTTTGCAAAAAAATTTGCAGAGCTGATAGTGGGGTCCCTTTACTGTGCCTGTTTGTGCTTTGGCCGCCACTAGAGACTGTGGAAGGTGGTGGCTGCCATTGCTAAAACCTCTGGTAACTGCTCTTTTTTCAATTATCTGACAACTGAACTGTCTCACATTCAAGTTTTTTTTCCAGCAGCTGCTACGTCCCTTAAGGGTGGTACAGTAGTCAGGAAAGAGAGCTAATCATCACTAGGCAAAGGAACAGTCTTGTTTCAGCAAAAGGTATTACCTTTTCCAGCTATTCACCTTACATAAGTTTTTCTTGCATGTGCCGGAATCTTTTCTTGTCTTTTGGCTAATTTAGTGACTGTTAAATACCAAATTTGTACTGGGTCACGGAGTTGCAACCTATTTCAACTGAGAGGGTTGAGAAAAACCTGTTTTTACTGCTGCTCATTTTCAGTCATCTGCCATGTTTCATCCCAGGAGAGCAGCACACAGCTTGTCATTGAGACAAATTTGCTAGCTGGTATACAGAGCCCTCCTACAGCTGGTGCTTGTAGGATAGGGAAGTTTTATGTGTATAGTCGGGAAAGAAGTGAGCATGAGGAGATAGTTAATAGGTTTTTGTCTTTTCATCTTTGGCTTCTCAGTCTTGCTGACTCAGTGGGCAGTGATCCTATGCTGTCAGTCACATCTTCTCTGGCACAAGTGGTTTTTGTAAGAAATTTTTTAATTAACTGGAATAGTTAATTTTCTAAGACATATTTTTATTGCTGCATGTGAACACACAGAGGCTATGCAGTGTAATTTTTCAGCTGGGATCATTAAATCTGCACTATTGTGTAGCTATGTATTGTTTTCAATTCAGAAGAATTTTACATGGATTATTAATGAAAACTGTAAAAATCCAGTTTTCTCCTTTTTCTTTCTGTAACTGCTTCACATAATAAATTGAGGTTCCTAAACCTACCTTGTATAATCGATTTTTCAATCACCGTGAAAGAAATGCAAAGTTTGTTATCTCTGTCCTTTGGAAAACAGAGTCCTATTGTCAGAGTATGGGTGACGGCACTTTGTAATAGTTCCTCTCTACATTGTTCCTCCATACGTAAGTAAACTTTTTTCTTTATTGGCAGGCTATTATTTTATTTTGTTTTTCAGCAGAGATCTGTAGAGCAAGTCCTAATGGCATTTCTCACTTACTGAAATATTTCTGTCATTGGTGTTTCCAGTAGTACTTATCTTTCTAGAGTTTTGGAGCCTGTTCTGACTTTTGAGAAGTCCCCAGTTTTTGCCGATGAGATAAAACTCTGTACGTTATAGACAACAAGCAAAATCCTAATGTCAGACATCATTCTAAGGGCCCACAAAATCTCAGGGCTTTAATACTTCTTGTGTCTTGAGCCAGGTGGCCTGCTGTGTCAGCAAGCATTTTCAAGCAGAACGTGGGCTTTTGATGCAGAAATGGCAATACAAAGTGTACATATCACTTGAGATGGCTTTTATAGATACATTGCTGACGTGGTTTTACAAAGTTGTGTTCAGACAGGTGTAACCTATGGAAATGGAGGTAGATAACATAGTGCTGGAGTACCCCAGGGCACTGTTGTCAGGTTGGGCGAACAAGATAGCACTGTCCCTAGCTATCCTGGGGAAAGGGCAGGGACAGGTGGATGCTCTATGCTGGCTGACCTGCGCTACGTTTCTGGTCATATACTTATTACCTGTCTTAATTCTGAGCATAATTCTGTTTTGATGAATACCTGCAATCTGCAGGCATTTTACAAATCAGGGATTGTAATTAAGCCCCTTGCAGTGTTAATCCCTTATAAGAATAGAAGGTGATTATGTTGTTGGTGTTTTTAAAATATGGTCAGAGTAATACCCAGTCTTCCCAGTCTTCTCAGTTCAGGAATCTCTCAGCAACAGATATTCCACATTGGTACTATCTGCTAATGTAAAACCTCTATTTTGAGAAAGAGGTCCAAAGGTTGAAAATAAACTGAGTTTTCATTGTTACATGAACAGGCCAGGGAGCATGCATGCTTTGATACCATTTTTTTCTGGTAAGGTAAGTATCATAGAATCATAGAATGATTTGGGTTGGAAGAGACCTTTAAGGTCATCTAGTCCCAACCCCCTGCTGCAGGCAGAGACATCTCCCACTAGAGCAGGTTTCTCAGAACCCCATCCAGCTTCCACAGGGCATCCTGGGAGGGATGGGTATCCACAACCTCTCTGGGCACCTTGTTCCAGAGTTTCACCACTCTCACAGTATGAATTTCTTTCTAATATGTAGACCAGATCTGAATGCAGTACTCCAGGTGGGGTCTCACGAGAGCAGAGGGGCAGAATCACTTCCCTTTGATCTGCTGGTCACACTTCACTTGGTGCAGCCCAGGATATGGTCGGCCTTCTGGGATGCAAGCGCCCATTGCCAGCTTATGTTGAGTCTTTCATCAACCAACAAAGTAGAAGTCTTTTACTGTAATTTCCCCTGCAGCTGCTTTTAACTATAGAAAGTACTGTAAGGTGGTACCCAACATTCCCTGTACTTCCTAAGGAAATTTTTGGTAGTCTCAGTAAATTTACCAACAGATTAATCAGAGAAAGAATGTTATAAGTCTCTAATGATATATTTTTAATTCTTTCTCAAATGGCTAGTTATTGAAGTTCATTGTAATTAAAGGAGCTTGAAGTTTCATGAGTGTCTTCCTCCTGCAGTTGCTCAACTGTTTCTTTGGTGTACTATTTCTAATATTGTGATACATACAGCTGATAAACGTATCAATGATGCCAGTACAAATGGAAATTGGATTTGTAGAAATTATTCACATGTTTCTTTCATGTGGAACATCTGTCTTATATTTGTGTATTTACACTGATGATAAACAGATTACCCTGCTGTGACAAGATGTACTGGGATTTGTGATATTACTGTGACATAAAACATGTCAAAAAGGAGATCACAGTTCTAACCAAAGCATCACAGCCGTTCTATGTTTTTTTAGGACTGTTATTATTAATCAGTGTAGCTTACCTAAGTAAGGAATAGAGTCTATTTCCATAATGCAGCAGATTAAATCCCATCCATTTAACCTTACCTGATAAAGAATGTAATATTTATGTGTCTTTAGCAATTCTGTCATCAATAAAATAGTTGTACTGATAGGCAGTTATCCAATGTTGACTTTTCTTACAGTTAGCAAGCTTACCTAGTAACAGTTTTATAATCTTTACCCATAAACAAGTAGGTAAAGCAAGATATCAATTAAAATCTATTATTAAAATATCTTAGGTGGAGTTACAGTAATTGATAAATTCAAACATGAAACTTTAATTCTACATCTCTCTATTTAACCATTATCACAGTCTGATCATTTGTTTTTAGGTCAGTCATGTGATTTAAAGTTCCAGTAATAAGCAAATAGGGTTTGGAAACTACCTCAGTACCTGGGATCCTTTGCATACCATAAGCTGTGTGATGCAGTGAAAGTTACAATTTCTCTTATCTTGAATTTGTGCTCTGGTTTTACACTGAATCTCGATTTTGGTACAAGCTGACCAAGTCTCATTGCTAATTGTCATGCCTTTCTTTTTCTCTGTTCTAGCTGAGACAATCACAGTCGTACTGCACAGACACAGAATGCCTTCAGGAATGTGAGTAACTGTTAAGTTCAGGAGCACGGAAGTAAAATAAACGGCTGTAATTAAATGTTATAAGAACATATTAAATGAAATCAAATACTGTGGTACTGAAACCATTATGTGAGGGAGGTAATTCCTGAGAATTTGTGACTCACATTTAACATTTGTACATGAGATGCATCATATGGAAGAGGATGCTGAGCAAGTGGGAGATGTCAGTACACCAGCACCACAGATGATCAAGCCCCAAGTATTATGTATCTTACCACTAACTTCCAAGTAAGATTATTTAAAATTCTTTCAAACCAGAGAATTTGGAGAACTTTATTTTTCCTCCTTACTGTCATGGCAGCTGAATATCACTGGTTATTCAGCTAAGGCAGCTTTGGCTGATAAGCTGACATAGACAACAGCTGTTTGACTGTTTGACTTGGTGGCTGTGTAGTTAACAAAGCAGTGTATTTAAATATACAATTCCTTGAAACTCGCTGTGAAACACATCAAGAATACCTTCCAAACAGTGAGCATGACTGGGATGATCAAGTGTTACCAGCTTCTGCTGAAAAGTATAGCTGTGCAGAGATTATGCAGTAATGTGAACATGCCCTGAGGTGCTCTGTTTACACTTTTCATAGTCTAAACGAAATGTTGCCAAGTGCTTATAAATAACAATGAAGTGGATCTGTTTTTTTCTATACTGCTTTACTATATGAGTGAGCATATGAGCTCACTCAATTAGCCTGCATCAGGACTATTGTAAGGCTTCCAGGGAATAACTGAGCAGTGCTCCTGCTGTTGTTACTCTTCTAGAAGTGCTTGTGTCTCCCGTGGGTCTGGGATCTTGTAAAGGTTTCCAGGATCCTGGGGTGAATGCATGCTTTCCTTCACTCTCGTGTTCCTATCTTCACACTACTGTAAATCCTGTTCAGAGATGGGCATCTAGGTTGTACTTGCACTGTGTCTTCCCTGCATGAAACACTCCAGCACTCATTGTCAAGATAGGCTGAAGGGGAAAAGTTACAAGCTTTACCAAATACTCCCTGAAAAAAAAAAAAACCCAAAAGAGTGGGAATCACGTTTGCCGTAACTGTATTTTTCCTTTTGAGCTTTCCAAATTAGCTGTATGTCTGGGACCTCCATCACGACTATGCATCCCTAATGCATCTGTCCTTGGGAAGATGTTTTAGTCTCCTTCTTTAGGCTGCTATGTCTAATTTCTTTTTGAATCTCTGTTTTTTTCTTGAATCCAGGAGAGGGAAAGGCAGATGAGAGGAATTAGGCTAAAGGCAGATGAGAGGAATTAGGCTGTGCATCCTTGTGAGCTGTAGTTCATGGTTGAAACCAAGCAATGATACATTCTCACTTAAACCTGAGGAGTCATTAGTATTTATGAAGCTCTCAGGCTAAGGGCTGTATAAATGAGTAAGTCCTGTTATGTATAGGCACAAAGCTTGTGGGATAGCTTTCAAGCTATACAGTCATAGTACAGTGGAGACGTGAACAGATTGTGGCAAATAGCTTTCAATCCTGAAAGAGATCTTTGCAATAGCTCTCTGTGCAGATGCAAGCAATTTGGCAGCAATTGTTCCAAACCAGTGGTTTGTTTCAAAAGCCCAAGGCAGAAATTATAGAGTAAATCCTTTCTACATTATTATGTTGCCTTAAATTTAGTTCCAGCAAAGGTATTTTTTTGCTGATGCGATCACAGTGACTGCCTGTTTGTCAGATTTCTGTGTGATTCTTCTGTGGTTCCATCCTTTAGCCAACATGAGGTCTGTGAGACTCCCAGGAGTTAAAAGGCAAAAATAAACAGATTGAGCCTGGAGAAGCTTCTAGAGACATTTTCAGACATAGATCAAAACAATTCTGGGCCCATCTTCTGTCTGTTGCTTCATGCCCTTTCTTTTCAGCTGTATCATGATGAACTTAAGGTTGAGTTGGATCTCCTCTTCTCCAGGCTCCATTTTGTGTTACTTGCTGCCTTTGATTCCTCATTTCCAGACCTTGATATGAAGAAACTCATTGTACTCCCACCCATTTGCTCATTCCCTGGATTTCGTCTTCCTTTTGGAAGCACAGCTGGGAATGTTGTCATAGACAGATTCTTAAGTTGCAAGGTTGTGGAATAACTGATGAAATGTGTGTGGTTTTGTTTTGGGAAATGTCAGGGCTGTGGTTCAGCCTGTGTCACAGCAATGTCATGTGTTGTGCTTGTGCTGTTGCAACCAGCTGGAAGTTATCAGGAACACCCTGCATTGATTCTTCCCGAGAACACTTTGTTTCTTCAACTCTTGGTATCAGATCTTTTGTAGATATTTGGAGCCAAGTCAAAACAGGAGCGCTAGCTGAAGTACAGCACTCCCTCACTCAGATTTTTGTGTTATTAGCTCTAAATTCTTACTTTCGGTTGTTAGCATCATTAAAAAAGTGGAAAGTTTCCTGCCAGGACTGGAACGAGTGCTTTCAGATTTACACTCCTACATATGAGAGGAAATGAGCACCACTTCAGAGAGCATTTGGGCACTCTGCTTGATGGCTGTTCTCCATCAGGATACCTGCTGTGATATGAAGCACACATCAATCTGATCACTTTTCCCTTCATTTCAGTGAGTGTATTGGAGTGCATTTTCCAATGGCAGTATCAGTGGTTCATCCAGTCCAAGGAGGCTCTACAGCTGCTGCTGGGCTACTCTGAT
Source organism: Lagopus leucura (assembly GCF_019238085.1). NCBI lineage: Eukaryota > Metazoa > Chordata > Aves > Galliformes > Phasianidae > Lagopus > Lagopus leucura. The sequence continues at coordinate 48,693,975 of NW_024962264.1, forward strand.
GGCTAGTGGCCCTTCAAAGTCATCCTATCCTGTGGAAGGAAATTAGGGGCCGCCACCTGAGTTTAATCTCTGTGTTCAAGCAATTTCCAGACGTTCTGATCTGGAATTACCACATTCATATTTTGATTACTATTATTTTCAATGCTCTACTGGTTTGTAATGTTAACAGTCAGAGATGACTGTCTGAAATGTTGTCTACCCTACTTCCAAATTTTTATGTAATTTAAAGTGAATCTGTGACTCATCTTGAGTTGTACTCCTCCAGGGAAGTCACAGCAGCCTGACCTAATGGCATGAAATGTCTGCCAGCTCTTCCCTCCCTTTTCTGGTAATTCCGTTCTCCCTTCCTCCACTCGAATCCTTTTTAGATCTCTTCAGTTTCCTTGTCCCTGCCTTTGATTTTGTCAGCGTGCATGGATTATCTGCTGAAGGTCCCTCAGGCTCTTTGTCTTCCTCGATGATCCATCTACAAAATACTTCTCTTCATATGGTTTCATGCATTTCTTTCACAGAACAGGCAAAGCTAAAAACACTGTGGAAGGGTGTAAATCAGAGAGCGTATTTTTGCCTTTCCACATTGAAGAAGTTAAATGGTTAAAAGCTGAGCATCCAAGAGGAAATAGTATTGCCATGAGATGGCAGACTAAAAGCATCACAGAGATTCTACTTTCGCAGTAAAAGAAATGCAGTCTTTCTTCTTTTTTCTCTAGAGTGCAACCTCACTTTGAAAAATAGGACTTTAAGAGGAGAACTAATCTCTTGTGAGGAGTACTTAACAAGGCATTTGCTTATTTTAATTCTTGAGATTTCAGCTGCATGATCATGATGGGGTTGACCTTCCACCTGTAGAAATTATTTTTTCCAAATTCATCATTTTAGTAGCTTTGACTGCCATACAGTAGAACATTAAATGAGGTGGCTACATAAGGTTTTTTTTTTTGCCTTCTTGTCTTTCTCTGAGAGAAGGCTAGCTTGTATGGCCTACTGTTGTGCATGTCAGTCTCTGTTTCTATAGGTGAAAGCAAGCCAAACAATTGTATCTTGCACATGGAACAACAGTTCTGACTCACTGTAGTAATTATCTCCTATGAGTGGTAATCCCAGTCTCAGAGCAGCCCCTCATAAAGCTTTCTCCTCCACAGAGATAACTAAAAAATTGCAAGGGGTGAAAACTGTTCCCAGGCTTCGTTCAGAGTTACTGGGTAGGTAGGCAGACTCAGTCCAAGGGATCAGAGACAATGAAAATAAAGATCTTGGGCTGGATTTGGTGGTCTATGATTAGCCAGGTTAGAGACTATAAGCTTCACTTCACCGTGACACAGCTTACAAGGGGGAAATATGTTGCAGCATTCCATAGCAGTTGGTGCCTCGCAGGAACTGAAAATTAAGAACTAGATTTTACTGTAATCAAAATGGATGGCAGGGGCATTCATCTGTGAGATCAGGACAGTTTCCTAGTCATCTGGAAGTCCTAGAAAATATCACCCAGAGGTACTCTTAAAAGCAACCCTTAGTCTTAAAGAAATCAAAAGACCATCCCAAAATTACCTGCAAAATATCAATTGTAATTAAAACCACTTTGTTTGTGAACTCTCACAACATTTTTTCTACCCGTAGACGATGGGTAGATGGATAAATTCCATCCTACTTGGTTTCAGCTTCACTCGGCTGTTCTTTATCCATTAGCTGGTCTCATCTGATTATTTTATGACCTCTGTGATGCAACTTTTCTTAGTGAAAGATTCACAACATACTATTTTTCGCAGTAGCTGTAACAGCTTCTTGTTTGTTCTTTTGATTTCTGTTGCAAAGCTTGGAAAAGTGAGACACCCCATCTGTGTGAGACTTTGCTTATCCTCACCTCTTTATGTCAAGAGATCAAAGAAGCAGATTCTGAAATATCTCACATCCTTATTAAAACATATGGTCATTTGTAAATGAAGTGGCTTTAACAGTACTTGAATAGTATAAATAGTCTAGTAGCTGTTTTCATATCTAGCATGCTTTGAGTAGGTAGTACAGGGCCAACTGTGTTAGATCAGCTGTTGCCTTACTTAGTCTAGAACACATTTTGGTGCATTTGGCTCAATGCACACTGTATTACAAAACAGGCTGGGTAGAAATTGTGTCTTATAGGAATGCCTGTGGTTTCCCACTGTGGTTCCTTTTACTGCTTTCCATGACCTGTAGTGTCAATTGTATGTGAAATCAAGTCTAGCACATCACCTGAATTTTCATTCAGGTACATAGCAAAGCAGGCACCTCAAGCTGTCCTGTGTGCTGCTGAAGGTGGTCTCAGGGCAGCTGCTAATGTTGTCTGGAAGCTTGAAAGTAAAGCGGTTATTCATCTCATACAAAATTGTGTGCTGCTTTGCTGGCCTTCATATATAGTGAAGGTCATCCAAGATTTAAAATGCTGTTAAATCATGTTATATATGCTTTCTGAGTCAGTCTTGTGTTAGAATTTAATGAATTAAAGGCTGTAACATTCTCATTCATTATCTTTGCACTGCTCCTCGTATATAGCACCTTTTATGGATTCAGACCTCCAAGAGAATTTTTCAGTGTGTATTATGTCAGTAAAGGACATCAGTACAACAGCCCCAGTGTTCATTCAGAGAGCGCTGTGTGCAGAGTAGCTGTAAGCTTCCCCACAGTGCCCTGCTTCTCTGTTTGAGCTGTGTTATGAGAAAACTGCTTTCAGAGAAGAGCCTCTGGTAACAGTGGTACCTGGTATCTCAGTGATGATTCTTCAGGAGCAGCAATTGCCTGCAAGGAAATGACTGACTTGAGCAGTTCACTGGGTATGAGTTGTCTAACAAATGTTAAATAATAGCAGCTCCCAACAAGTAGTGCATCCAGCCTTGACTCCAAAATGAGATGGTTCAAGGAGATGATGAAACAAGTGAAAACTCTGATGGATGCAAGTGTTCTCATGTGTTAAAGGTTTTAGCTGGAATAGTAAAATAGAATAGACCTTCCTGTTCTGAAGGTTATTCGTCACAGCTTTGTGTTAATTGCTTTTGCAAACAGTTAACACTTAAAATCAATAGTAGATTTTCTTGTGGTTTCAGAAAGTGCATTCTCAGGAAGTGAGAAAAGAAAATTAGCTTTTTACAGTACTAAACAAAGTGCTTTGATTCATGTGATTTTATGGACTAGAATTTTAGTTGCTTTATTGTCAGCATGAAGGGGAAGCTTCTGATGAAGATGCTGATGGAATGAAGATGCTAATCTTGAGAATCAAGTTGAATTCTATGCTGTGTCACAGATTTCATGTGTGGTGGTCAAACCACAAGATCTAACAGGGTTTAATAGTGTTGGTCTGCTGTGTGAATACTGTTGGGTCACCGAAGTACAGCACAGCTGAAGTTGGCATGGACCTCTGGGTCCACCTGGACCAAACCCTGCTCAAGCAGGGACACCCAGAGCAGAGTGCCCAAGCACATGTCCGGATGGCTTTTGAGTATCTACAGGGATGGAGACTTCACAGCCTCTCTCTGAGAAGCTTGTGCCAGCACTCAGTGACCTTCACAGTTGTTTCCTGATGTTCAGCTGCCTGTGTTCCAGTTTGTGCCCATTGCCTCTTGTCCTGTCACTGAGTACCACTGAAAGGAGCCTTGCTCTGTCCTCTTTGCACTCTCACTTCAGGTATTTGTACTGATTGGTGACATACCCTGGAGACTTCTCCTCTCTAGCGAACGGTCCTACTTGGGGCTCTGCCCAATCGTCCAGATAATTAATGAAGATGTTAAGTCCTTAAATACTAGTGTAAATAGACCCATGTAAGTACCATAAGTCATAGTTATCTGTACATTGGTTCACACTTCACCTGACAACGTTAGCTATGAATTGATTATTTTAAATTGTGTTTCAGAAGGGAAAAGTTGATATTTTTAAATGTGCAAATATTTGCAAGACCTTCTTGATCCAGAAACACTAATCAACAGGCTAGGGGGATATTCTCAGTTTTATTTCCATGTGATTGTGTCTCAACATCTTAGTTAATATAAACTAAGAAATATTTGTAGAAACTCTGAGCGTTTCAGTGAAGTCTTATGAAATAGATTCTCTCTTTTCAAAGAGATAAGAAATGTGTTTTTTAGAAGTCTAACACTAACAAAGGATTACTTGCCTTAAAGACAAAGGAAGAACTAATCAGAAAATTCTATTGAAAAATATTTTCCTTAGATTTTTTGCTTTGTTTTGTTCATTTTTTCATTCAGAGGAAAGAACTGCTGTCACTCTGTTTTATAACTTGAGTTTTCCTTGTATGTAGTGCCAGGACCAAATTTCTCTGGTGACAATGTCGTCAGCTTTGCCATGGTAGTGATGGCCTGGGTTGTGATTGCATTCGTCTTGTTCTTGCTGAGACCTAGTAATCTGAGAAATTCCAGCACAGCCGGAAAGCCCACCAGCCCTCATAATGTGAGTGACTGTAGTAGTTTAACTATATTTGGTTTTAATACTGACCGTGTTATAGTCTTTCTCTTTTTCCTTTAAAATGTTCTTTGTGTATTTTCTTCTCCATTTTCTTGGAACTTAAAATAAGTAAAATCAAAGTGCATGTAGAATTGTGAAGGCCAGCTGTGAGGTCTGCCATGAAATGGAGCAGATATAGTTGCCCAAGATTTGGTTACAGTGTTCTCTGGACGCTGTCTCTGGTTGGAACTGCACCCTGCCTTCTTATGTGACAATTTTAGAGAAGTAAAGAAAGTCACATCATAAAATTTGGGAAGGTGACCTTCATCCTAGATGTAGGATATTGGAAAAAATCACTGTTGGTGGAGGAAACGTTGTCTGTATGTTCATATACCTGGAGACTGAAATAGGTAATGAAAGACCTTAAAGCACAATGTAACTTTCCTGGGGTTTTGTTTTGTTTTCAATTGCTCAATTCTTCTCTGTGAGACACTGTTCCTAATCCTCTGTGTGCTCTTTTTTCTTTTCCTGTGTCCTACCCCTAGAGACAAGAACCACCAGCTCCACCACTGGACTAGAGCTTTCAGTATCAGAGAAGTTCAGCAGCTAAAACCTTGCACGACCAAATGAACGAAGTGACCAGATTACTGCAAAACTCCCTTCAATACTGTTGTTTTCTCATTTATATAGTGCAGAATTACCACTCAGCAGTTATGAACTACTTTTAGCTACTTCAATTTTGCTTTTTATGTTACTACAGTTCCTAGTAGATTATAATTTGAATAATGATGAGGCATTGCAGGGTTTTTTGGTTGTTATCATAACTGCGGACATTCCACTCAGTGTCTTTCTGTTACAGCAATCTTAATTTCTTTGCAGTAGTTTCTGATATTCATTGAAAGAAAATTAAAATCCCTGTACATCTATACTAATGGAAATTATTACTGATCTTTCTTCAGATAAATCCATATTTTTTCTCCAGTATACTTTTAAGAGTTGTATTATGGTCGCAACTGTTATTTTACAGATGTGGTGAAAAGCAAAGAGATTATTTTGTATTTGCCCTGGTCCTTGGACCACTAACATAATTTTCAGGGCTGTTGGCCAAAGCACGAATTTTCCACTAGAATTAAATAATGTGCATGTGTGTGTGCACGCAAGGAAGTGAATGTGATAATTGCCACTGTCAAAGCCTAGACGTATGTATTGAGAGCTGTACAAAAAACAGGATACCACCAAAAATTAATTTAATCATGTTCTTTAGTAAATGATATATCTTATTCAATATGTTGTCAAAAATGTATATTCCAAAACCAGATTTGTTTACTTACTGAATTTATGAGAAGAAAAATCTAAGTGAGAAGAACTTGGCAGAGTTTTCTGTCCTTCTTTAGTCTTTTAATAATCAGTATCTTAAGTTTTTATCCATAGCATAACGTATATTGAGCAGGATGAATTTGTACCAAGAGGTTACCAATTTCTGGTATACAAAACATTCTGGATGTTCAGGTTTTTTCACCTGTATGTAATCAGCAATTCCTAACATTTCATCCTCACTACTGGCTGTAATTGTAGAATAACAAAATTGCAGGTGACTCCGTATGGCATGTCTTTCCCTCTAATACTTGTGTGTATGTGTGGTGTGATGCTGCGTGTGTATGTGTGGCTGTGCGCCTAAAGGTGCACATCTCCCATCGTAGCAAATGGGAAGGAATTTTTTATGTACATTAATTTAAGAGCATTTTAAAGATGTACAGAAAAGCAACACTGTATATTTTTCTTGATCAATATGAAAAAATGATGAGAATAACATAAAGAACATGTTTATGTTACCAACACAAAGCTTCTTTCCATGACGGTCAGTAGAGCAGACAAATGGGGATTCAAGGCCTTACTCTAGAAACCTTTTTTTTCTTGAGGACTTTAGCTGTGGAGCTGAAGGGACTAACTGTTCATATGCATAAAGGTTTGTATTAATGGGCTCTCACAAAAATCTCACTTCAGATCCCGTGGTTGGTAGACGCAGGTTTTTCCTCCTCAGGGCAAACGATGGGCCAGCTGAGCCTCCTCGCAGAGGAGCAGCGCAGACCTGAAGAACAGCCTCTGTAACTTTATGTAACTGCCCTTTAAATTTCTGTGGAACAGTGTGCTCCCAAGCACCGGAGTACTTGTTAAAAATCCAAACAAGTAAATTCTCTCAGTGACAGAGATGCAGTGCTGTGTAAAGCAATGGAGTTGCAGCAGAGAAACAGAGAGTTTGTCCTGTTGTGTGTAAAGGTGTCCAGGCCACGAACACTGTGTAAAAATGCCACTGGGACTGTGCTTGCTCTTTGCCTTCCTAGTATGTTTATATTTTGGATGCTATTTGGAACAGAAGAAGTAGTACAGAATCATTTTGTTGAATTAGAAAGAAGTATGCATTATCAGCTACACTGACCTTTTCTCCAAGAATTTTTGGCCAGAATCCTTCACCGCTAGATGCAGAAAACAGCTTTCCAATTGATTTAAAAAAAAAAAAAAAAACAAACCAGAAAACAAACAAACAAAAAAAAGCAAACAACTACTGAAACAGGCTTCATTTCAGCCAGAGCAAGCCACTCCTCATCCTGCTAGAGGCTGGTGAGATTTATAGCAGATGCTCCTCATTCATGAGCATCATTATTGCTTTTCTTAAATGTCCATGGATGTATTTATGAACCTCACTGTGTGCTCCCAACTCTGGTGGTCTTGGCAAACAAACTTTTGGTTCAGAGTAGTGCTGTGTTTTACTTTTAAATGAATTGTCTTTGCTTGAAATTCCTCTGAGTAATTGTCCCAGTGATTTTATGTCTGTATGCTTTCCTCATATAAATTGCTATTTTAAATTTTCTATGTAAAAGAAGAACATTGGAAATATTTTATTGTGAAATATTTTACTAAAGAGCCAGGCCACTATCCCAAATCAAAAGGTATGCCTTTAAATTCTGATATTTTCTCTAGCGTAACCTCCAAATCACCACTCTTAATTAAAAAATTACTAATGATAGGACTGTTTTGCCACTCTTATTCATGTTAAGTAGTGCCTTACTCATCTGGTAGTTGCACTGAAGTCTGTGGAACTACTCTGAGATAATGTACTAGTAGCAGCTTTAGTAAGAGTGGCAGAAATCTGGCCTTTAGTGATGTAGTTTGCAATGGCATAACCGTATTATCTTGGTTCCAGGTGCTTATGGTAAATTTTGAAAAGAAAGGCAGAAGAGATAAGTGGGATGCAAAGCTTCAGGTATGATTAATTCTGCAATAAGGGTTTTAAGCTCAGTTAGTAAGAGACACAAGTTGTAGCAACTTGGAAAACGTGGAGGAAAGTTTACAATTATACCTTCGCTTAGAACTTTGTTAAAACAATAGTATTTTTAGAGTCTGCTTAACATAATTATTATACTCTAAAATGAGAAATTGTATGTATTCATGTATTGTCTGCAGATCACTTAACCTTGTAATGTTCACTATTGAAAAAGGAAGAGCGATGATGTGATGTATCTAATGTAAATTGGTGGTTTAAAATGTCTGAATTATGCCAAACAAAAAATCATCTGTGCCATTTGCGGTTTCCTAGTAATCTTTTACTGAGTACTTGGATTGGGATAAAGGGCTTGTACTATGCACTTTTTATTGACTTAACAAAATAAATAGCAATCATTAGTAACCTTTTGTCTTGGTCTGATAGACTTTGTATAAGATGTAGGACTACACCAACCCATTAATTTCTAAATTTGAAATAATCTAAAAATAAATATCTCGTAAAATAGAATGGCATGTGTATAACTTTAAAAATGTAAGCTGTAACTTTTCAAACAACCCTGTGCCTTCTGTATGTATCTCAAGCAAGTCAGAATGAAGAATGAAGGTGATTTTAGACAGCCCTGCTTCTGCAGGAAGAGCTTTGATGTCTGGTACGTATGTGGTTTTCAGAAGAACATCATAGAATCTTTTGAATTGGAAGGGACTTTCACAGGTCATCTAGTTCTGCAATGAACATGGATACCTGCAGCTCCATCAGGATGTTCAGAGCTCTGTCCAGCTGGCCTTGGATGTCTCCAGGGATGGGGCATCCACCATCTCTCTGGGCAAGTTCTTCCAGTACCCTTACTTACTAAGTTCTTCTCACTACCCTTACTGTGAAAAACTTATATCTTAAATTCAATCAAAATCTCCCTTCTTTTAGTCTGAAACAATTTCCTCTTTTCCTATCACAACAGACCCTGCTAAAGGATCTGTCCTCTTCTTCCTTGTAGCCACTCCTTTAGGTACTGAAAGGCTACTCTCAGGTCTCCCCTGAGCCTTCTCTTCTCCAGGTTGAACAGCCCCAGTTCTTTCAGCCTGTCCTCATAGGAGAGCTGTTCCATCCCTTGGATCATTTTTGTGGCGCTCCTCTGGATGTGCTCTAGTAGGTCCACATCTCTCCTGTTCTGAGGATTCCATATCTGGACACAGTACTCTAGGTGAGGCCTCACCAGTGCAGAGTAAAGGGGAAACAAAAAAAAGGAAAGAAAAAAAAAAAATAGAGTATTTACTAAATAGTGGATACAGTGGATAAGGCCTTCAGCTATAATCATGCCTGGGAGGAAATATGAACAATTTCTGTGTATATGGAGAGATTTAAAGAATCTAATTAGAGGAAAGTCATATACTGGAAAGCAAAGCTTTGTTGTGCAAGAAATAAAAGCATAGCGTTTGAAAAGACATTCTCAGTTTTCAGAATAATCTTCCTTTGATTTTTATAGATTATTTTAAGCCTGAATGACTTTGGGGTTTTATTTATATTGCTATATTGTCTTTCAGTCCAGCTGAAGTTGTCCAGATGTATGAAAAGGTTCATGGACCCTGACCAAAAACTTGCTGCATTTTAGAACAAATTGTAATTGCAGTTTGAGGGTGCTGGTTGTCACTAACAAAAGCATCGCATGAAATTAACCATGAACTGTTAGGCCTGTGAAGAGTCAAGCCCAACAGCAAAGTCAAGGTTCTGGTGAGCTGCAGAGGTAGAGGTGAGTAGAGTGCATGCATACGAGCATGCTGAGCAGAACCACGTCCTCTGCCTCACAATGACTCGAGGCTGTGCCACCGTGCCCAGTCATGTTGCAGCTGGCTCTGAATACATGTGGGAGAAAAGGCACTCAGCCACGTGTCCTCTTTACAGTGTACAAAACTGCCATATGGTTTTTGTGATGCAACTGCATGAGCCTTTTCCAGAGGAGTGCACAGGCCCAATCCTACATGCCCTGTGTAATCTGTTCAGCTGCATCTCCTTCCTTCCTCTCAGCATTGCACAGCACAAAGCATGATTCAGGCACAGGTCCAGTAGGTCTGTGGACAAGTCCTCCAGGAGTGCCTGCAGCTCAGACCACACAGTACACATGGGACAGCCCCTGGGCTGGGCTGTGAGCAACAGTGCCAGGCGGACAATGGCCTGTGTCAGATGTCAGTGTACCAAGCTGCTTGCACAAACAGCTGGTTTTGGTTAATGATCAGCTCAAATCTTAACCTGACTTTATGCACTCACTAGATGGACACGAAACTTCCTTCATGCCTAGGGCTCTTCGCTTATCCTTTACCTCACCTTCGCTACCAAGGTGCTGACCTGGAGGCTGCACTGTCACACACTCATTTTCTCTTCCCCCTCCCCCCCATCCTACAAGTTCTTCATAAATTGCAATCTCTCTGGAGTCATGTAACGCTTTGTATACAGAGGTGAAGGATGGTTCCTCTGCTGAGCACCAACATTCGGATTGCCTCAGGTCTGCAGCTGCCAGGGAGGCAGGGACGTGGCCTCCAGCCCGCTGCACCATTCCTCACACAGACAGAGCACACAGCCGGCACTCACACTGCTACGTGCTCTGGCCGCTGAGCTGTTACATTAAAACAACATCAACACTTGCATTGGCCAAGTTTTTTGAATGAAGCACTCTGAAAGCTTTGGCTCACATCCAGCTCGGTTCTGCTGGGGTTGTATTTCAAATGCACGTCGAAGATCAGGTCTCTGAGAGCATGTAGCATAGGGACTGCTCGTTTTAAGGAAGGGTGAGTGGGTATGAGACGGGTAACTGAGTTAGGCCTGGAGAGATGGTGGCAGATCTCAACATACACAGAAGATGTACCTCTGGGGACCTAGAGAAATGCATTGTTAAAACTTGCATACCTTTCCATTTTATGTTCACCTCCCAGCACTGGGTTATTGACTGCTTCATGAACACTATCTGATGTGTAGCTGTATCCTAAAACTCACAACTACCTGTAAAAATACCTCTTCTCCTCAAGCAGGTGTGTATGAGTCATGGTAGTCACCTCACTATCCTGGTGCCTCTGTGAAGTACAGTGCAGGCTCAGCAGCACCAGGATCTGAGCAGAGGATCTGGCAGCATGGATGTGTGAGCAATGCTCTTCTAAGTATAGATTAGTTAAATTATTATGCAAATGATGGTCTTTAAAATGTATGCAGGAAGGGATTCATTAGTACTATCAGTAGCTTTCTCAATTTTGATTCAAAGGAAAAAAAAAGTGAAGACGAATCTTATGGGTATACTTGTGACTCAGTTTGCAGGAAGCTTGCTTACTTAGGATGGTGGCAGTCCTTCACTGACACTGTTGTTTAGCTGAATGGAAGCCCTGCCAAAATACCTCTCAGCAACCAGCTAAGGGAACATTTTAGTTTAAATCTTGCATCATATACATATTAAACTCATCAGTTAGAAAGCCAAATATGGCTACTCTGAACATCTGTTTTGAAACCCTGTATGGCACAGGATTTACCTTTCTTATTTCTTTTTTGCACTAAATATATATATATATATATATCTTTTAGAAAAACTTTCTAGAGGTGGACAATCCCTGAACTTTTTCAATGCTTTTTTATCTTCACTATTAGAGTGTCCTGAACTGGAATTTGTCAAGCTTCAGGTTTTATACATTATGTTTTACTAATTGAAAGGAATGATTGTTGAATTTCTCACAAGAAGAGGCCATTACAGACCTTCATTTTCTCTCACCTGGCTTTTAAGCATTGTGTCCCAGAAGGGAATATAGCCATAAGCTGGGTGCAGCACTTCCCGCATGGCAGGAAGGAAAGACTGTCAGACGTCTGGACTGGCCTGTGTGCTGGAGGAGGGAGCCATGGGATCTAGTTATCAGGCAATGCTAAATTAAAACACACACAAAACCTCATTTCTCATGTTCAGTTACTACTCCTGATGCAAAAGAACTCACAACTCACGCCAGGCCTTCAAAAAATGGAGCAGAATTCACACATATTTTACAATGTGGCCAGCAGAAGCCTCATCTGTTCTCCTGTTGCCTGGAGGTGTGCTTGCCTAGCAGTGAGCTCTGGCAGAAAGTTCAAAGGTGCACCCCGAAGCCTAACAGAAGCCTTATTGCTTCTGTGCTGTGTTGTAAAACACTCTGTGTTCTTGTAAACAAAAAAATTAAACACGCAGAGTCATTTAGAAGTTAGATTATTCAGTAACAAAACATGATCTGTGCAGTTCTCATTCTGGTGACTTCAAGTCCCATATTTTTTTCCTCCTGCAGTACCCTGACAAAAACCACAGTAGATGTTCTGAGGAAGCACCAAAAGCAGCATCTTTCTGGGGATGATCTAGAGCAGTTCTGGCAAAGGGAATTCAAGGTCAAAGTCTCCAGCAGGGAGCAGGGCAGTGTGGGCTATCAGGAAGGTCCTTTGCTCCATAGACAACACGCTTAATGTGCAGACAAGATGAAGCCTGGTCTAATACAAATTCGTGCGTTTGTGGCTATTTTGAGACCTAAGGAGACAGACTGAGTTTATGAAGATAATGGAATACATAAGGCTGTAGGACTGACTCAGTAGTGGGAACTCACCTTGCTTTGCATAGGCTCTATGTTCCCTGGGAAAAAAAAAAAAAAAACAAAAAAAAAAAAAAAGGATGTGATCAAAATTGAGACACCTGTGCAAATCATCAGTGAGACAAGGCATTACTTGTTTCCACTTCAGGATAAATGCAGTGAACCTGACACCTTTGCAGGGAGCCCTGGCTAACCGCACTGACTCAGCAGTGCGCCGTGCTGGGGCCAACACCTGCGTTGGTTCTTTCAGCTGAAATGTGTGTGTTCCATGGCACCATTGCCAAGGGACAGGGAGCTGGGATGTGTTCCAGCTTACATGGGTACAGGGCCTTCCAGGGAGAGAAATGGTACCAAAGGAAAGTATAAAAGACAAGCAACAGTTCTGATCTCTTCTTAACATACTTTAATAGGCATGGGTGAAAATGTCACATGAGAACAAGGCAGCACTTTATGAGCAACACCGAAGGACTTTAACACAGAGGGCCATCAGATCGCCGGGCAGTGCCCCCACGTAAGCAGGGCAGTGCCCCCAGTGCGAGGGAGGTAAGCAGAGTTCACTGCACCGCCTCGTCACGGCACCGTTTGCCACGCGGACTTCACACATTGTATTTCTGTTATTACCTATCCACTTTGTAACCACCTATCCTTGCTGAGAGCGCTCTGTACTACGTGAGAGAAAAGGAAGGACGACTTTTCCAGCGAGCGCAGCTGGAAGGCCAAAAGTCATTCACGGGCATCTTTTGCCACAGGAACTCAGCCCTCTGGTCAGAGCCGCCCGAGGCAGGAAAGGTGACCGCTCGAGCCGCCCCGGCCGGCGAGGCGCGAATCCCGGCGCCGCAGCTCAGCCTGCCGGAGCCCGCCGGGCTGCTTGAGGCAGCGGCACCGCTCGCCTCCTTCCCGTGGCCGGGGCCGAGCGAAGCCACCGCATCAGAGCCCAGCCCGGGCCGGGCCCGAAGACCCCAGGCGCGCCCGGGGGCCCCGGCGAGGCCTGCGCGGAGCCGCCTGAGCTGTCCGGCGCCCATTCGCCGGCGGCGGGGCGGGGCGGCTGCGCGGGGAGGAGCCGGGGCCGGGCCTCGCTCGGCTTCCCCGGGATGAAGTGGCCGCCTCAGCCCCGCGGCGGCCCTTTAAATAGCCGCCCCGCGCCTAGCGGTGCGTCGTCCTGAGCTTCTCGAGCATCTCCGTCTCGGCGTTTCGTTCGGACCTGCGGCCGCAGGCGGTGAGTCCTCGGGGTTGGCGGTGCGGTAGGCGGTCCGGCGGGGCCTCTTCCCCTCGGGCTGGCGGCTGCGGGGCTGGTGGCTCCGTTCCCGGCCAGGGGCTGCGGAGCCGGGCCCGGCCTCCCGCCCACCCCTCCGGATGAGGCCTGGCTCACGGCCGCTCGCCGCCCCTCGGCGCCCCGCGGCCCGGGCGGCTCCTCGGCTGGAGGCGCTGTTTGAGTTGCCGGCTTTCAAACGGACCGCAGGAACGTTTCCTCGGTGCCCGTGGAACGAGACTGGCGCGAGCAGGTCTGAAAGCCGTCCTCGTAAATTGCAGCTCGCCACTTACAGCCGGTCTTCTGAAAGCGCTTCTTTGTGGCAGCCCGACAGAAGAGCGCTGACGATCCGAGATCCTTGAGCTCGGATGGCTGGCCGCTGACTTTCATTTGTAACTGCTGGTTCTTTTCCCCCACCCCCCTCTTCCTAGAGCAATCATGTTTGAGATTAAGAAGATCTGCTGCATCGGTGCTGGCTATGTCGGTGGGCCAACCTGCAGCGTTATTGCACAGATGTGTCCTAAAATCCAAGTCACTGTTGTAGATGTCAACGAAGCTAGAATCAATGCCTGGAATTCAGACACGCTCCCCATCTACGAGGTAAACTTGTCCCCTATTGTCTCAGTTGTTCTTCTGCTTCCCTCCCACCGCACAGCACTTTTCACGTGGCCCTCTTCCCAAGCTTGGGAAGTGTGGCATAGCAATGTCCTTTAAAGACAGCATTCTGGAACAGCTGTGTGTCACTGCCACTCATTAAACCAGTTTCTTGAAACAATAACTGAATATGTCTGGTACAGGAAAGTATCTAGGTTCTGTACCAAGAGCCTAGTAATGAAAAATGAAACTGTTCTTCTAGTTGTACTAAATGATGCTGACTTTCTCCTGGGACCTTGTTTAATCATAATGTGCTCTAAGGCTTGGCTTGCAGGAGGGATGCCACAGCCTATAGCGTGACTCTGAACAGAGATAAGTAGACTTCCTTTGTCATATGTATTCATAGGAAAATGTGTATCATGCTCAGATTAGCAAGCAGGATTTGAATGAAGGTCACGAAAGTAGGTACTCTGTTTTCTATTAACATTTAGATGGAGTGTTTTGTTGGTTTTTTTTGTTTTTTGTTTTAATTTTTTTTCTGTGCATGGGCTTTAAAAAAACAACTCAACACATCTGTTTCCTGGAATGGTGTCTTCTACTTATGAAGAATGTACAAAAACTGCCAAGCATTAGTTCAGGCTGTTGTAAATTTGAGTCATTGCAGACACAGGGCTTTCTGTTTATTACTCAATTCGTTCTTGTTTCAACTTTTTCTTCACGGTGTCAGAAGGTACAAGGAAACTCTTTTACTTTCTAGTGAGCTACCTTTTTATTTACATCCTAGAGGGGTTACAGTTGGGACTGTTTGATGGATTGGTCTGCTTATGTTAACCTTTGCTTTCCTCTTCAGTTCAATATTTGATATAAAGTAAGACAGCAAAAATGTCTTGCACAAGAAAGCTTCTGCTTCTTTTTTCTTTTTTTTTTTTTTTTTTTTCCTCCCTCTCACTGTACTTTTACCTTCTAGTGATTACTCACCCTTGTCATGATGGGCATCTTAACAAGCTGGAGGCTGATTACCAGTTTACAGTGTGTGATTTGATTTTTTTCAAACAAAACATAAAGCCTTCATTTAGATATGTTTGTCACAGATCAATTAAAACATTCCATAGTCCATTCTACTACAGAGGATTGTTCATGCACCTGTAAGTGGATGTGTTAAGAGAAGGGAAAGTATTCCAGTGCCCTAAGCCCTGGAAAGAATTTCACCAAGTCATGCCTGTGTTGCTTTCACAATGCAGGTGTGGTTCTGATATAAACTTAACCTTGTCCAAACATGAGCAGTTGACAAAAGGTGTTGTCTTTATCTCCTGTCTTTCAACCTTTCTTCAAGAGGGTTTGGGCTTGATAATTTGATGGGAGAATATTTTTTTTAAATGCTGAGTCAGTTCATTAGATTTGAGCTCATGAGTTTAGGAAATCATGGACTGCGTGGCTGAGGGACAAGGAGAGCTATGAACACCTCTTTGTGCCTGCAGCCTTGGAAATATTTTAAGATTCCTTCTTGACCTTACTTAAAGAACCACTTGTAGAGAGATGCTATTTGTTGCTGATGGTAACAGCATTAAGCATGTAAATAACTGACACCTAGAATCTCTTATGTGAATAGCAGCTCAGTGTGGATGAAATCTTTGAGATTACAGTTCGAGTGTTTTGACTAAGAAATAGGGTTTGGTTTAGTTTTTTGTTTTTTGGTTTTTGTTTTTTTTTTTTAATTCTCCCCTATATAGAGCTGCAGAGGGTACTTCACATTTGACAGACTGAAAACATGCAACATGGAGTAAGAGCGTCGCTGTACCTGACAAGACATTCCATCTGTTTGTGCATAGCAGTTTGACTGCTCTGTGTGCCCTGAGTGACTAATGTACGTCATTTTTTACCTCAACTGTTTTCTTTTTTATGTGGTTTTTATTTTTCCTTTTTTCTTTCAGCCAGGGTTAAAAGAAGTGGTGGAGTCCTGTCGAGGAAGAAATCTCTTCTTTTCCACCAGTATAGATGATGCCATCAGAGAGGCTGATCTTGTATTTATTTCTGTGAGTTTGTATTTATTCTTTTTGCTGTGTTAACAAAACTAGGAAGAGTCCTCTGTTTTCTCATAAGGATTCATTTAGCCATGCTGTGTCACCGTGCCACCGACCTCTTGTTTCCTTTGTGCACTGTGGGAAAAGTAGTAAACTTTTTTATTAGTGTTATCTTGCAATCTGTTTCCTCTAGCCAGGAGAGTACTTGGCAGACCAACAGGCCCTAGGTCAAAATGATAATGCCCATATTTGTCTTGGCAAGGTGCAGGGGGCCTTAGAGCAGAACATAGTGCAGTTCTGTCTGTAATGCACTGAGGTCCACAGGATTTTAGTATTTATATTAAAATATAAATATCCTAGATTGGGATGTAACCAGTCTGATCACTGGTTACAAAGGTGGCTTATTTCTAGAAGATTTGAAAATCCTGTGAATTAATGAAATAGGAGCTGGCAGGGTTTTCTCATAATATCCTTCATTAAATTTATCACAATTTCTAAGCTATGACACTGTTAGGAAGCAGGTTCAGTCAGACATAACCTTATCAGGAAAGGTCATACTGCTTATAATGTGAAGCCTAAAAGAACTGACTTCTGTTTGTTTTGCTGGGTCACAGTTGGGTTTTGTTACTGAAGTCCTCCTTTTTTTGGGTCCCCTCTTTGTTAGGGCACCTCCGTACAGAGCTCTCTTTCTGACTTTTTCTCCATTGAGGGGTAGAGTGAATGCTGCTTGGTTGGATGACTGCCACTGATACAACCCACGTTTTGCCACCTGGCTTCCTGTCACTGACTGATGAAATGCTGTTGTGTTTTACACATTGTTGCTATTTCTTTGAGTCTGTAGTGAAAAGGACCCTCTGTCTTAATCTAGATGTGCTTTCCTGCATGCTTTCTGTGTACTTCACTGTAATGATTTCCAGCAGCTTTACACTTAGGTTGAAAGCATAATTGCCTTGCTAGTTGCAAGATTCTACATGTAATATTTATACTTACAGCATGGGACAGGAAACAAAAGATGACTGTCTGTAAGCATAAAGAAATTATTGCTGTGTCTAGAATATAAGGCTTAAGTTTTGCAGAAGCCTGCAGAGCTGCTATGAATTGCTCTTGTTTGAATTCTGTTTGAATAGAGGCCAGTGAGAACAAAATGGTGACTAAGAAAGCTAATAGCTGTTCATCTGATATGGCAACTAGAGTAATTGTGAGGTAGGACCGAACTGGGCTCAGGGAAGCAAAGCATCTGTCATAACATAAGACCTACTGAATAGGTGAAATTGAGAAGAGACCTAAAACATTTCTTCCCTGGCTGTGTTTTTGTAACTAGGTTAACACTCCCACCAAGACTTACGGGATGGGAAAAGGGCGAGCAGCTGATCTGAAATACATTGAAGCTTGTGCTAGACGAATTGTACAAAACTCAAATGGCTATAAGATTGTCACTGAGAAAAGCACAGTTCCAGTACGTGCTGCAGAGAGCATTCGTCGAATATTTGATGCTAATACTAAGCCTGACTTGGATTTGCAGGTAAGCGTAATATCAGATTTCTAAGCAGGCTGCTGTTTTCAAATTATTTTTTTTGTGTGTGTGTTGTTCTTTGTTTTACACTTTATTTCTGTGCCTACAGGTGCTGTCTAACCCAGAGTTCCTTGCAGAAGGAACAGCAATCAAGGACTTGAAAAACCCAGATAGGGTGCTCATTGGTGGTGATGATTCTCCAGAAGGACAGAAAGCTGTCCGTGCTCTTTGTGCTGTTTATGAGCACTGGGTGCCTAAAGAAAAAATCCTCACGACCAATACCTGGTCGTCAGAACTCTCTAAACTGGTTAGTGTTACTCATTGCTGTTACTGCAATCAGTGAAGGATGCAAGGGAGACAAAGCTCTTAGGCAGACTCTTACAAAAAGTGGGTGGTGCAGATAGGAAAGACATCTGGGATTTGGAGGGCCCAGTATATGTCAAAGGATATTTATCTTTTCCAGAGATCTCAGTTGAGTTAACAGATGATATCAGCTCCTTGCCTTTTATTCTTATTAATAATAGGAGTTATTACTAATAGCCAGTAGAGCAGCTACCTTTGTAAAATGTTTCCAACTCTGCAACTTTAGTACTACGTTGTTATGCTGGTATAAATGCCAGGTAATGAGAACTTTTACACTCCTTACTGCTACTTAGTGTCTCTGTATTGAAAGAGGAATTACTCTAGTATCTTGCTCCTTGTTGATCTGCGGGCATCCTGGTTTCCAGAAGAACTGAGCTCTATGTACTCTCTACTATGTTTTATTTTGTTTTTAAATTCTCAGGCAGCTAATGCTTTCCTTGCCCAAAGAATCAGCAGCATTAACTCGATCAGTGCTCTGTGTGAAGCTACAGGAGCAGATGTTGAAGAAGTAGCAAGAGCTATTGGAACAGACCAAAGAATTGGAAATAAGTTTCTGAAAGCTAGTGTTGGTGAGTGAAACAATCTTCTTTTCTTTCTTTTTTTTTTTCTTTTCTCCTAGGTGTCACAGATGATGGCACTTTGCAAAATGTCTTCCCAGTTTTCTTTGGGAATGGCTTCTAGTGGCCTGAGGAAAGGGGATGTCTCTAGAACACATGATGGCCACTTCTAACCTCTGTAATAAGATGTGGTAGTGGTGACTGTTACAAGAAACTTAGAGGCTTAAGGAATGAGATTAAATCATACGGCCTTCATGCTAGGAAGCATGGCTTGAGAATAATGATATTGAATATCTTTTCTAAGTACGTGTGGGAGTGAAAGTAAATAGTAAATGCATTACCAGAATTTCCACTGGGTTATTATAATTCAGCCTATGTTGTGTTACTTCTGGGACTGAGTTCTAAGGGTCAAGGATCCTTCTATTAATTGTTTCAAACCTCTGTTAGTTATTTGTGATCTTTGGTTCCTGCCTGTGAATAGATAGCCATTTGGAGGAAGGGGAGAACATAACCTTCCCTTTACATGCTTCTGAGAAATATTCATACCTCTCTAGGTGGTACTACTGGAAAGTAAATAATTCTGCCGTCTAGAGGCTCTTTGTTTCTCTGAGCCTGGCTTAAATCTTGTTTTGATTTAAATGGGATCTGAAGCAAACCTCAGGATTTTGTAACTGACAAAAAGCAGGTTGAGGAGTTTGATTCTGGGAGATTCGTAAGGTTTTCCACTTACCAGCAGTGATATGATGGAGAAAAACTATAATGCTGTCAATGGTTGCCAAAAGCTACTTGATTACAAAGATTGGAGTAGTACCTTGCTAATACAAGCCACTTCTAAAGTAACAGTCCTCTTTTTCAGGGTTTGGAGGCAGCTGTTTTCAGAAAGATGTCCTGAATTTAGTGTACCTTTGTGAGGCACTGAACTTACCTGAAGTAGCCCGTTACTGGCAACAGGTACAAGTTTTAAACTTCTGTATTTATTTTTTGAAAGAATGATATTTCTTCAGTGTTCGGCCTTAGAGCATTGTCCACATGCTTCTTCTGTGCCTTGGTGTTAAGGCAGGGATACTTTTAAAAAACACTTGCCATGCTGGGGGGTTGGGCTGAGAACCCTAAAAAAAAGTAACTTGATACTTGTGGAATCTTAGCCTTTGTTTGGAGTTAATTAACTTGTCTGGAGCAAATGAATTGTGAAGTTGTCTAGAAGCAGTAATAGAAAATGTGAAGCACAAGCTCTGTTGGCTTTGCAGGAGTCTATTTCCCCAAAAAGTCCCTTATACTGCTTTCTAGTTATCTGTTGCCTGGTTGGATGTCACTTTTAATTTTCTACTTAAAAAGTCTCAGGAAACCTTGTGTTATATATATATTTATATCTAATATAATAATATTAGATATATTTCTCTGCTTGAGAAAAGAAAGACTTGGATTTTATGCCGTCTGCCTCTGAAGATGTTTGGTTTGGTATGTTCCATAAATGCTTTCATTAGGATAGTCCAGTCCCTGGTAGAGAGAACTGCAGTACTGTCATTGGAGCTGAGTCTAACATACTGCATGAACCTTGTGCAGGTGCCCAGGAGGGATCTGATTTAATGTAGAACTTCGGTGCTCTGGTATAGCAGAGAAGGAGTCTAGACCCTGAGATCTGTTTGTGTTGCTTTTAATCTGTTTAAGATATGAGGAGATGATAGACAATCCTTGGAGCAGGAATTAATCATGTTATCTTAATAACATGGTGAATAATGGAGGGGAAAAAACACTGTCTTGAAAAAGACAAGGGACGACTTCAGTTTAGACTTTTTGGTTCCAAATATACTTCTGAGAAGACAACCTTGATATGTTAGCAGCTCAAGTGTATAGGAACACTTACCATTTTCTCCGTGAGTGTTTTCACAGAATCATTAAGGCTGGAAAAGACCTCAAAATCATGTAATCTAGCTGTCACATCCTCCCCACTGTGCCCACTAAGCATGTCCCTCAGTGCCACATCTGCTTGGTTCTTGAACACCTCCATGGGCAGTGACTCCACCACTTTCCTGGGCAGCCTGTTCCACTGCCTCACCACTTTCTTGAAGAAATTTTCCTAATATCCAACCCAAGCCTGCCCTGGTGCACCTCAAGGCTGTTACCTCTTGTTCCATCACTCTTACCAGGGAGAGGAGGCCAACCCCCACCTCTCTACAACCTCCTTTCAGATCACTGTAGAAAATAAGGTCTCCCTTGCGCCTCCCTTTTTGCCGAATAAACAATCCTATTTCCTTCAGCCATTCCTCATGAAACTTGTGCTCCAGACCCTTCACTGGATTTGTTGTCCTTCTTCGGGTTTTATTTAGCACAAGTCAAAGGGGTTGTATTCTTAAACCACTTTAAACTAGTTGTTCATAATGCTTTCCTGCTCTCCTGAGAGCACTTATTTGCAGTGTTTCTAAGTCACTTAAGCTGTGGTCAAATCAGATAGCAAGAATGGCTGCTGCACAGCTTGGATAACATAGAGAGTGCTGTGCTCATGTAATATGAGCTCTTACCTGTGCCTCTTGCTTCCTCAGAGCAATGTCAACTTGCAGAGATCTATCTATCTCAGCCCATGCTGTTTGGGTCATCCTGTAATACACATAAGCACCTGAATAAGCAGCTCTGTGAGTCCCTTCCTTGGCAGTGTGAGCATCACAGTGTCAGTAGTTCAGCCCTGTGCACGTACGTGGAAGACCTTGGACAAAGGCTGAAGGACATGCTGATCAGAGCAGTCCCACAATACGAACTTTCTTCTGTCTGGCCTTTGGGCAGGACAAGGTTCTCTAATACTGTCGTCTTCAGCACTTGAACCTACAGAAAGAAATGTCTCTCTTGCCCTGTTGCCTGCTATCCCTATGTTGCCCATCACTGCCTGTCATGTCCTTCCCTTTACAACACCTTGCTGAATTACAGAATCTCACTGCTTTCACTTCTTTTACTTGAAGAAACCTAGTTTGCCACCATCCTTCAACTGCATTGCTTACACTGTATGTTTTGCAGGTTGCTGTTGATTCCTGCTTTGGGTTGAAAATCTCAAAATCAATAGGGAAAAAATAGTTCTTTTCAGTTTGTGGTAAATACTGACTAGGTGAGGAGCCTTTTTCCCCTTTTCTACTGGTGATCTGGTGCCATGTGAGTTAAAGGCTGGGGGTCAAAGTATGAAGCAGGCTGGGAGGAAAGCACTAGAACAATCAGGCTGGATGAACACGTTTCCGTATGGCATCAAAAGCAAGGCACTTCAAAGTCTGCTTCAGCAATGTGAGTTTTGTGAACTGAAATCTCTTAAAGTGGATTATAAGATACAGAGTTCTTACAGTAGCCAGAGGCATGTAGGGAAGTGTAGGTCTAGCAAAAGGGTGTCCAGGTAACATCAGACACTCTAACACTGCAACTGCTTTCCACGTTTCTGCCTAGAGTTGGACAGCTGTGATTTTTTTTTTTCTTTAACTTTTTCTTTTAAATTAAATATAAAATAACAAAAAATCTAGCCCTTCAACTAGATTGTGTGTGTGTGTGTCTGTAAATGCATCTGCAGTCATGGATTAAAATTGTTCAACTAGATTGTGTGTGTGTGTGTCTGTAAATGCATCTGCAGTCATGGATCAAAATTGTATGCGTCTCAAGTTTTAAGTTAACTGAACTTACCTGTGGATTATTTGACACTAAATAAAAATACTTCATTTCTCAAGCATCTATTAAACTTCTGTGACTAGTTTGGCTTAGTCATTAGTACAATTGGTTTATAGTTAGTAGCTCTCTTCTGAGCCATAATGTTTTTTATAACTTCAGGTGATAGACATGAACGATTATCAGAGGCGGAGATTTGCTTCCCGTATTATTGACAGCTTGTTCAATACTGTCACTGATAAGAAGATTGCTATCTTAGGATTTGCATTCAAGAAAGATACTGGGGACACAAGGTAAGAAAGTGAATGCAATTAATTAACATGGAATCCCTGCACTAGATACAGCTGTGCAGCTAAACCCCACAAGTTCAGTTCTGTTAAAAAAAGCAGGTCAGATATGGGATCCTTAATCTCGTTTGAATCAAAGATCTGTATTATGTGCTTCTTAAATGGGTGAGACAGTTGATTCTTGATGTGAGACAGTTGATTCTTGATCTCTACAACATACCTGAATCATTCAGAAATTAAACAGGTAGCTTGTTCTATTTAGTCCCTAATTTGCAAAAGTAAAAGCTGCTTCTTGAGTCCTTCCAGTAAGGAATGCTAACACTTTTGCAGCTGACTCAAATTGCTATTAGAAGCCAAAATTCCATCTTTGTTTCCCCAGGGATGGCTAATTCTCTTTTCTTATGAGAGACAGTCCTGATACAATTATCTCCAAGTACAATTTGCATGACGTATTTAGGAGGGATGCCTTGTTACCTATGGTCAGTAGCAGTACTGGGACTTGGTACCTCTCTCTTACATGATTCAGCAAAAGAGATGCAAACTTCTTAAAATTACTCTCCTTGACCTTCCTCAAGACTTTTATTTTGCTGCTGGCATAGATTATTGCTAAGACATTTCATATAAAACTAGTATAAAGCTCCGACATTGAGCCTCACGACAATTGAGGATCTGTATTATTAAAACATACCAGCTGGTTCTTTAACTGTTTAATTCTCTTCTGCAGAGAGTCATCTAGCATCTACATTAGCAAGTATTTAATGGATGAAGGAGCAAAGCTCCATATCTATGACCCTAAAGTACCGAAGGAACAAATCATCTTGGATCTCTCGCATCCAGGTGTCTCAGAAGACAACCAAGGTAAGGATGCTTACATTAAATTTCTATGCTCACTATCCTCGCCACACCACAGCCAGAAGAAACTCTGCTCTCAAAATACACAAGGTCTATTTAAATATTATGTATTCGTTTTCACCATGGAAATGATGTGCTGTTAGTTACACTTATCAAAGTAGAAGATTGGCCTAGCTCAAAGATTACAGTATTATCTCTTTCCCCTTTGCTCTTATGGGCTAATGCTAATTCTGTACTATTGTATATTTTTCTCAAATGCTCACTTGAATACATAGAAAATAATTTTCTCTCTGTATAAATTAGGGAAAGACAAGCAAGAACATTCAATTGCAAGGGAGATTAATGTTGCTCTGTGAGCTCCTCTTTACCCCGAGTCCTGTCTTGTCTGCTTATGTAAAGTAGAAGTAAAGAAATAATTCTGGAATTCACTGTAGAGCATCCTGCCCTGTATTACTTTCTCATTTATCAGTGCTTCCTAATTAATCTGTTCATTCAAACTGGAAGTTTTTAAAGTAGTTGTCTTTAACTACAAGTCTCTTGGAGGAACAAAGGGTTTTTAGGACCCCTTTTCTCACTTCCCTTTAGTGGGAGGGACAGGCCAGTGATGGTGTGTGGTTGGGGGAGAAGACCTAGATCAAGTTGTTTCCAGAAGTGAGGAAAATGGCCCGTGATGAGGAAGGTGTATGTTACCTCACATCTCCTTGGACCTTGAGGGTGACGGGAGGGCTGCCTTTAGGCTTCTGAGGCAAGCAAATGCAGCCCACACAGACTTATTTACTGTGGTGTGAACTGAGAATTAAGTAAGTGGTAAGTACTGATATTGTACAAGCAATGACCTTGATAAGAGTTGGCATTTGATCAGTCAGTAGTAACTCCCAATTCTAGAGATGCTTTTGATTTGACTGCATTCTTTAAATTTGAATGCTTAATTTCAGACACTTAAGTGCCTGAATTCTATCTGTTCGAATGCTGGATACAAGCTGCTTTCATCAAGTAAAATCAAAGTGACAAATGTAGTGACAGAAGGCATGTTTAGATAAGCAACCCAAGAGTCTTTGAGTAGGCTGACAAAGGAAAATCTTGTTGGGATGCACCAGATTCTTGCAGGACAAGACTTTATTTTCCTTCTATTACAGTGTCTCGGTTGGTCACTATAAGTCAAGATCCATATGAAGCCTGTGATGGAGCTCATGCCCTTGTAATCTGCACTGAATGGGACATGTTTAAGGTAAAAATGTCACCTTCATCAACCTTCTTTTAAGTGAAGAATAAAAGATAGTGTTAGGCGACTTATTTCCTGTGTCTGCTGTAATTGCTTTTCACAGGAGTTGGATTATGAGCGTATTCACAAGAAGATGCTGAAGCCTGCATTTATATTTGATGGTAGGAGAGTTCTTGATGATCTTCATAATGAGCTACAAGTCATTGGCTTTCAGGTAACCGATTTGATGCTGCTGCTTCTGGAGTTTATTTAATCCTTCTGCTTTTGCTCACTGCAGTGATTGAATAGCAAGGAGGGGGAAACTGTTGTCTTCATGTGAGGCTTTAAATCGAAATGAATTTTTCCACTACCACATTCAGTAGCTTCTCTACCTGCTGCTTTGAAATCTCTTGTTCTTTTAAAAGAATCAAGCTATGTTAGACTATGCCATCAACACTCAGTAGTATAAGCAAGTCTTGAACCACTTCTAGCAGACAAAGAACTTGACTAAAACTACAGTTACCAAATCCTTGGACAAGACTACAAGTAAATCAGCAGGACAGATTGGATGTATGTTTTAATTGCTTTATGTAGCGTATTCCTGAGTACACTGTTCACATGCATAATGGCCACAGATTTTCCTCTTTTATCTTTTTTCTTTTTACACCTGCTTGAACAACATAAGCTTGTTTACATGTAATTTAATTAAAATTTGCTGTCAACTGCTGTGGAGATAACAGTGAAGTTGTTATAGGCAAATATGACATGCTTGCTTAAACAACTCTTTTTCAGAGCATGCTGAGGTAACTTCTATGTCCATCTTCAGAATATTCATTAAGTTTCTGCTAAACTTATTTAAAATAGTTAAACTCTTTAACTTAGAATACTTTATCTTTTGGTGCTTTGTGTCTGCCCTGCAGTGCTTTCTTGGTATAAGAAAGACAGAACTATTGAAGCAGGCCCAGAGGAGGGTCACCTCTCCTCTGCAGGAAGGCTGAGGGAGCTGAGCTCCTTCCACCTGGAGAGAAGTTTCTGAGAGCACCTCATTGCAGCCTTCCAGAACTTGAAGGGAGCTTATAAACAGGAGGGAGACTAACTTGTTAAAGGGTGTGGTAGAGGTTGGACAAGGGAATGGTTTTAAACTAAAAAAGGGGAGACTTAGATTGGATATTAGGAAGAAATTTTTTACTCTGAGGATGGTGAAGCACTAGAACAGGCTGCCTGTAAAAATTGTGGATGCTTCATCCCTGGAGGCATTCAAGGCCAGGTTGGATGCAGCCCTGGGCAGCTTGATCCAGCACGTGGCAAGGAGCAGGATCTGGGTGGGCTTCAAGGTTCCTTCCAGTGACACTTAGCAAGTATCACAGGAAAGATGTTCTTACTTACTGGGCATCTGAACTATTTTTGCTAGTTGATGTTTTGTCCTCTGTAAGCCCCACTCTTAGTAATTCATCCTACCAATTTACATTGATCTCATGTAGAATTTATCAGAAATCTCCCTTTCTGAATGTTGTAGGGCCCTGGTTTCTTTGTATGTCTTAACTTTCTCTTAAACAGCTGACTGTCTTTAGCATTGAGTTGAATTATTTCAGAAACAACCCACTCCCTCAAAGAGGGTGGAACCTTTTCTTTATCCTTATTTAGTGGATAGACATCTCTAAACAAAGGAGGCTTGAAAACACACTTTCTGAATACCCAGTAACATTTGTTGATGTTATTTATACTGCTAGTTGTATGGAAGCTAGGGCACATGAATACTTAAATTTCTAGGATGCAACTCTTTAAATCTCTACATGGGAACAAGTGAAAGGCTGATTTTTCTAAATTCTTTGCACTTCCACTCTCAAATTGTCCGCATACACAATGTGCTTCATAGCTTCTAGTGTTCCTCAAAAGTAGTTGTGACCTGGATTTAATTAGTAAACTCCCTGTACTCTGCTTATGTGACTGTTAGTTTGCTGTGCTCACTTGCTAAATGTGCTTTTCTCTTTTTTCTTTTTTCTTTTTTTTCCCTTCAGATTGAAACAATTGGGAAGAAGGTGTCAGCCAAAAGAATCCCTTTTGCTTCTTCTTGTGAAATTCCGAAGTTCAGCCTGCAGGACCCACCTGTCAAAAAGCCCAGAGTATAATGTTTAATAGGTACCGAAGGAATTCTGTCACCTTCTTAGTGATAATAACTGTAACCCTATGCTTTTTTTTTTTCTTTTTCTTTTTTTTTTTTTTAATGGAAAGATATTTTTCATAAACTACAGTCCGATTTTACGCTAGAAAACAGTACCTGGTACACATGAACTCAGCGTATTTTCAAATCTCTATTTTTCTAGCAATTTTGATTACTGAGGATGGTACAAACCTGTTTTTAATAATGAATCAACCTTTAAGAGGAAAAGTTACACTCAAGCTACAACCTTCTGCTTCCAGAAGTGTTCCTACACTGCACTTTAAGTGTAAATGCTCAAGTGATATGAGCACAAAAGAAATGGAACATCTATTTTACTTTAGTCCAGTTACAGACAGTGATCAGGAACTCAGTTGGTCTCACTTTTTTGTACTGTTATTTGGGGTAATTCTTTCCCCTTACATGCTTGTTTTAACTGGTGATGGAGTCAAAAGATGAGTTCTATGTGAATTTTGGTAGTTCTGGGTTGAGACCTAAAACAGAGCTGACTGCAACTATGTTGCCCTGATCCTCACTGTGATCAGCGTGTGCTGATGCAGTCTGAACTGCATCTGTTGGGTGCCAGGTGGCTTCTGCAGATGTCTATCACATACTTGTTGGCAGTGGAGTAGTAGCTATAAACCAATCCACTGGCTGATCTTGTTTCTGATTCTTGGTTCTTGCCTACATTCCATATGCCGCACATAAATTACTGATTTGATCAGATTCCTGGGGCATGATTTTCATAAATTACCACAATACAATTTTCCTTCAGCAGAAGAGCATTCTGCCTGCTGCTTGTTCAAACACAGAATTTGAGCAGACATACCTTAATTCAGTGTCAGTCCAAGTAGAAAGCAAACGTTAGCTTCAAAGCTAACGCTTTTTCTACTGTTCTTTCTGCTTATATTTTATGAATAAAAGCAGTATCTTTATGAACCTGCAAGAATTATTCTCTGCTGTTCAGAAAATTTAAAAAAGAAAAAAAATTCAGCCCCATACATAGTCAGCTTGCTACCTCATTTCATTAGCAGGAATTAATACTTCCTCTATTATCATGATACTTTTGCCTTTATTATTACTTTCTTTCTACTTGTTTTTATTATTCTCAATTGGCCAGTGCTATTAAAGTCCTTGATTATAGACTCTGTGTTTGGCTTGTTGCATGGGGTTGTGAAGTGGAGAAAGTTAGAAAGGGCTGACCAGAGAGAGGATTTGGACTAGAAGGCATGGAAGTCTTAGTTCAATGATAGAATCCTGTAAGCAGTCACAGACTACTTTCTGAATGCGTACAACAGCTGTGCCTTCAAGTATTCTATGTCAGTAGTTGTACTGAGAGCACAAGATCAATGTCTTGGTAATGAGGACTGTTGCTGTAACTATTTACTATGGAAGCACAGGTACCACGTAAGCCTGAGGATGGATCTTTGAAGCTTTGAGGGATGTGTAACAATTTGCAGAGGCAATACAAGGTAGTGTTAATTGTTTGGCTGTCCTATGTGTACTTTTGAGCTGGATGCTTTCAGATGCTGCACCTCAATGGTTTCTACAATCACTTTGGGCAAGTATGCCTGAAGTTGTTTTGTTTTTTTTTTTTTTGCTGTCACACACGGGATTCTTCTGTGAGGAACGTATTGGAAGCTTATCAAAATGAATGGGAATTATAGAGCCTTAAACTTATCTTCCATAGTGGTGTCTCCTCTTCCCAAGTCATTAGTGCTGCTTTCATACAACGCCTAGAGCAAAGGCTGCCCTGTGATACACCTGTGATACAGGTGTGGCAAATGTGAGTGCTCAAACTCCAGAATGCTGGATCGTCTGCTGTATACAGGCAGACATCTTTCTGGACTACCCCAGCAGAACCAGAGAGAGCAAGCTGGTAATGTCCCCTTTGGGATTGAGAGGGTGCTCACAAGTAGTACTCTTGCCCTGAACTATAATTAGGGTAGTACAGCACTGTTTCAGGGCTCATCTTGCATACATGCAGAAGAATCTTACCACAGGCCAAAATCACCGCTCATCTTCAGAGTACGGTTGCCAGGGAAATGGTGTTGGAGATGACTTGTATTCCTGTTTCTTGAAGGCTTGCGCTCACAAAAAAAGCATGAAAGAGCTGGGGTTGAGTGCTATCGGGTTTGTGTCTATGGGATCTTACAGAATGTAATTCTTGATGAGAACTGTGCAATATGAGTAATGGATTCCTGTGCTCTAATTTTTTAATGTTTCTTAATAAAATGCAATCCCACTGTAACACCATTTTTCACCGCAAAAGTGTGAATACAGCAGCTGAAGCAGTACAGTTTAATACAAGCCTATGAGTAGCATATGGGCTGCATAAATTGTCTCACTCAAGATGTACAGTAGTAAATCCAAGTGCCAGACATGATGTACTCTTTTTACCTCTTTGTATGCATGTGAAACTCTTAATTCAGACAAAACTGTTCCTGGAATGAGGACGGCCAAGAGCACTGCAACTGAATAGGGCAAACACATTTTTGTACAAAGAGCAGCATAAGAGCAGTTAGATCTCACGAGGGCTAGTAGGTTTATACCTCTCTTCATCCCTTGAGCCTTCGTTGGGGGTGACATAGAATTTACAGTATGCTATAATGCTCAACATCTGAAATTCAAAATGAAGTGTCAGACAGTGTGGGAAATAATGTGTTATCTATAATTGCTTTAGGCATAGGTCTTCATTGCCTGCTTTTTTTTTTTTTTCCCCCTCAATTCAAGCTGAGAATTGCTAGTGCAAGTTGAATGTCATCTTTAATAACTTTGCATGTAGTGAAAAAAGGGGACACCCCTATTCTCCTATTATTCACTGATCAGATGGAAAACAAGTCTATTCTTAAATGAATGCTTTTTCTTTTTTAACTTAATGCCTCTGTAAGTCACTGGATGGTGCAGCATATCTCCAGTTGGCTGTGTATGTTTAATTATGCTTTGTGTGGTGTTGGTTGGTATAATGATGCTTTAAAAAGATCGCTCTCTTAAAGAACACGTTGACTTGAGATCGTATTCCCAGAACTGTTTTCTTGAGTGCAAGGGAAACTGACAAAGCAGGCATACAGTACTATAAGAAGTGCAGACAGAATTAAGTGCTTTGCAAATATTCAATGTGAAATCTCTTCTGAAACAAGATTAGAGAAGTCATGAGATCAGTGCTGAATCTATAGCCATAACCTTGGAGTGTTTGGTGCCTTCAACATAAAGTGATAGGGGAAAAAATGGGAATAGGGATGAAAGATAGTTGGAAAAGTAGTTTTTTTTCAACTAGAAAAAGAACTTTAAAGCTTGTCATCTATGTTGTACAAATTGTCAGAGGTCCTCAAAGACCCTCAGAAATGAAACAAAAATACATCTATGCAGCCAAAATATGACTGCTTTCCTAGAAGCCATACAAAGCATGTGACTAGAAAATGGCTTACAGAGCTTGTGTAACTGGGGGCCTGCTGTCAGACAGTTGTGTAAAGCCTGAGATCATCTTCTGATCCACCCAGCAGCAGTCAGTAAAAAAAAAACTTACCATATGAAATAATGTTAGACTGTTTCACAGAAACATTTGTCTCAATAGGAAAAAAAAAAGTCATAGATGATCACTGCGCAGTGTCCTCTTGGCAGTTCTAAAATTGCTGTATGGCTCAGAATTTTTCTTCATTTTTCTGGTGTTGATTATACTGAAAGCAGTAACTTGGCAAAAGCTACAATAGCTTCCTAAACCCGCTCTATCAAAGCCCATTGTTTATAGGGGGGCCTCTAATAAAAGCTGGCAGTCATTACATGTGTGGGTATCATCAGGTTAGTGCTGCACCTCACCTGGCCTGCTGAAGCAGAGCAGTATTCAGACTCCTTGCTGTAGTGCCAACCTTCTGCTGCTCTGCTATGTGGTGTTTCAGCTGAAGGGAGGTGGCTGTGGCCCACAGCATGCCTGCTCTTGTTCAAGACTCCTTTGCAGACTTATTGATAACTTCAAAATTTTCACCTTTTCAAGGTACAGGCATTAAGCCTGAGCCATAAAGAACATACAATCTCTCCCTAATTTACACTACCGTCATACTATTTAATTAAATAAATTCCTTTTTAGTTTAAAGCTAATTTGTCTTCATAATGCCTTAGTATTGCTATACTTAATGCTTTATTTTGTGAAGTATCAATTATGCAACACTGGCCTTGGTGGCAGAGTTTGACTTTCACTGTCTATGACAATACCAAGATTCCACCTGCTCATTAGCTGTCATCCTAACAGAGCATGGAGTAGTGGGAGGGTCCTCTCTCCTTTCTATAGACTACAAAAGTGTATGTAAGTACTGCAGACAGCTCCAGCTTTACTGGAATAAGAGTTTATTACAACTAGACAACAAATTCCTGGAATATTTCCCAACAACTTTGTAAAAATAAAAGCTTCAGCCAGTTTTAAAAACTCTTATCTACTGTTCAGAACGCACAGCTGAGAATGATTAAGGAGAGACGACCATGACTGAAAAGACAGAAATGAACAGTTGCTATTATACCATATGCCACGCTTTTATTTCTACCTGAGCTTAGTACAGTACATAACAGACTTTACATTTCAGCCACAGTGCAGTTAAATCTGAATGCAGAAGAGTAAACACTCAGATCAAATCCCCTGGGGCAGGCACCCAGACTGAATGCAACCTCCACACGCTCAGGTGGGGTATAGAACTTTAATCCCCAGGCAACAACAGAGCAGAATTACAGTACAGGATATGCACAAATCTGGACACTCAATGCTGAAGCAGCATCTGTAGAAAGCAGAGGGGTTTGTTACAGTCACATACATACCCAAGCTAAAGGTGGCTCCCTCTTTGCTGCTATCAATTTCCTAGTGTTTTAAATTGATATCTATACAAAGTTAACTATCTTGTTTTCTTCACCTCATCCCCTAATTGAAACTCATCCTTTGAGACACCTGCAAAGCATTAGCTCTCAGAATGGCACAGTTAATTTTCTTAAGATGCAGGCAAAAGACATAATGTCTTGAATTAACAGTACTTCTCTGGTGTGGTTCAAAATAATCCTAATGTGGTCCTTTGTCATGTGTGCTTTTTTGTAATTCCTTTATTTCCCACAGTCCCTGCAAGCTTGTGTTACATAGTAATGGTAAGACACAGCAAGATCTCACTGCCTTTCAAAATACCTATTATTGGCATCTGAAGCAGTATCTAATTGCAGCAACATTGATGGTAGCATCAAATCTTTACTTAAACCTCTGATTATTTTTCAGCTTACCTCAATCACTTTGCTCTTTCAAAATCAATTCTGTCTTCTGACTTACTACTTAATGCTGGAAGGACTACATAGTTGTAGCATTGCCAGGAGTTAGGTACAATAACAGTGTTTTGGTAAGAGTAAAATGTTCTGGAAAGATAGTAAGTTTTCGTGCCTCCGCCATCTGGTCTTCTGTATTTCTGGAACTGGGTATAATTATGTGCTGAAAAAGGATCCTTAGAACTGGCTGCTTTAAATAGGCTCACTCTCCTTTTCAGATGACTTTCGTCTTTCTTTTTTCCACCAAGTTCTTCAAGAAGAATTCACCTAATCAAAAGGCAAAAAAGCACCAGAAGTCATTTGTAGGTGTTTCCAGGACATGAAGCGAAACAACGTGCATTCCTATTGCATTCTGTATTAGGGCTTACCAATATTCTATAGCTAGTCAGTTCTACACAGCTGCATTTTCAGTACAGCCAGGATGTGTAAAAAGACAAATCCATAACTCAACAAGCAATACCATCCATCCCCTCAAAATCTGAATTTTCTTCATGTTTAGTGTTATGAAAAAGCTCTGCTGCTTTGTGTTCTCAACCAGGTCGAGGTGAATTGATTTAATTAAAAATTAATTCCTATTTTATGAAGTAGCAGCAACTTGTAATGAAACCCACTATAAATCCTGCTTCAAATAGCCTGAGAAGCAAGGTGCCCCAAACCATCCTTCTGTGCTCTCTCCTTAGGAAAAAGCAGAATGTTGCACCTACACGGCAGTGCCACTAAGATCAGCTGCTACTGAACACACTGCTTTGTCAGAAAAAGCACTGCCTTAAGCGCGTCTAATTATTTCTAGGGCACTGCAAATAAATTCTGCCTTCAGCATCAAAACTGCACCACAAGCAACAACTGGCTCCATTAAAGCCTCAAGTGTTCAAGCAGCAGATTGTAATGGAAAAACTGAAGGCTGTGTACCCTATATATGAATCCTGTGCATTAAGTATAGCACAAGCTCGGTTTGCCAAAAAATCAGCTTATTCAAGGTGACAAGCCACACAACAATTGCACAGATACATACTATAGATGAACTACAAAAAACAGTAAATGTAAACAGTAAAAAAGCGTGACTAGATAATTTGCTCTTGAGAAAAGGTGAGCTTTGTTGCCTATTACCTCACAGTTTTAGCTTGATTACATAAAACATCACATCCTAAATAATTTAACACTGCTTAGTAATGTACCTGCTTTATAGGAGGAACGCACTAGAGGCCCGCTAGCTGTGTAATGGAATCCAAGATCGTTTCCTACTTTTTCCCAGTATTTGAATTTTTCAGGTGTTACATACTCCTCAACCTGAGTGAAAAGAATTCATTCTGATCAGCCCTTAATGTAAAGGAAATAAAATATAGACAGCATGTGGCAACATGGCACAATTAAATCTCAATTCAAAACGTTACATTCCAAAACAGATATAGTTGCAAAATTGTTGCTTCATCATGCTCTTAGCTCTGTTTTCAAACAGTCCTTTTGCACAAACCTTTTTGTCCAAGTTAGTAAAAACAAACAAACAACATAACAAACATCTCTTTGTTAGCAAATTATTTCAGTGAAACAGAGTAACAGTACAGAGACTCAAGCTCTGGACAGGTTACAGAAGAAATAAATGGTAATTTCTGCAGCTGAAGTGGCACCATTAAGGGCCAGCCTACCAGTCAGCGAAGAAGAGCTGACTTGAGCCATTCTGTTTGAGGCATGCAGGGAGACTCTTGTTTTGCAGAATCATTCCTCAGCTCCAGCTGTCTGCCCAGCTAATAGTAACAATGGAAAGTCTGCAGAAGATGGAATGATTGTAGCTGGGGCCATTTCTAGCAAGGAGTCCGTAACAGATGGGAATAAAGTTAGACAAGGAAGGAAATATTTCCCAACATCCACAATTAAGGGAAGGATGCAAATCAAGCCTCATTTTAGAAAGAAAAAACTTTACTGCAAGGTCCAGACCATAATTCTGTCTGTAAATGAAATTACCTTTAGGTGACGTTTTGTTGGTTGCATGTATTGTCCTAGAGTCAAACAATCCACACCTGCTTCACGCAACACTGCAAAAATAAATGTCCTTGTTAGTGGCAAAAGCACCACGAGGGATTGTCAGCAAGTGGCTAACACCCCACGTGCAAGGCTGAACCGCAGCACCCTGCAGGGGGTACGTTCTGCTCTCCCTGAACGGAGCCTGCAACCTCCACAAGCAGCAGCAATGCACCTCGTTCTGAGATCCAAGCTGCTGCACGATCTCTCTAGTTCAGAGCTGGAGAGAATACCACTGCACTGCAGTCACTTGTCTCACTGCAGAGACAACATGCTCTTTTTTGTTTTGCTGCTTTTCACTGCATCTTTAGGTCAAAGCCCTCCTCTGAGGGAAAATGGACACATGCACTTAGCACTTCTCCACTGGTTCAAAGCCTTCATGCTGAAGTTACCAGTACTTTTCTGAAGAGAAATAAATTTGCCAACACCTTTAGCCAGCTTTACACACCGAAGGGTTAGCTTTAATGTCTGCAAAAACTTGCAAGATGGATATTTACTAGAATCAAGATGCAACAAATGAGTTCAGGTTGTCTGCTTACAGAAAGTAACCCAGGCACCCAGCAGTCAGCTAGCTTGCAGGGCGATGCTTGCTGTGGTGATCAGGTGTGAGGGATCAGATTTTGAATGAATACCTCTATGTATTTCCTGGCTATGTGAACTGCTTGCCCCCAAGTCAAATAAAAAGATGATGTTTTGTTTACAGCACTTTGCACTCACTGTTACCTTGAAACTTCTTTACAGTGAGGTGACAGAGCACTGGAACAGGCTGCCCAGGGAGGTGGTAGAGTCTCCTCTGGAGATGTTCAAGACCTGCCTGGACGCCTACCTGTGCAACCTACTGTAGGGAACCTGCTTTGGCAGGGGGGTTGGACTTGATCTCTGGAGGTCCCTTCCAACCCCTACAGTTCTGTGATTCTGTGATTCTGTGAAACCTGATTAGGCTGATAAATGGGTTTAATAGCAGCACATTTACATGTTCTTCAGCTCCTACTTAGAGAAAGGGAGAGGAATGAGAGTAGAGTAACTGGATGGCTCCAAAGACATCCATGACATGCAAACAGCCCTGAGGCTGAACTTCACACTTCTGTAGGAAATGCTGGCCAGGAACTGATACGTCACAGCTGCAGAAAAACAAGGCTGTACCACTGCCTTCTAAATATATGGTTATTATGCAAGGGATAAAGTACAGGTAGACAATCCTTCAGCTGGATATGGGAGAAACATTGTAGGATGTACAAATATCTTGTGAAAAATGCCTGTGTGCACTATCCACTGGGAACTTTTCTCTTCTTAGAAAAGAATAGCAAAGAAAACAAGAAAACTCACACTTCATCGTTGAAAACACCTGTTCATCTGTCTCACCCAGCCCTAGCATGAGGGATGTCTTGGAAATGACACGGGGCTGCACCTCCTTGGCGTGCTTCAGCACACGGACGGACTGCTCGAAGTTGGCTCGGGGATCGCGGATTTTCCTTTGAGGTTTTCAGCACGACGGGGAGAACATCGGCGAGTTAAAGACGCCACGACAGTTACATTCTGTTACATCCCGCGAAGCCCAAACCACGGCTCGCCGTTCCGGGCCGCCTGCCGGCCCCGAGGCCCGGGCGCGGCGCGGCGCGGGCGCCCTCTGCGGGCGGGCGGAGGGCAGGGCGGCGCCGCGCGAGGCAGGCTGGGAACCGCGGCCCCGCGCCATTTCGGAGCTCCCCGCCCGCCTCCCCAGTCCTGAGGCGGCCGGCCGCCCGAGCGGAAGCCGGCGGGCGGGGGAAGGCCGGCGCGACGCGAAGCGGCAGCACGCCGCGTGGCTGCGGGCGGAGCTGTACAGAACGTTCTTGCCAGCAGGGAAGCGTTCCTTTTTCTCGCGGCAGAGTACTGTCAGATCGCGAGCGCGACGCACCCGCAGAACTGCGGAAAACCAACAGGCTACAGAGTGCCGGGAGCAGCGGGATGGAACAGCGCCCGGCCAGCCTGCGCCTTTTCTGCCGCAGGGCAAGCTGTGTGTAAGCCGCAGATAGTTCAAAGTACTACAGAGCTGCGAAACAAAACCTAGTTCTGAAGAAGAGAACCCGACACAATGGGATTCAGCTATGCTCTGTTCACAGTGAATGTTTCAGTTCTTTTGTTCGTCCTTTTTTAGGGCAAAGCGAGAGGCCTGTGGTCATCTCAGGAGGAAAAGGGAGCGGTGGTGCCGCCTCTGAGTGGGATTGGGACCGAGAGCTGCGTGCTGAAAGCAGGTTTAAATAAATGGCTCTGGCTCCCAGTCACAGAGAATTCCTTTCACAAAATCCCTTCTCCTACTGTACTGTATTCTGCTTCCATTTACACACGCTGTTCTTACTTACCTCTGTAATTCCGGAACGGTCTCCACGTTGTGGGCATACACGTCCAGCCCTGACAGTGCTACCTTCTCCACAGCCTTAAGGTCCCCTCGGAAATCAGGGGTAAGGCATTCCACAACTATTTTTGAGTTCCTGAGAAAAAGAAACTGGAAATGAACACATCCGTGGGATTTTTATCACTGTCGGTAAACATTCAATATAACAAAACCCAAACATAAGCAAACCGACGATGTGCTCATAAGCAGAGCGAAGTTAATTGGGGATATATGGCTAAAACAACAGATTTCTGCAAGTACTGACACTATTGCTTTTTTGTAATATCATTGTTCAAACAAAACACAATGTGTTTAATTCCTGATTTTACTGATGTGAGCTGAAATAGAATGAAAGTCAAATAATACAAAACCCCCCATTTCTTTGCAGTCTGTCTATATGTAATATTTTTCTGTCAGTCACAGGTTACTGCATGAAGTTTTAAATACTATTTTACTATTACAGCTCTGAAATACAGAGAAGATGTATTTCTGACCTGACACATAGTCAAAGAAATAATCCAGTGCTTAACTTTAAATAAGCCTGTGCTAAATTGGAAGTGCATTCCAATTTAAAATATTTTAGGACTTTTGTACTAGAAATATGAATAATGGGGGGGAAAAGGGCACATAAACAAGCTGAAGGCACACTTTTCTATTTGTATGGCCTCTCACAGAATCCAGCTAAAGGCAATTTTGACCTACATGCCATAGCACGTGTTGTGATTTAAGCTGGCAGGTGGCTCAGCATCACGCAGTTGTTTGGTTACTCCCCCCTTCCCAGTGGGATGGGGGAAAGAATCAAAAAGAAACAAAGTGGAACTTGTGGGTTGAGATAAAACTATTTACTAAGATAAAGAAAAGGATAATAATTATGACAAATATAGCAAGTGATGCACAAGCAATTCCTTACCACCCCCTGACCAATGCCCAGCCAGCCCTCCAAGTAGCAAAAGAGAGTGAGATGAACTCCCACACCTCCAAAACTCCTTCTGTGTGATGTCAAATAGCACGGAATGTCCCTGTGGCCAGTTTATGTCAGCTGTCCTAATTCTGTTCCCTCCCAGCTCCTTGGGGCCCTTTGCTGCAAATGGCTTTGGCTCTGAAAGACGTCACAGGCTAAATAAATAAATACATAAATAGATAGATAGCAGGCAACTATAAACATCGGTGTGTTATAATTTTTCTCCTAGAACCAAAATATAGCATCATATCAGACCCTTTGAAGAAAACAATTCCGTCCCAGCTGAAACTAAGATACAACAAGAAAGTTTTTTACTAAGAACAGTAATACATTATTAACGTACCTTTCTTTCAGATGGGAGACCGTCTTTGCGAAGTGTTCTGCTCCACCATCAGGCATATCTACAAGTATTCCAATTATTCAGTTAACCTTTCTGCTCAAGAAATGCATTTACTTATTAGTAGAGACAAAAAAAAAAAAAAAAAAAAGCAGAGTCACAATTAAATCCGAACTCATAAAGGAGTTCTTAGTCAAAGATAAAACTCATCTTATTTTACTGCTTATGCCAAAGGTTTGCAACAGATATTCTACCAAGCCTCACTCTGCACAGAGATTAAATATAATCATATTCACTTGTTTTTGTGGGCTCACTGTCAGCCTAAGAACAAAATGACTTTAACTATTTAAACTTTAACTACTGATCTGAGAAACCGTCCTACAAAAAAACTGAAACATCCAACTAAGCATTATTGCTCTTTTCTTGTAAACCACTTTGAAGCTATTGGATTTTCACCTAAAGTATATTGAAGAGTCCTTACAATTGTTTTTCTCATGCACATGATGTCACCACAAAAGAGCTATTACAACCACAGAACAAAAAGCAACTTTCAATACTATTAAGTATAATTTATTTCAGGTGTAGCTTTTGAAAACAAGTTCTGCAATAGCATAGCGTATGAATGTGATTTTTTTTCTGATCAAGTAGAATATAGTGTGTGTACTTTGAAAAAAGAAAAAGGTTCTTACAATATTTTATTAATTATTGTATATTTTTAATGTTAAGACCTCATTGCTATGTACAGCTATCTGAAAGGAGGCTAGAGAAGAAGGTGTCAGGTGTGAGGCATTGGCATCAAGCTGCGCCAGGGGAGGTTGAAATTGAGCCTCAGGAAAATATCTTTGTGGAAAGGGTGGTTAGGCATTGGAATGGGCTGCCCAGGGAAGGGGTGGAGTCCACCACCATCCACACGTGTGGATGTGGCACTTAGGGACATGGCTTAGCAGCAGGGTTAGCTGGATGGTTGGACTCGATCACAGAATAATTTAGGTTGGAAAAGATGATCCTCTGAGTGTAACTTCTATTGTATTTTACCAGGTATAGAGAGATACTAGGAGTATGTAGGCACTTTCCAAAGGTTTGGCACAGTTGACTCATTTCAAAGAAGAATTCTCAACACTTGCACTGATTTGCACACTTGTGCAAATTGCACAATTGAGCCCACACTGGAAGACATCAGTGACAGCATACTAACCGTCTCTGTCCACCGATGTCAATACAACGTAGTCCAAGCCCCACTCAGCAATAGCTTTTGCTGTGTTATAAGGCTCCTCGGGATCCAGTGGAGGTGGATTTTTTGCTGTCTTTACTGAACAAAATCTGCAGCCTCTAGTGCACGTGTCACCCATCAGCTGAAACAAGAAGGGCATTCCTACATTTACATTTTGCACATCACTACTGCTCAGCCAAGAAACAGCTGCATATGCTGTTTCAGCCTATCAGAACGCCTCAATACTAAAGAAAAAGGTGAGGAAGTGATTTCCTGTACATTTCATGTAACAAACCCACACCACTTCAGCAGAGGTTGCCACATATCCAACAATGTGCTACAAGTGCCTCAAACAGTTATAAAATACATGAAAAATTGTTAATGGCTTACCATAATAGTAGCTGTAGCTGTAGCATATTCACCACCTCCCCAGCATTCCCCAATGTTGGGACAACGTGCTTCCTCACATACCTGAAGTTAAACAGGCAGGAAAGTACTATATTTCAGTACTAGCCTACAAATAATCCTAATTCCATCTGTGATAAATGAGATTAAACAGAGTTACACATCGTTATGGAAGAAGTCAGCAGAATGGCTAGGAAGAAAATAATTGTTTCCTGGCATCCACTTCCATTCTTTACCCTCTAATATATAAACCCAGAGCCAACAACTCCTCAGCCAAGTAACTGCCTTATTAGTTAGCACAGATTGTCATTAGCATTTTAAATTTACACATTTCACAAGATACTGTATTCACAAGATCCATGATACATCTTGCCCCCAAAAAAACCCATAAACAAACAAAAAAAAACTCCAAAACCAACCAACCAAACAGAAAAAAAAAGCTCTCCATGCATACCTACCACTTTTTATTACCTTTCAGGGGGAAGTTCTTTACCAAGAGAGTGGTGAGCCTGGAACAGGCTGCCCAGAGAGGTTGTGGATGCCCCCCTACCTGGTGGTGTTCAAGGCCAGGCTGGATGGGGCCCTGGCAGCCTGGGCTAGTATTAGATATGGAGGCTGGCAGCCTTGCCTGCGACAGGGGGTTGGAGATCTATGATCCCCTGGGCCATTCTACGTTTCTGTGATTGAGGGTGTATTTAAGCAAATGCAAATTTCTGCAATTCCTTTTATAAAATTATTTATTATACATATTAATTTTTAATTAATTTGTTTTAATTTGTTTTTTGTAATTTTAATTAATTTAATTAATTAAAAATATTAATTATTTATTATATATATTTTTAAAATATGTATATATCCCTGAAACTGTGTGCATTTCCATTAAAAATAGTTACAACTGGCATCTTTTCATCTCTTTGATGATGCAAGTATTAAGTCATAATATTTAAAATCACAGCAGAAAAAAAACATTAAAAAGAAAAGTCAGCATTGGGTTTGATTTCAGCATCTAAGACCATACAAGACATAATGTCTACCTGTCCTCCACAAAAACAAACATACAAACAAAAAATCATCATCATCTCTACAGGAAACCTTGGTTTGATACTAGATTTACCGTGTGCAGATTTAAACTCCTCAAGGTATTTTTCAGTTTATTGTAATTTTTGCCCATGGGAATCTCTGTTTTCAGCCATGGAGGAAGTCGTAGCCTGAACAAAAATCAAACAAATGTAAACATTAATACATTATTTACATGGTAAGTTTCCATTAATTATACAGATCCATTTCAATTTGTTACACATCCCAGTGAGGTAGGGTTCCTTGAATATTGATGCAGCTCAGTGGCCAGCATTAATATCACTCACAGTCATAACAGGCTTCTCTCTTCTATGCATGTTACCATCCCAGTATTCAAAAATAGGAATTTGTTGTCACTTGAAGGCTTAAGGCTGTAATGATGGGATTTCATAGTACAACAGTGGAGAACACAACAATTAACAACAGTGTAAAGTACACAACTAGCAAGAAGGGAGATCAACTGTATAACTGGGAATATACTTTGTTTCAAGTATTTTTTAACTTATTCTGCATTAATTTGTTTTTTGATACCAGTAATATTTTTTTCAGCCCTTAAGTACAGCATGCTACCCTCTG
Source organism: Lagopus leucura (assembly GCF_019238085.1). NCBI lineage: Eukaryota > Metazoa > Chordata > Aves > Galliformes > Phasianidae > Lagopus > Lagopus leucura. The sequence continues at coordinate 48,734,924 of NW_024962264.1, forward strand.
ATGTGCATTTATAACTTGGTACGGCACAAGCATTCAAGTTGAGAAAATATCATCACGTCTTAGTTTTGTTACATATTCAGAGTTAATACTGTGGGTTTTTTCCATGCAAAATCAATCTGGCAAGCCAATACAACAGAATTTAATAAAAGGACACGGTATACATTCTGCAGTTAATACCTGAACATGCAAGAAACTGCATGGAAGCGACTACAGCTGTTTGAAATTACATTTACCTTTCTCCTTTCTGACGCTTTAAATTGCCTTTGTACTCAGCCCACGCACTCTTATCTGCCAAATCTCCTGATACAAAGTCCTCTAAGTCTGGTCCATTTTGGAGAATTTTTTTTGTCTCCTCAGGCAAAGAACTTGATGTTCCGTACTGGTTACACACATGGCTTTCTGACACCTAAAAAAAAGCAACGGTGTTATGTACTAAATTGTAAATGAATTAGCGTTACATACTGAAGAACCGCCAGTCCTTTTGGTGGTTTACCATACGCTCTGCAACAGACTTCGTGCAAGTCTCTTCCCAAGGGCATTTATGTTAAACATTTATACTCTCCTTCACTTCAAGTCATGAAAAACAGACAAAAAGAATGACCAGTTCCCATATATCTCAGCGTCAGACTAAATTAAACAGTTTTTGATACAAGTATCACTGCATGGACTACTTTTTGCTTTTGAGACCGACAGGATTTTGAGGTTTAGATGCACATCGTCAAGTCAGCCACAGAAACGTACTATTTCACCGTGGACACGGCCTCAGTCAGAGCAGCACGGCACGGCTGAGATCGGGCCCAGCCGCAGCTCCAGCAGGGTCACCAGAGCAGTGCCCGCGCCGGGATGCTTCTGAAGACCTGCAAGGAGGAGAGCCCGCAGCTGGGCAGCCCGTGACGGAGCGTCACCCACAGAACCGCTCCTGGCGTTCGGAAGGAACCTCCCGTGCTCAGCTTTGGGTCCGCTGCCTCTTGCCCTGCCGGCACCAAGAAGAGCCCGGCTCTGCCCTCCGCGCCCTGCTTTCAGCTACTTCTGCCCATTGATGGACCTCTCTCCCACGCCGCCTCAGACTGCACAGCCCCAGCTCTGGGAGCTCCAGGCCCTTTGTATCTCCACGGCCCTGCGTGTCTCTCGTACTGGGGACGCAGAACCGGACCCAGCGCTCAGGTGCGGCCTGGGCAGCTCTAAGCAGAGGTGAAGAGCCGCTCGTCCCGACCCGCAGCCGACACTCCGCCCGACGCAGCCCGAACCCCACCGCAGCACAGCACACCACACCGCACCGCACTGCACCGCGCGTTTCCTAACCCGCCCGCGGCGGAGCCCTGAGGCGCGCAACCACGCTACTGGCCGCGACGCCCCGGCTGACAGACGGCACCCACCCACCCGCGCGTGAGGCCCCGATAGCAGCAGCAGTCGCCGGGCAGCGGTAGCGGCGGCGCCGCGGCAGCCCCTGGGCAGCAGCGACATGGCGACGCCCCCCGCCGCCTGGATCGACGCTCTCGGCGCTCGACCGCCCGCGCCGGCTCGCGCGCATCGGGGCTCGCCTTCTCTCGCCTCTCGGACGGCGGCCTCGGCGCGATGACGTCGACGGCTCGCGACCGGCTACAAGAGCGCGATGACGTCACACGCCGCCCCTTTCGGCGCCGCTTGCCGCCAGGTTAGTCTCGGCTGGTGGCTGCATCCGATGCCATCCGCGGCGGACCGGTTCCGCGCCGCCCCGCCGGGCTGCGAGCGGCTGATCGGGGCTGAGGTCGCACCGTCGCGGTGCTCTGGGCGCGGCCCTAGCGGGGGAGCCGCTGGGATGGTGCTTTCTCCGACGTGCCCCTTCCCGCTCCTCCCCGCTCTAGGCCTGGCCGGGTCCCGCTGCTGGGAAGGGCGCGGAGGCCGCCACCTCCCTGGGGCCCGGGGTCGGGCCTGCGTGTGGGCACGGGTGGCCGTAGCGGTGGCGGTAGAGGGTTGGAAGATCCCGTAGCTGCGGGCCGCGGGGTACGTGGGGGTTAGGAGAAGCAGGGCGGTGTAAGAAGAAGGGGCTTTCCCTCCCGGTCTGCAGCTTGTCGTGGTTGTCGTTTGCAGAATGAAGACCATCCTCAGCAACCAGACCGTGGACATCCCTGAGCAAGGTGCGTAGTGCTCTCCTGAAAGGCCCGTCGTGCTGCCGGCCTCGCAGCCGTAACGTGCGTTTGTCTGTGCTCGCTTTGCAGTCAGCGTGTCCCTGAAGGGCCGCACGGTCATCGTGAAGGGCCCCCGGGGAACTCTGCGGAGAGACTTCAACCACATCAACGTGGAGCTGTCCCTACTGGGAAAGAAGCGCAGGAAGGTGAGTGCTGTGGGGCTGCGCTCAGTACCCACTGGGGGGGGGGCAGCGCGGCCTGTTCAAAGGCTTGAAAAGTCTGGGAGCTTCAAGCAGATGTTCCTGGTTTTGCTTTCTTTGCGAATGAGTTCCTTTATGTTTCCTGGGACGAGTTGGTCTGGTGGAATGCTGAGGCCCGCTCCACGGCAGCCTTGAAGTTCTGTTGTGTCTTGGAGTGGTGTTGATTGTTCTTCTGTGTGGTTGCAGTTCTCAGTGTTGGGAAGGGGGTACCTACTGTGTGCTGTTCTTTTGCCTGGTGCATTTTAACTGGCCAAAATTAATTCAGTGCATTTCGTTTTTTGGAATTGTCAAGTTACGTTGGGAGGGCTGATTCTCTAAATATGTACATAATATTTCCATGTGGTGTAAACAGGTCTTCAACAAAAGAAAAAGGGCAAAAATGGCTGATTTTGGTAACTTTTAGTAAGCGTTTACTGCATCAGAAAAGCACTAGATCCTAACACTGTAACTGAGAAAATGGATAGCTTACATGTAGTAGTCTGACTTCAGAACAACTAGTTCAGCATTTAGGATGCTGCATCCTTCAGCTTAAGATTTCAGAACCTTTTTAGACCTGCTGCCTGTCCCAGCTTCTTTGCAGGTTTGTTACTGATGGGATAAGAATAAAACTTCTTGTGTGTATGGGGGTCACCACATGGGGCTGGAGCTGGGTGGGCCTTTAACAGTCTTTTGAGGAAATAAAGTATATCTGTGATTTTAATGGCTTCTCATTCTTAATTTGTCACAAAGCCACTTTATTTTTAGTACTGGACTGTAACTTACAGGTTTGTTGTGTTATTTATTTCTGTGTAGCTGCGTGTTGACAAGTGGTGGGGTAACAGAAAGGAGCTGGCAACAGTTCGCACAATTTGCAGCCATGTCCAGAACATGATAAAGGGCGTTACGCTGGTAAGTTTTGTTTTCAGATGGCATCTTTGTGGCAAGAGTGGACAGACTTTAACGAGCTTTTCTAAGCATGTCAGTTGTTATGCATATGAACAGCTTGCTTTCTTCTGTTTGGACATCAAAGAGATTCAGGGGGAGGAAGGCATGAACAATAAGCAGTGGATGTTTCTTGGGCTTAGTATCTTGTCCTTGCAGGGACCATATCTTCAGTGTATTTGGTTCTTAAATGTAGGCAGTGAGCTTTGTGCATCTGTTTTCCCTTCTGGATGACTTGTGATTTCCTGGTTTCAGTACCTAACGATGCCTTTTATCCTAGGGCTTCCGTTATAAGATGAGGTCGGTGTACGCTCACTTCCCAATCAATGTAGTTATCCAGGATAACGGCTCACTGGTGGAAATCCGGAACTTTTTGGGAGAGAAGTACATTCGCAGGGTGCGCATGAGGCCAGGTGAGTACATCTGGGGATATGGTACTCAGCTCTTTCTAATAGCGCTCCAAGCTGTTCCCTTTTGGTGCTGCCACTGATAGCAAGAAATAGCAGATTACTGGAAGCAGCATTTCTCAGTCTGTCTGAATTTATGTGACCTTGCAATACATTTACTGCTGTGGTTAATAACAGTTTTGCAGTTTATCCTTAGTAATGGGAAAACTTGAAGCTCGTTGCTGCAGTAGAAGTTAAAAGGATCCTAGCGTGTAATTTCATTGTTGTTTGGTTTTCACAGAGTTTGTTGGTGTGAATTTCTGGTGCTCAGTTTTAGACTGGTGTTTCTGTTTTAAACTTTGTAAGTCATCTGATTTCACACACATGTAGAGTTGTATTTTTAATTTTGTAATTAGCCAGGAGCACGTCTCAGTTTTCATCTTATGCTCAGCTCTGCGTACCTGTGTTTAGCAAGAAGCCTAATAAGGTGAACATTGGAAGGACAGGAATCATACAGTCATTATGGTTGGAAAAAATCTCTAAGATCGTTTAGTCCAACATACCATCAATATTGACAACTAGATCATATCCCTAAGTAGTACATCTGGCCTTTCCTTAAACACCACCAGGGACAGTGACTCCAGCACCTCCTGGGCATTCTGTTACAATGCCTCTTTCTGAGAAGAAATTTTCTAATATCCAGACTGAACCTCGGTCCAGCCAGTTTTGTGCCTGGCACAGTTGAGCCCAAATTATTATGTATTATATGATCCTGTACTATCTGGAGCAGTGTGTGGATGGGACCTTGGGACTGTCTCTGTTCTTGAGTAATCCCTCATTTTCAAACTGCTGCTCAAAGTATCAAGCAGAAAATGGGAATTTTTTTGGAGTGTGCAGGCACACTTCATCATCCAAGTGTGGTAGAGCTAGCACCTCGAAATGTCCCAAACCTCTCAACAGCAGCCAGTGATTGCTCAAAGAACTACAACTGAACCATGCTGGGGTACAGGGCACCTGATACCTCACCAGACGTAACTGTGATCCTGCCTCAAGTAGCTGTGTCATGGCATCTCAGATCCCTGTGCTTCCTAATGCACTGGAGATCTTGAGTAGATGGGAAGTCAGCAGGCACCAGGACAATTGAACCAATCATTGAAATTTTTACAAAAACTGTGAAGAGAAAAATGTAACACTTCAGAAACACAATTATTTTGAGATGTCCAGATTTTTTTTTATACTTCCACTACTGTGTGTGTGTGTGTAACAGATGGTATTTCAGGATGTGTTTAGATAAAAGTATCAGACTGCTCAGAACTCCCTGGTAGATGCAACATGGAGTTGGTACAGGGGCTTTGACTTTGGTTTACAGTGTGGTGTTAAAGGTGGGCTTGACTACTGTACTTGATTTTTTTTTTTTTAAATCAGCATTTACTTCAAAGATAGGTGTTAGTGAAGTGTTAGTTTACCACCTATTAACTATAGAGCAAACTATAGAATTGCACTTGTGATACTTTCTGTGCAAGAAAGTTTCCTGTTAGATTCCTGAATGTGGTAGTGCTTGTCCCTTAGAAAGGTTCTTATTGTTTCTTGTGTAAACATGGTGCTTAACATAGCAGAGGATAGGATTTTTTTTTTCAGTGACTTGGTCTGTATCTGGTTTTGTGTTCACGAACATAAGAACGTAGAAACTGGCACCACCTAGCTGACAGTCATGCTGGCAGATTCTCCAACTTATGTGCTGTGTTGGTGATTAATGCTGTAGTGCAGTAATGTGCAAGTCATGCTCTGGATTGAAGGGAAGTAATCTTTGTGTGCTGAAACTGCTGGGAGAGGACAATCTTGGAAGAGTTGTGGGAGGACCATTTTAAGTCATAGAAGCTCATTTGTTGTCTAGAGTAAGAATCACAGAATTATAGAATGGCCTGGGTTGAAAAGGACCACAATGATCATCCAATTTCAACCCCCTGCTATGTGCAGGGTCACCAACCACCAGACCAGGCTGCCCAGAGCCACATCCAGCCTGGCCTTGAATGCCTCCAGGGATGGGGCACCCACAGCCTCCTTGGGCAACCTGTTCCAGTGCATGAAAAACTTCCTCCTAATATCCAACCTAAACCTTCCCTGTCTCCGTTTGAAACCATTCCCCCTTGTCCTATCACTATCCACCCACGTAAACAGCCGTTCTCCCTCCTGTTTATACGCTCCCTTCAAGTACTGGAAGGCCACAATGAGGTCTCCCTGGAGCCTTCTCCAGGCTAAACAAGCCTGGTTCCCTCAACCTTTCTTCATAGCAGAGGTGCTCCAGCCCTCTGATCATCTTAGTGGCCCTCCTCTGGACCCACTCCAAGAGCTCCACGTCCTTCCTGTACTGGGGGCTCCAGGCCTGGACACAGTGCTGCAGATGGGGCCTCACAAGAGCCAAATAGAGGGGGGCAATCACCTCTCTCTCCCTGCTGGCCACCCTTTTTTTTTAATGGAGCCCAGAAGAGCCTTCATCCGTAAATTGGGACCTGAATGCTGTGTCTTTAGTATGTATTTATTGTCTTCACTGATAACAAGTTTGTGCATTTTCTTTCCTGTAGGCGTTTCCTGTGCTGTTTCTCAAGCCCAGAAAGATGAGCTGATCCTTGAAGGGAATGACATTGAATTGGTCTCCAATTCAGGTTTGTGAAGTAGTTGCAAGGGAAAATGTGATGATATGTTTGAGTTCATCTGGAGATGCCAGTTTAGCAAACAATTTCTGTTCTTTTTCTCCAATGCTGAAGTAAAGGACAGCTCAGATGTTTCTGCCTCATGCCTCATTGCCAAGAAACACTGAGTGAAATGCATACTTCTTTCTTTAGAACTGACATGATTTCAAGTTGATAATTCCCTCCTCCAAGTGATGGTTTTATTAGCTAAAATACTAGAGATACTGTTTTTGGATCTCTTATGCTAATGGTTTTGCTTTCTTCATAGCTGCCTTGATCCAGCAAGCCACTACAGTCAAGAATAAAGATATCAGGAAATTCTTGGACGGAATCTACGTCTCCGAGAAAGGAACAGTACAGCAGGCAGATGAGTAAAACTAATAGGTTGGTGTCCTATGTGGATTGGCATTATGTTGTACGTTAACGTGCTGTGGCTGTCAGGTGTGTTCAGTTCTTTCTGAGGACAAGCATGGCACCTTTGCATCTTGAAGTCTATGATGTACAGAATATGGGAGCTGGGAACAGTGGGGATGTGAGATAGCGTGTGTGAGAAGCAAGTGTCTGAAGACTGTGACTTGAACTGGGGGCTAGATAAAGTCTATTTCAGCAGAGCCTCAGTGGTTTACCATGTTCACTGCAGGGATGCAGTCGTATAAAGCTTCTTTATATCCTGAAACTTAGATTTCTTGGCAGCAACTTCACGTCTCTTAATAATGTTGTTTTATGTTGCTGTTGGTCTAAACATCTAACTGAATGTGGTATTTCTATAGCATGAATGTTAGTTTGGATGATAATTGAGAATTGAAAGCCAACTGGCCTGGGATGAAAGAGCAATTTCCAGTTATTACAGAGGAAACTTCCTTGGACTAACGCTCCTCCTGGTTATACGCTGGCTTTCCTTTTATTTTTTTCTCCCTAAATAAAGTAATACTAAGAAAAAAAAAAAAAGGATAGCATTTCACATGTTTTAGGGTCTTCTGCGTAGTTCTGTAAATGCTTGTAAACAAAAGTCAGATAAACAGTGATAAAATAATTGTTAATGTAAATTTGTTACTGACATTGAGCACAAGGATTTGGTGTTTAAGAATTCTAACTGCTAGAGGAATCTGATGCATTTCAGGTATGTATGGTTGCTTATGTGGTCCAAATAAATAACTTGTGTAGGATGAGGCAGGCTGAGTTGCATTTAAGATAAATGTGTGCCTTCCAGAGCTTGAGACAGGATGCTGATGAAGTGAATTTCATAAACTAAATCTTAGTAGCAGCAGGCAGATATCAGGTGCTTACAGGCTGCAGAAAAAGCGATTGCCAGCATTGCGCAGAGTTCTGTAAGAAATAGAACAACTTCTCTCTTTATTATACAGTTTTGAGCATTTACTCATTTTCAAGTAATCTTGTCTGAACAAGTTGGGCAGATTTTTTGGTGCTATTAATTCTTGTTTTGTATTAAAACTACCAGATAGATGAACTTGTTTTATGTCCGAAGCTTTTGAATGTCATGTTTGCATTGCTAGGTAAAACTTTTTAAAAAGCTCTTTAACGTTTTATTTCCAGTTGTCTGGGTCCTGAAAAAAAAAAACAAAACAAAAAATGAGACAGCATATCAGCACGTACTGGATTGGGACATCTGATACGGAAACTGAACAAGATCAGAGGTTTAATAAAATAAAATATATTTCATGTCTTGGTCTGTTATGTTGTTTTTTTCTTAAAGATCTAAATGATAATAATGTGGACCTACTCAAAGTCTTCATCATCTGGAGAAGCACATTGTCACATAGTCATGGTAAATAGTTCAGTGCTCTGCATGTTTGTAGTCTTGTGCAATGTTACTTCTCACTTGAACATTCAGATCAGCACAAGTCTGATGGATTGGAATCCTCATGCCACATAAAGCCCCAGATTGGTAGTTTTAAATCGTAACATTAAAAAATAGCAAAAGCATTGTTTTCAAATGAAGGAAATTGGTGTTTTTTCTTACTATGCAAAACCTCAAACCAGTGATTACAAAAGCAGATGACCACGTACAGATTCTGGCAGGAAATTCCAGATTTGAAATATGTTGAAAACAATCTAGAATTGTTTAAAGCCAACTTACAAGACTTTTTAACCTGGATGCAGGATTAGAGTAAGCCTGAACACATGACCTATGTGGCTTGAGCAGCATTGAATTAAGAAAACCGAAATACCTACATCAGAATTCAGATACAGCGGAGTTTCAGTGTGCGATTTGTCGTCTGTGGATTACACTTTTTTTCTTGGTTTCTCTTTTAAGATGTCTTTTTGTGACTTTGTGCTGTTTCTGTGCTATGCTAAAATCTACCTTGTAACTTTTATCATCAATTTTGGAAAGAATTGGTCTGGTATGAAATGTTGGTGGCCCTGCCTGTGATGGGGAAGTTGGAGATTTCATGATCTTTGAGGTCCCTTCCAACCCTGGCCATTCTGTGATTCTTTTTTTGGGGCTTGCGGATGTACAGTGCAGAATTTGAGGTAAAGCCCAAATTTGTTGGAAATGTTCTGACAGCTCTGCCAGCTGTGCAAGGAAATAACCTAAATGCTTATGCATTCAGGAGATTTTTTTCATCTGACTGCACCACTTTATTACTTGTAAGATTGTTTAACCTTTCATCAGAAAAAAAAGTATGTTCCATACTTTTCTAAATCTCATACCATTACTTGATTCATTTTTGTAAGACAATTTTTTGTTCGCTAATGGATACTTCCTTATAATAATGGATTTGACATTTGTCATTCCTGCGTTCTAGCTTGTTGCAGTCTCGATTTTTATTCACTATAAACATTTTGCTTTATTGAAGATTGAAGATTTGGCTTTGAAAATGGCGAGGCCGGACTCTTTTCAGTGGTGAGTGGAGACAGGACAAGGGGAAACGGCTGGAAACTGCAGCATAGGAAGTTCCACACAAATGTGCGCAAGAACTTCTTTACAGTGAGGTGACGGAGCACTGGAACAGGCTGCCCAGGGAGGTGGTGGAGTCTCCATCTCTGGAGATGTTCAAGACCTGCCTGGATGCCTACCTGTGCGACCTGCTGTAGGGAACCTGCTTTGGCAGGGGGGCTGGACTCGATGATCTCTGGAGGTCCCTTCCAACCCCTACAATTCTGTGATTCTGTAATTGCATAAAATACTTATATAAGGTGGCTAAAGCTTAATAACAAGGGAAACTTCTCTGCATGCAAAGGGAAAGTACCTACAGCAACTGAGTGATTCTGCGGTCAGTTGGTGTAGGAGTGCTGTACTACTGAGCTGAATTTTATAGGTATGAAATTTGAACAATTTCTTGTGTTCAAGCTGTCCCACTAAGGCAGTCTTCAGAATTCTGTGTTGGCTTACACAGTGAGCATGGAATTGTAGGGGTTGGAAGGGGCCTCTAGAGGTCATCCAGTCCAACCCTCTACTTAAGCAGTTCCCCGAAGTGGGTTGCACATGGAGGTGTCCGCATGGGCTCTGGAAGATTTTTGTCCAGGTAATGGACATGTGCATCTCTAATACTCCTGCCATTTGCTGTTCTAGCAGAGTGTTTTCATGTTCAAAAGAATCATGGTTTTACTGCTACTTGCCTTTTGAATAAATTGACTTCCTGTGATGTTGGCCAGTACTTGAAATAGACTGAGGGAGTAGTTGTGCATTTATGAACTGAGATTTAAGGTTGGGTGATGCAGGTTCAGTTGGTTACACGTGTACTGGTTTGAGGATATATGCAAAGTTTCTAGTTGGCTGTGCAGAAGGATCCACAATATTTAGCTGCCTTAATTGTTCAGTGTCAGTATACTTTTGCATCCTGGTAGTTCTGTGTGTGGGTGTATGGACTTGAACTCTAGCAGCTGGAAGTGATGACTGCCTTGGACTGGTAAGGAAGCTTCTCTCTAGGTAGCATTGTTTCTGCAAGATGGAAACAAACATGTCTCAGGTCTTACTATTGAGGTTCTGTATCCTTGGATAACAGTAGATAAATTGCATCACTTGCCTTGTGTTTGATGCTATTTTCAGTGTTCAGGGGCAGCTGGAAGTGACAGAATGTTTAGATTGTTGATCTAAAAGTGCAGAGTTACAGATAGTGATGGCACCTACCCATTTGGTGTTTGCTAACACTTTTATTTATAAACTACTAGTTGCATCTTCATGTTTAACATTATTCACAGCATGAATATACATCACAGAAAGTTTTGGTCCAAAGAAGTTTGTATAAAAGTGCATATCAGTTCTCACAGACTAGTATCTCTTTTCAAGTCACACAGTTTGTGTGGTTATTCCAAGGCACAGGAAAGGCATAACGTTTTCTTGGTACAGAAAGTGGAGAAAAGTGATTTCAGCAGAAGCAGGCATCATAGCTTGTTTTCCTGTGCATACAGTTACCTTCTGTTTTCAGCTGAGGTGTTCGGTGTGTATAACTGGAGTGACTCACATAGTGCTTTTCTGCAGTTGCCTGTTTACACGGTCCTCTGTAGAATGCACAGTCATGAATCCTGTTGAAAGTGGGCTTGAGCCCCCTTATTAAAGTGACACACAGATGCGCCGGATTCTCTTTGCCTTGAAACGTTTTCTTCTTTTTCTTTTGTGAAAAACAATAATAGTTAAAAGCAAGATCAGAGTGGAGAAAAGACAGCAGGCGAAGAATATTAATGGCTTCTTCTGAGAAACAAACAAACAGAAGCTACACTGCTTGTCGTTGGATGGATCGCAGACAGAGTAGTCGGCAGGAAAGCCGTTATTGCTTATCAGGTTATTGTAAAATTTTATTGAAGGCTTGCCTTTTGAGTCAGAAGTGAAGAATCCAAATCTGGGCTTAGATTTTTCCTCGGTCAATTTAAATGCGTAGTAGCCTCTAATCTTGACTTTGTCAATGTAGTATGCTGGGAGGAAAAAAATAGAGGGTTGTTAATATCGTTAATAACATTTTGTGTAACTTGCAGACTTTCTAGTAATGAGTTAAGTTTTCAAATGGTTATTCATTTAAAGACTATAATGACATCATAAAATATGTCCCTGCAGGACTTTGGAGAGCAGATGGTTAGCTGGGTCCTGAGAGTGGTGCTGATGAAATTCCTGCCTTATTCCAGACCCAGCTGCTCAGCCCTTTGTCATACATGATTGTTACCCTGCTGCATGCAAGTGCTGGGCGAAAAATACTTGAATGAAATAATAATAGTCCTTGGTGACTAGACATCTCTCACTCATATGTAAGTATAAAGTGTAGCTGAGGATGTGAGCCAGACTCAGCAAAAGCTTTCTAAACTACGGAGATATTTCCATGAATAGTCTGAGGTATCACGCTATCTGAAAATTGAATTTGGAGCACTGTGATGGTTGCCCCTTAAATGACCTTTTCCTTTGGGTAGCAGCAGAATTAATTATTGTCCCCTTGTTTGTAATGTGAAATTGGCATGAAAAGTAAACCAGCAAATGTTTATCAATTCTGTAGTAATTGGGAGAGAGCTAAGCACTGGAGGAGAAATGCTCTGCTTATTGTTAGTGTCCAGAAGCAGTCTGAAACTATGGCTAGCTGTGAGTAAGACCTGCCTCATTTTCACATGTTTAGCTTCTGGGGAGTCAGGATGTGCAGCCTGTGTTAGGGGACAGGTGCCCCGGAGGAGCTTTTGGATATCCTGTGGCCTGGCCAGGGAAGTCTCCGGAGTCTGTCAGTAGGAAATAGTGTAGGGATGTATTGCGCATCCTTGGCTGTATGGTTCAGGTACCAGTGCCTTTCAGGGACCTTTCTGTAACTGCCTCTGTCTCAGCTTAACAACACAGCATTGCTGCACTTCTCATGAAATATTATCTCCTGCAGACTTCGGAGTAGCTAGCATTGGGTAAAGCTTGGGTCCTGGATCTGTGCCATGAAAACAGCTCTGAGGAATCTGTCATAGGCTCACCTTTTAAAACCTCTTGTATGTATTTTTCTAAGTAGTAGTTCCGAAGCTCATCGTTGTCCAAGGACTGGTCATCTATTCCGTTTGCTGTGATGTAGATGTCTATGTCACCGTAGGTTCTTTTAATCCACTTCAGAACCTTGCGCACTCCCCAGGGCACCACTGCCAGCCGGGAAGGGGAGCTCAGGCAGGTGATGTCCTGCAGGAACTGGATGTCACGGTCAAACTCGTACTGGCTCCCGTTCTGGGGCTCGTGAATCACAAATCGTGTGGTGAAGTGATTCAGCGCGTAGAAGTCAGCTGCACCTTTAATGAGCTTCCTTTCCTCACTTGTGAAAGACGGCAGTAAAGAGTGGGAGAGGCCTTTTCTGTTTTTAAAGTGGATGTATTCCCTCATTGTAGCTGGATAGTCTCCGGTCTTAAATATGGGGTCGGCAAACCAGCCTATTTCAAACTGAAGGAACCTGTTGGCAGCTTTGGCGTGGGACTCAAAGTAGGGGTTGGCAGGCTCTGCCCAATCTGAGTGCAGGGACAGGGACACTTTGCCATGCTGGAAGGACCGGTACTGCTCATCGTATGTTCTCCAGGCCATGGCGTGCGCTATTAGCAAATTGTGCGCTGCCCGGTATGTATCGCTGCTGCTCCTGTTGTAGACATCACTGAGTCGGTTAGGCTCATTTATTGTAATCCAAAGTTTAACCAAATCACCAAGTTCCTGAAAGCATAAAGCCGCGTAGTCTTGAAAAGCATAGGCTGTAGACTGGTTGAGCCACCCTCCTGTCTGCAGCAAAGGGCCCGGCAGGCCCAGGTAGGCGTGCGTTGGGTAGTACAGGGTGACCATAGACTGCACGTTGAGCTTTAGCACTTCGCTAATCATGCATCTGTAATACCTCAGCACCTGTCTGTTGACCACTGACAAATCTCCATTGGGTAAAATCAGTGACCAGTCAAGTGCAAATCTGTAGTGGGTGACTTTCATTTTTTCCAGGAGGTCAAGTTGCTTTTTAATACTGACAAAATCCGTACACTGTGCCGGACGGGTTTTTAGCTTCACTCCTTCCACTTTGTGCAGGAGCCCATCTCCCGTGATGTTCCACAGGTAGAGGTTTGGATCACAGAACTGGGGTGAGGATGCCACAGACTCTGCCTGGGGAATGGAAAGCAGTATGTTAAAATGAGGTCATACTGACCCCTCCACCAGCGTACGCTACGTCCGTTTTCACGCAGATAAATGTCCCACATGGGTTCCCTCTGCGGTCACAGAAAGGACGGTTCTGATGGTTCTGCAAAGACAGCAGGGAATGTAACAGGCGGGCACGGATTGTTCTGGCACTGCTGCCAAGGTCAGTTCTGTGCAACCATGGCACAACAGTCCAGTCCCTGTTCTTACTGGTAGTCTTTCTGCCTGTGCAAATATCTGACACAATGTGTAGAGCTTAGTATGAACTCCATCTCTGCTCTCTTCTATTAGTTAGCAAGTATCTATGCAGAAAAGGATATATTTTTACTGTTATTTTTAACACTCTTAGTGCAATTTGTAGCATAATACAGTGAAGTTTAAAATATTATTTAAAAGAAGTGGTCTTTTCTATGCCGTATATTTACTCAGAATGCTTAACAGAATATATAGAAGCTTTATTTTCCTTACAGTTGTTGATAAGTAGGATAAATTACAGAGATTTGTTGGTATTTGGGGTGCTTAACATTCTTTTCATTGGACTACGTTTCTGTATGTGATGACAAAGAGTATCTCAGCACTGCCATACACATTGGTCATCCTGTCTACCAAATTTAAAGCTGAAATAGGTACTTCAGGAGACAGTTGGGAAAAAAGATGGTGTGCAGTGTGCGTTGAGATTCAGAATGAAAGGTACTGCACCCAGTCTTTTACTCATGAAGTAAGCTCATAATTGTTCTGCCTCCAGTGGCCATTTCTGCATTTTATTTACTCTTACCTTCAGAACAGACTCAGTGATACCCCAGGAGAAGTCACAGGAAAACTGAGCTTGAACACTTGGTGTAGACTCTCTTGGGAAGAAGCCATTTTCCTGTATGATTTGTTTATAATAAAGTGCAGATGACTTGGGAATCCGTTCCTTTTTTTCACTTTTGAAATCCACATAAAATAATCCACGTCGGATTTTGTAGGCATGCTGCCATTCAAAGCCATCAAGGAGTGACCAGGCTGTGTAACCGAACACATCTATGTTGTCATATTTAATAGCTGCGTAAGAGAAATTAACATTCATGATTATATTATACCATATTTAGTACTCTAACATACATATTGGAAAGTAACAGCTGCAAAAGATAAGTTTCAGTTGCCTTCAAGAATGGCAGCTGGGATCTGTTCGTAGCAATGGTGATTTTATGCAACTTATTTTCACGATTTGCTGCACTATAAGTTACAAGCATACAGTGCAAAGCTTTCAGCACTCTTCTCTGACACATGCAATGTCAGTAGCTACCAACCCATTCCAATCTGGCCTATACCAATGTTGTTTTATGGTTAAACAGATCAAATTGGTTTTGCTGTAAGCAGCTAATTTATATTAGATTTTTCTGTCAGCAAAAATATGAGAATATATTTGGAATGTTATTGTTAGTTAGACACAATTTCCTTCACATAAAGGAAAAAAAAGCAAACATTAATGATGAGGTTGCTCTGTATTTTGAAACATGTTGAAGAATTGATATATGTAAAAATACAGATTGCAGTTCTTGTAGTTATTAGTTGAGCACTGACCCAAGCATTTCAGAAGTGTGGGCCCACGGATGGTTATTGCAGACAAATCTGCTGCAGAAGAGGATTGCGTTTTCTTAGCTAGTAATCTACCTGCCGTGCATCTTCAAATGCAGTCCTGCCTCTAGGCTTCCCCCTGTTGCCATGCAATATTTAAAATATCAAGCCAAATGCAGGAATGTAACCTCAAATTCGGGACAAATCAGGCTATGTCATATATACTGGGCTATGTGAAGTTGACAGTTTGGAACAACTTCATCTAGACAGCCTTCATTAAGAGCTTGATCTTGTCTGTTGATAATCAGACATTCTGATTTCATATCTTTTCCCTTTGCTGAGGATTAGAAATGTTTTTGTGAAGGACGTAGGCAACCCACCACGGCAGCATGGCACACAGTGCGTGGTGCAGGAGGGCATGGCCTCAGCTGAGGCTGGCACCCAAGCCAGAGGTGTCTCCTACCCCCCAGCACCGAGATGGAAAAACACAGGTTTTACAGAGGCTTCAGATATTAACAGCATTAATGTTTTATATAAAATTAAATCTTTGGCCTTCAGAGAGCTGGTCCTGCCCTCTGGCTTTTTGGAGTGAAAATACCAATATTCCACCTGTGTATTTAAAACATGTTATCTTCTGCTTGGCATGGTGTAATCCCAAAGAATGATTGCCATTCTGCTGATTAATTCCATGCATTTGGCATTGAAGTAGGGGCTTGGCATGACAATGGCAGCCTGTTGTCTCTGCCTTATTTTCCTGCTGTCAAGGTATGTGCCCACACAAAGATTTTACACTCTGGCTGCCATCAGTGAAAAGTGATATGCAGTGTATTTATTTACATTCATTTCTGGCTCAGTTTTGTACCCAGATGTTGGACTTTAGCTTTCTGAGACAGGGACTAATTTTTTTCTGTTTGTACAGCACTACCACCAGTGGATCCTGATCTGTGGCTTGTACTTACACAGTAGAAATAATTAATAATTAACTTAGTTGCCATTACGTCTTTTAAAAAAAGATCAAATCTTTAAAAAAGCTAAATTATCTTTAAAATTTTCCTAACAAAAAAAAATCCCAAAAAGAACCCAGCAGCTCAGTTGTGCACAAACCTTGCAACACCTTATTTATGAAGTTTTTCATCATGTAGATGGCAGTGGTGTCATCGGTTTTCACGTGGCTGTCAGTGAACCAGCCGTTCTCTGCAATGAAGATCCGAGGACTGTCGTATTCCAGTTTAATCCAGTTCAGGACTTCCCTCAAATTGAGCGACAAGTTTTGTCCCATTTTCGGTAGTGTGTTTGGAGGTTTGAAGTTATCAGGACCGAAGGAAAATGCGAAGAAGTCAGCTGTTCCTTTTATGTACTTTTTTTCATCCTCAGTAAAGCGCGGCAAAAAAGATTCGTTTTTCAGATCTTCTGGATAATCGCCGTCCCCATGGATGGGTTTAGCAAACCATCCAAGTACTCTGTCCACAGACTGCTGGCATTTAGAAATGTCCGAAGTGTCTTCTGATCTGTTGGGTTCGATCCAGTGGGATCCCAAGACTATGGACATCAGTCCCTTCTGATACGGTTGAAAGTGTTTCTTGTAGTTATGCCAGACTTTTGCATGAGCCTGATAAAAGAAAAACAGGGTTGAATTGCTGCTATTTAATAACTCTGTGTCTGTGTAGGTAGCCAGCCAGACAGGTAGCTGGGTTTGATCTTCTGCAGACTTCTGTGGCAATATCACTGAATGATTAAGGTACAACAGTCACCCTGAAGAGATGCAAGGTCTTTATATGGTGGTAATGCTGAGCATCTCCTGTGTGCTGTTGCTATGATGCATTTGGCTTTCTGCCTTTTGATATAGGTCTGAAGGTTAGATGTTCCAGCAGATACGTGAAATGGTTCTTATAGCTAATTTTAGACCAAACAGCTGTCGACAGTGGGATATCAGTGATCTGCAGAGTCCCAGCTGGTTCTTTGTTTGTAAAGTACTGATTGTTGATAGAGTTAAAATTTTAAACTGTAATTACAGATTTTACATTAATTATATATCTCAAATTATGTCTCCTATGTCAATGTTGGCTCTGTGCTATTGATTGACTTTGTGCTATGGGGGCTACCTGAATTTGCTGTGATCAGACCACATCCCCTCTGTTCCTCTGTTCTGTTCTTAGGATGCACTTTCATTTGTTTGAATTTGCACTAATTATACAAGTGTTCCACTTTAAGTATGTATGTACAAAATGTGGAGGAAGCCCTAAGCTGCAGCTGAAAAATTTGAAACAAAATGTTGTTTCACAGTGTGAGAATTTTGATCCAGGCTTACAGTTCATTTCTTCTTTGAAGTTGCTATAATTACAATTTTCCTGACAGTACATAAAACAGAAAAGAATAAAGTTTATTCCTTTGAAGTATTCATTCTGACAACAGCACCACTTTGGTTTTGAAAGGAAAGCTGACAGCTGCATTTCCCAAGTTTTATTTGTTATGGCACATATCAGCGTTCAGGTGATGCCAATCAATGCCATCTGTAGGACAGACACAAATTTTGCCAAGTGTATTAGTGGCAATGAAAACATACCCTGTATTGCATTGTAATTCAATTTTTCAGATCATCGTTGCGTTTTAGACAGCTTAACATTGTCACACACTGGAATTACCTGTGAATGTCACATTAATTATTTAGTTAAGAGATCGTATACGTCAAAATTTTTATAGTCTGTGCATTAAAGCAAATGCATTGGAGATTTAGGAGCCTCTAGCATTGTTCTGAGTCCTGTACAGGAAAATAGGAGATTGCATGTGTCAGAGAAGGATGGCTCTGGATGTTCTGGAGATGGATGTGAGAGAGGAGTTGACACCTCCCTCTGCTGATGAGTTGTCCAATAACTCAGGGTTTACACTGCTCCTCAAGTACGGCTCTATACACTAAGCTTTAAAGCAAATGACTGTTTGCACCCAGAAAAACTGGGAGAAATATTGTGAAACACTTCTACGAGTTAGATTGACATTACAAAGCCAAACAGCATTGCTTACATTTGACAATAATTTCAGCTAGTTTATCTAGAAATGCACTGGTTGGAAAAAGGAAAAAAAAAGAATAGAAGGCCTGATGTCAGGTAGGTATTTATTTAAACTCAGGAGTACTGTGGAATGACAGCTTGTGAAATTTTGTGTATCAGTTTATGGTTTCTAAGGTCATGCTTGTAACATTCGTTCAAGGTCTGTCTTTGAAAGTACTGATAAAGCAACATTAACCTTTGAGATGGAGGTTAAAGGGAGGCCAGCAAAATTGTACTCATGAGGAAAACTGAAAGCTGCAGTTATAATATTACAAAAGGGATTTCGTACTAGTCTTATCAGAATATCTATGTGGCCAGTGCCATCCCCTCAGTTACCCTCACTGTCCCCTCCCAGAGGTCCCTCCAGCCCCACATGGCTGCTAGAGCCAGCCTTACTCTGGTGTTTGCTTGTAGTTGCCTGCCCCTACTGATTTCTTATGTGGTGAAGGAATATTATCCCCCAGACACAGCCTGCTAACACCTGTTTAATGAAAGATACATGTTCCTGTTGGTTTGACAAGAAAAACTTTGCTCAAGTCAGCTGTGTTATTCATACAACCAGGTAGCAGGATGGGGGCATCAGCTATATCTTAGCAATCCCGTACTACTAAATAAAGTGGAGTAAGAAGGCTTTGCCAAAAAAACAACCAATTACAAATGCACTACCGACAGGTAAAAGACTATCAGGGAGACTTCATTAGCTGCCTGTGCAATTTCAGGAAGTTGATTAGAGAAAAATAAAGTTACTACTAAAACACTGTCTGCAGGTGTGAAAGCAGCCACAAGTGCCATTCCACAAGAGCAGAACTAATGGAAATACATGCGTCTAGCATGAGTCAAGGTAGGATTTTCACATCACAAATTCATATGCATCACTGATGTCTTCTAATTCCAAGGGCTGTCCCAATTAAAAAAAAATGTGAGTGGTCTATTGAAGGTTGTGGCAGTTGTTGTAGATTTAATAGCTTTTGCTCACCAATAATTCTGTTTCAAACTGTTAATTGTCTGTGAAGCAGCTTAGCATTCTCAGGTGAAAGATGTATTCTAACTGCAAACTTACTGATGGAACCAGCTGATAATTAACATTTGTTTTGTAAGATGAAACATGAAATAAACATTGATTTAAAAGCTGTATCATACATTACGATTACTATTTTGAGTAAATCTTGACTAATCTTTTGTTTTCAGTTACAGTTTAATCCCTAATCTTTCACTTTCCTTGTTAGATCAAGGACAAATGTCAAGGCTGAGTACACAGTGAAAGCAGGATCAATATTGGGTATTTATTCTAGATACGTATGACATTAATTTCAGCATATTGTCCTGGCATTAGTATAACAATTATTCCATAGACTTCAAAGTCACAAGCGTGCTAAGCCAGTTAGTATTAACCCTGCAAAAAGGCTAGATAGAATGAGTCAATTTAATAAAAGAAAGACAACAGTGTTGTTCTCTCTTGAAATATTCTCATGCTCCTTCAAACTCTGCTGCTGTAAATTATTTTCTGTATGGACAAAAAAGCTTATGGAAATACCGACACTTTCAGATTCATAAGATTTGCTACAGTAAAGTGGCTTTCATAGAATATCTCAATATCGAATACACAAAACAATGTAGAGTTACTTCAGCATGCTGGCCAGCAAGAGAATTTTAAAAAATCCCAATAAAGAGATTCTCCCTTTGTGTTTAATTGTTTGGGTTTTAAAGAATGAGGAGCTAGAATAGACTGATGATGACAGTGTAAAAATCACTTTAGAAGCAGAGCTGGTGTGGGGGGCTTATTTGGAGAGTTTATTTTGGTTCAAGGCACTTTTGGTCTTGTGGTAAAGATGCCCTGTGGTCAGGATAGAGATAATGCCTTTCTTTTGCAAAGTGACACTGAAGCTGAGTCCTTGTGGAGGAAAAAAGGGCTGTGGACATGTAAGTGACCAAGTTTTCAAAGGGGTGGTTTGAAAGTTTGATGATGGAATTTGATGAGTGTTAGCCGTTCTGCACTTGGATTGCATGTTTCCTGATGGTTTCCAAGAAGTAAGCTAACTTGTAAGTAAGCTAACTTGGAAACAACAAATTGTATAGAAAAATGTGAATCATTCCTCATTCAAACCTTGTAAAGTACTGTCATCACTGATGACTGACACTGAAAAATCTTCCGGCAGTGGCATTTGTAAGCTTAAAAATTCTGCTGTCTCTCCAGGGCCATACTTCATGGACACCAATCTCTCTCCTGTTGTAAGAAAGATGAGCATTGGTATAGCTTCATCTTTCAAGGTCCTGAGGAGAGAAAGGGCAAAACGTGTCTGTGTGGACTTAGGCATAAAATGATTCCTGATTCCTTCAGCAGAAATTTGTTTTTAAAGAGAATAAATTATGGGACTTCTCAGAGACACGCTCATCCAAAGAGCCCAAAGGTAATAGTGTGTCCATGAAGAGATCCTGGCAAGGAACTGCTACCAGAGAGCTAGGAGTAACTCAGCCAGGCACAGAGAGGAACCTGAGCTGTGATGTGATGGATCTCTGTGTAGACATCCTGTGTGTTCTTTTCCAAGAATGTGTTATTAAAACATGTCAGTGAAAAAAAATATGTGGCATGATTTCCTTGTTCTGCTAGTGCTCTCCTGCCCTTTTCATCAAGGAGCAAGATGGAAGGGAATGTGAACAGTCTTAAACACAGTATTTAAAAAAAAAAAACAAAAAGTTTCTGCCTGTCACAGCAAGGACAGAACTGCCTGGAGGGCACTGATACAGAAGATGAAAAGATAGCTGGTCTGTAGTTTGTAGTGTTTACAAACCTCAGCCTAAGAAACAGAAAGAATAAAACTAGATCTACAGAAAATGGTGATAATTGATCTGATACATATCTGTTTAGTTCCAGTGACAGTGATTCAACTGCTTCTTATTTTCCTGCTTTTTTCCAATGTAACTACTATCAAATCAAAGAAATGCATCTATTTTTTCTTCCTGTGTGCAGTCTCTTCTTCCCTACCTCCGTAGTGCCTCAGAAGCTAATTCATTGTTTTTGTATTTTGTTGATATGTCTTTCAAGTGTCACATGGCAAGTTACACCTCAGTGTGTTCCAGTGTTGCTTTTGTGAAGGACAGTCCCTGTTAATGAAAAAAGGAGATGCAGACTGTCTTTCTCCATGTGGTATCCAATTTCACTTGTTCCTCATATTAGTGACTACCATCTGATTGACTAGAGATTCACCTAAGTGAGAATCTTAGCCATTTGTAATTTAAAAGCTTCAAACATCATATTTCCTATTCATTTCCATGTGAATACTACCAGATCTTTTCTAACGATGAGCAGCGTTATGACACACTGTGTAAAATATATACAGGCACATATTTCAGATGGAAACATCGATATCTATATATTGTTTTCTGAATGCAGAACTCCCAAGCGCACTGCTTAGCAACCTTTGCTTTCTGCATTCAGTAGCTGACTTTATTTCTGGGTCTTTAATAACAAGAGGGCTGGCTCTTAAAAGGTGCATCGGTGCCATTTCATTAGAAGGATGCAAACCACAGAAAGAAAGCACATGCAACAGCTGACACAGGATGTGCAATACCTTGTGCTGGGAACAGCATATGTCTCCTGAGCTTGAAGAGAACAGATAAATCCTTCTTTTGTTGAAAATCCTTCATAAGGTAATTACTTACCTAATGACCTTCATTCATGGAAGCAGATCACTGTCTTATTGGTTCTAAAATGTGTGGATTTTTTTTTTCCCAACTAAATATTTGAGTTTTAAGCTGTTGGTTTTCTTCAATCTACTAATTCTACTAAAGTTGTTAGTTAAGAATTAAAATAAATTTCTTACAGATTATGGCTACCTCTCTTGAAAAGCATATCACTCATGTCTTACGTGGTATGCTGGCTTTAACTATGTTTTATTAAGAAATATCTACATATATATATATATATATAAGATGTGTTGACTTGTGTCAACAGTTTCCACAAGAGTTTCAATTCCACCTCCAACCACAAAACATTACACTCCAGATGCTTCACTACAAATTTAGAATTCTTTGTAAAGAAGACCTGAAATCTTCAGGACTTTTACAGTGCCACTGGAGAAAACTGCTAATACATTTCGTAATGTTCACAGTGCTGTGGGAAAGATACAACATGAAAATAACTTCTGCTCAAGAATAACATATTGTGTGTTGCACAAAGTATCACTGAATGTTTCTTTCTAGTGATTTGTTTTATGCTCAGAAGCATAGATTTTAAAGCTAGAATGAACAAGTCTGAGTTAAATAATCTTCACTAAGAAACTTCACTTAGTAATTTGTGTATCACGCTCTGCTTGGCTTCCTGGCACACTCAGCTGATTCTTCAGTGGAGGTATTGCTCTCTTTGTGCTATGTGGTGTTTATATGGAAAATATACTGTGGAAAAATGCAGACACTGCTGAGCTGATAGTCCAGTTTCAGTTGTGCCACTCAGAAATGTAGGCAAGCCATACTGCACACTTGCATTACATTCTTTACATGTATTATATCAAATATCTTATATAGCACTTGAAAAACAAAAAGAGTGATTGGGCATCAGTTCTCTTTGAGATGCTTCACAAATCTCTATAGCTAAGTCAATTCATGTGCTATGTCTGAAATCAGTTATTGAATCTGGACACCTGATGACTCTTTGTGTAAAACTTCTATTGACTGCAGTGCGAGTTTTTCTGAAAAAAGATGTTCTCCAGCTCAAGCCTGGAAGCAAATACAAGAAATAGAAGTTGTAGAAAATTTTAAACACTGTTAATTAATATTTCCCAACGTGCATAATTCTTTCTGTGTAACAAATACATTCAGATGTATTTGTTAACTACATTTATAATGTATGGTAGGCAGAAGGAAAGGTCTATGACAGCTAGGAATTGCTTGAGCATGGAGAATTATACTAGCTTCTCTATCAAGCAGACAGGACAACTTGCTCTTTAAAGTACTTCGAGCACTACAAATAAAAACAAGGTGTATTTATATTGTTAATTATCTTAAACTGCTGTTGTCAGAGATTGTTTTAAATTACAGCGCAAGAAAATAAGAATATAAACTTTTAAGCATATGAACAAGCTACTCTGTGGAATGAAATCAGAGATGCTGTAAATTGTTCAGTTCTTAATATTAGCATGAATGTCTCTACATTTTTCCTTAAAAATACAACCTTGAGACTCCTCTTCTTGCCCTTCTCAAAGAAAGAATATTATGAACTTAGGACCCAGTACTGAAGCTGTTGAAGCTACCGAACACAGGGTCAAATCTATTGGATGTCTAATTCTGTAGAAGAAAGCTGATACATAAAATAACACTCACATAAAAATGAAAATGCAGAAATTGCTATGGAAATAATGTAATTTTGAAACTCTTAAATAGTAAAGGGGACATTTGTTATCTTCCAAAACCAAGAACTGATGACCTTGCTAGGTCAGTGATAAACATTTTGCAATATGATCTTACTAAGCCAGAACTAATCATATTTGTATAAACATATCTTCTATTAGTAGTAGAATTGATCCCATATGCAAATAGAACAACAATCTCTGCATGAGCTAATAGAATAGTCATTTTAGTGTGGCTGAATGACAGAACAGTCATTTCACTGTGACTAAAAGAAAAGAATAAAGAAGGAAACCCATGATCTTTGATAGGTAGATGCTGTAAGAAACTTAAATGGAGAAATAAACAAGCACTTGAAAACAATTACTGAGTCAGCTGCTGAGACTACAATGAAATAAATGTGGAGATTAAAAAAATATTCTTTTAAAGACTGCCTTAGCTGAGGGCTATTTCTTGGTATTTTCACATTCCTTCATTATTATTTTTTTACATAGATTACATGATGGATTTTTCCCATTACTTCCCATGACAGTGCAAGATTAGTTTGTAAATCCTTATTATACTGTACCTTGATCAAATTGTGTCCTACAGCGTAGACAGTGGTTATTTTCCCTTTCTCTCCAGGAGCATGAATACCCGTGCCATAGCCATGCCAAGCAACTAAATAAGGATTGTGGATGGTAATCCAATATTTAACACGATCCCCAAAGGTCTGGAAGCAAAAGGTGGCATAGTCATTGAAGATATCAATGACCGATTCATTTTTCCATCCCCCATACTGTTCTTGCAGTGTCAGGGGCAGGTCCCAGTGGTACAGGGTAACCACGGGGTCAATATTTCTGTAGATCAGAGAGTCAATAAGGGCGTTATAGTACTGGAGTCCTTTTTTGTTAGGAGCTGCTACCACTCCAGTGGGAAAAAGCCTTGACCATGAGATTGAAAACTGGTAAAAGGTAACTCCTAAAAAATCCAGAGCTGACACATCTTTGTCCAGCAAGGTGTAGCTGTCACTGGAAACATCTGCACTGTCAGTGTCTCTGAGCTCTGCGTGGATGAAGCGGTCCCAGACGGAGGGTCCTCTCTCGTCCTTCCTCCAGCTGCCTTCCACCTGGAATGCTCCCGTCCCTACGCCCCAGAGAAACTCTGTGGGGAAAGTGTCATACAAAAACATATGTTTTTCACTCACAGGACTGGAGTTGGGGTCCTTTTTCCACACAGATCTTCCCTCTCCGGCAAGCCCAGCAACTGTCCTTATGAAAACTAATGTCCAAAAAGCAACAAATCTCTTCAGCTGTCGGCCACGCATTATGCTGCTTTATAACGCCAGCATTAAAAGTCAGATTCCCTTCACCAAGACTGAAAAAAATCCATTCATTCCCTGGAATCCCTGCTGTGCAGGCTGTCTTCACTTGCCGCTAAATGCTGGAGTGTCTTATCAAAGCTTCACTAAAAGCTTGTGATTGTAAAAGCCCTGTCAATGATTAGCCTGAACTGTGAGACCTGGGGTGGGTCAGAGAACAGCGTAATTTTTAGGGAGGTGGCCTCTGTGTGGTCACTGAGACACCTCAGCTGTGTTCTTACTGCAGGAAAATAGGTTACCCGAGTGAAACAAAAAGCTTGGTCACTCGCATGGGAACATTCAGTTGACAGGGTGCTAAGAAGCTGTCCGGTTCTCTGTTCCTCCTGAAACTGTATTTCAAGGAAATGAGGAAGAAACAGAATTCTAATTACAAAGTCCTCAATTAAAGTGTGATTTAAAATTTTTAATGACTCACATGTTAAATTGTAAGAGTGCCGGAAGGGCTTGGGGGGTCTTTTCCCAGAGTTTAATTTTGCCTGCAAGAAATGTAACATACAGCATTAGTATACAGTTTATTTCTAGAATCAGGACAGAATCGTGCCTACAAAGAGACTGCAACATACATATGCATATCCCAGTAGTTACATCGAAACACAAGGCGAGGCTAAATTTATTCCAAATACACACAACTGCTGTTGTAGCTTATAGAAGTCCTATGTACAGCCCTACATACAGCATCAGTACAAAATTAACATGGGTTTGTTCTAGTCCTTAAGCAATTTCCCTTAATTTCTTTAAATAAAAATAATTAGCAAAGATAATTAGGCTTGAAAGATGTTATTTTGTTATTAATTTAATAACCTTGCAGCTGGGCCATCAGTACAGGGAATGTCTTGCAGAGCAGCTAGATAATATTTTATAGTTTCATCTTCTAACATATTTCAAATTACAGCTAAACTATGCATGTGAAGATTCGGTAAATTTAATAAATACCGTAAGGCTGATACCTGCC
This sequence comes from Lagopus leucura, assembly GCF_019238085.1. NCBI lineage: Eukaryota > Metazoa > Chordata > Aves > Galliformes > Phasianidae > Lagopus > Lagopus leucura. Next base: position 48,760,617 of record NW_024962264.1, read on the forward strand.
AGTCTTGATTTCTTCAGAGACAGTCACATAAAATGTATTCACGCCGCAGTCAGAGTTGCTGGATAGCAATGGATCTGTACCTGCAAGACAGTTGTGCGCTGAAATCTGAGCATGGAACAACTTACCACGTAGGTACAGCACTGTGCTCAGATGAATTAGCCCTGTTGACATGCAGGAGATGAAAGTCTAGATGGGCAGCTGGGCTACGGCTGCTTTATTGTTCCTGCTGCCTGTGAGAGCATGTTTGCAAGCAGCATGGGTGTCTTTTCTAGCATAGCCTAATGCCATTCTGACATACCTTCAGTTTAATTAAAACAGTGGAAGATGGAAGACATTTTATGTATTTGTTTATGAGATAAACAACAAAAAACTACATCTACCTCAGTGCACCCTTGTAAGCATATCTCAGCAGCGCCTTTACAAGAGACAGTTTCACCTTAGGTGATGGAGAAAGTTCCCACTAACATCTTCACTGCAGATCTCCAGTGGCAGGGCAGCCGCTCACCTAAGGTCAATCTGTCCAACAGAGCAGACCCAGCACTCCCTCAGCACCTGTTCCCTGCTTCTCAGCAAAGATCCTACAAAGGCAGTTTGAGAAAGGGAGGTGTGAATAGGACCTGTACCAAGTGGATCTACAGTATACACTGCCACGTTCCTTTTTTACTATATGGAATAGCATTTGAAATATTAATTGGATTAGTTATTGCATGAACAGAATCCATCTGTTTTAGCATTTAAAAGCTTCAACTGTGTGTACTGTACTATGAAGCAAAACTGAAATACAAGTCATTAAAAATGCTGTAACGCTAAAGTAGTTAGATACCATGACCAACATATGCATGAGCTCAAAGCACACATGAAAGCTCAAAGCACTGGGGCGACTGTATTGACAAAGTATAAACGACAGGCTTCTGCCCAGCAACTACAGCAGGGCTAGCACTGCTTGCACCTTATTTCAAACATGGTGCGGTGTATTTGCATGAGATGCAAAGGGCACAGCAGAGGCTTGTGCTCCCAGATGCTTAATTGAGATTAATTTACTAACTGTATTTCTTTCATTATTATCTATGTGACTTGGAGCATGCCCTAATCGAGGTCTGAAAATGACTGAATTTATTTTCTTTCTGCTTTGTCATTTTAACTGGTTAGTCTCTAACGTTACTTGATAAAAAGAAAGCAAACTGGGAGAATCATATAGTGACTTGAATTTGAAAGAGAGATGTGATTAGCTGAGCAAAGAGTTGGGGAAAGGAAATACTGTGACTGCTAAATCAGAAAACAATTTGCACAGCCAAGTGAGATGTGATCAGGGACTGCTGAGAAGAGAGGGTGCAGCTGGAGGGGAAGAGAAGAGGCAGTATTTAATTATTGCACCAGCTCAGGTGGCAAAGTCAGAGCAGGCTCCAGCCCTAATGCTGTTGTGGATGTCCACAGTGGGGTTTCCTGCCTCCAACCGTGCATTTAATAACCTTGGTTTGGGAATGAATTGAGGCTGGGAGAGGCTGTGGTCTCCAGGGCATCTGCCATTGACGCTGCATTAGTTGGGAAGCTCAGTTCTCATCTGTCAAATTTCTATTCTTGCTTCTGTCTTGATTAAGCAATTCCAGTTATGAAACCAACTTTCCACTTGAACACTGATCACATATTCTCAGTTCATGGGTTCAGCTTGGAAACGTGGGACTTGATCTGTAGAAATCTGGAACATGTGAATTTGAATGCATGCAGTGTTAGCATATGTGAGTGAGGACACTCTGCCTAGATACTCAAATGAAGATGGAGAAAAGACTTTGAAAGTTCACTTAGAAAAAAATGTGATATTTACATTAGCATCAGCTGCTCAGGCCTACTGAGGGCTCCAAAAAAGCACAACCTATGTAACTGTCTTCCACAGTGTACTTATCTTCACCTTATACAGCAAAAACTGTTTGAGATGGGATAAAAGTCTTTTCTAAAGACACATAATTGCAATGGCTGCTATAGAAAGCCTAATGTCAATAGAAACTAGATCATAGATTTACAAAGAACTTTTGGAATTTTTGGGCTGCAACAAAACACAAATTCCTGTTTTGAAAAAGAGATAAATTTGTGTTTTGTTTTGTTTTTAATATGGACTCTAATAATGAGAATGTTCTCTACAGGATTCACATGAAATATAGTCAACCATCTAGAAAATGAATATTTTAATGTTTATTAGTGCTATGAAAAAAAGAAGGAAACTTTGTTGCTGCGTTTTCCTAATCACAGCACTATGATACTTGTATTCATTAAGGCACTTCCTAATTTCTGAGGTTCTCTGGTTACACATAAAGCTCAGAATATCTGCATTCCATGATACATAATAAAGATTTCTTAAGTGACTGACATGTATTGGGCCCTAAAACAGCTGAGAAACATTGTTTTATGGACTTCAGAAGTGTATCAGGGCAATGGTGCAAGTTTATCTGCTTTGTACTTTCATTATTTCCTAAAATTTAAAACAAATTTTGTACAGCAGTAAATAAGACATTAAGATAGTTTCAATGAAATTTTATTTCAATTCCAAAATGAACCAACATATTAGAATACAAAAATGTTAAAAGAAACTTGAAAATATTAACAAAAGGAAAGTGGACAAATCTGTGTTTCACTTATCAATATGAGGTGTATTTTCTTTATAAACAACCTCTCATTAAACATGAAAAGGTCTTCACTGATCACTGCAACAACAGTAAGACTGGTTTTGTTCCACAGGGAAGAAGCCAAGAGCTTGAGTTCACATCTCAACACTTTTTCATGTATTTTGGAAAATATCAGTAGAAAAAGTCAAACATTCTTTCAAAAAAGGTAGAAAACAATTCAAGTTTTCTATTTTTTATCTTAGTTGTATGGAGGGTGATGACACTGAATGAACTTTTGTTACTTAAAAAGAAAAAAAACCAGCACAGTACTTTCAGTAAGATAATATGCCCTTAAAACATAACCCATGATCACTTATAGGATCGGTAAGGGTTCTGCCTTGGTTTTATGTTGCAAAGCACATAATAATATCAGAGGGCATTCAGGTTTGTTCTTGCAGCAGGGCACATTTTTTGGACTTGCAGTGGTATCACAGCAGTACAGAAAGAGAGAATCGTCCCCCTGCTGTGACCAGAAATGAGCAACAGTACCTTACAAGTACCCCAATCTTCTTTTTGTGAAGGGTTAATAAACTCCTGCCTTCCAAGAAACATGAATGTGTCACAAGCCTGCAAGCAGATACTGCTCTGCTGGATGTTATTCTAGGTAGCGTTATCAAATACAAACAGAGATAACCACCTGCAATAATTCTTTTAGCATTATTTAAACAGTTTGTGCAGCTCTTACAAATGTCAGCCTTTTCAGCTCCCCTTTAATTCTCCCACCAGGAACAGGCATGGCATTAAAAATGACATAACGAGGAAGAAATACATAAATACAAACATATTGCTAGAGATGCTTTTCCGAAGAGATGCTGGTTTTGTTTGCACTGCCATTACAGCTGAGCTCCCATAGTAAAAGCAGAAAGTAGTGAGGAGCACAGGCTGTGCCGCAGGCTGCACTCGGCTCTTTCACATGTGAAGCAGCGATCTGTTCCTGCAAACTGTGCTAATGTTGAAAATATCAAACGCAGACTCCAGGTGGCCGTGGTCCCCAAAGCTGAGAAGAGAGGCTTTCTAAAGCAGTGGCAGCACTCTACATGTTGGAAGTCCTGCCTGTCCACCCATTTTCTCCACCGCTGCCAGCGGTGGATTGAGCGGCTCCAGCGAATTGAAACACCGATCACTGAGAGGAGGTCTGACGTTTAATTCGTATCTCTGAGTGCATTCACCCCCACCGTTCAACAAGCAGAGACACAAGCGACAGAAAACTGAAAATCCGCCCCGAGGCCCGGACGGATGGCGGACAGCCGAGCAACCGGCCAAAGCCAGCAGCTCCCAGCGGGCCGGGCGCTCAGGGCGGCAGGACCAACCGCGAGGAGCCGCCCCACGCGGCCGGCCCGGCCCCGCCCCGCCCATCACGCTGTGACGACAGCGGCGCGCGCCCGGTGGCGGGAGTTGGCGCGAAGGTTGCGGGGAGCGGGGTGGGCGGAAGCCATGGAGTCGGAGGCGTCCCGCTAGCGAGGTCACCAACGCCGCCGCCGCCAGCAGCATGGTGAGCGCGCAGAGCGGCGTAGCGCCGCCCCGCGCCGCGAGGACCGGGGCTCTGAGCAAAGGCCGCGGGCCAGGCGCCGCGCGGGCGGCTCTGGCCGCGAGGGGGGGGCGGCATCGCGCAGATCGCGCCGTTGGGGCCGCGTGGCGGTTGCGCGCCTTCCCGGCGCGTGCGGCTGCAGCCCCCGTGCCACTGGAGCCGTTGGCGCGCGGCGCGGCTCTCTGCCGAGTAGGTCCCGCGCTCAGGTGCGGAGGCCGCCGCCTGCGGGCCCGGGTCCAGCGTGTGGAAGAGCGCAAGGAACCGTCCGTCCCTCGGCTTACTGTTCTGAGCGGGAGGTGTCCGCGCCTCCTGCCGCCCCCGGACGCGGCGGGGTACCGGCGCGGGCCGTGCGCTCGCCCGCTGAGAGCATTCCATGCTTCCATCCCCCCCAGCGCTGCCTGCCCGGCCGCTCGCCGCCTCTTGCGGTAGGCCGGATACGTGAGAGCGTTTCTATTTCAGCGCAGGGCGCTGTATCGCGTTTGCAGAAAAATAAGTACTTGAAAGTCTGAAAGTAAATGTGATTACCGGTAATGGAGGATGCAGCCCTAACGCGATTGTAACTATAAACACACGTGTGTCCCTGTGTGTCCTTTCCAAAGCGCTTCCCGCTTACACAGCCATTATAAGATGGGCTCCTGTATCGTCTGTTGCTTGCATACATTGGTTTCTGCTCAGGTGGGGTCTCTGCAAGTTCTGTGCTGTCTTAACTAAAAAATGTTATACAAAGCCAGGTTGGCTCAACTAGATCTTAATATCTTCTACCCAATGCTAAGCACTAATGGGCAGTGCTGTCTCTGTCTGCCAGCACTGAGAGCCCTGACACGAATGACCTGTGGTATTTAAGTCACCAGCTGCCCCACACGGGCTGCTGAAGCTCTGCAGCAGAACAAGGCATTTGCTGCCTCCCTTGCCACTGCCTGTCAGAAAGCTGAACTTCCTAGAAGACCCTCCCTTCCCTTTGGTATTCTGCTTCTGGGTGTCCCGCATCTCTCAGTGTTGGTAATTCCTAGAAGAGAGAAAGACTGCCAGCGTGGAGAAAGGATGAGTTGCCTCAGTCTGTGTGCTTTTCTTTCCAGTGCTGAAGAGAAGTGGCTGTACAGCACTGCAGTTGTGAAGGTAGAGGCAAAAAAAATAGCAGTGTCATTATCCCTGTACCCTGCTCTGTGATATTCAGGAGCAGCTGGGGCATGCTGGGATGTAATACTGAGCTCTTACAAACAGACTTTTATCGTGTAGTGCCCAACAGAAGTGTCCCCTGTCAGATTGGTTCTGCAGCTTATCAGCTGCAGAATGCAGCTTATGAGCTGATGTGTGCAGTTACACAATGAGTTGATTGGTGGGGGAAGGGATTCAATTTTTACCTAAACTAATTGCCTGACCCAGTTCCTGTGTGAAGAGCTGTACTGATACAGCTGAGGAGATGTGTGGTAGGGAGCAGGGCTACCTGAGCTGCCTCCAGCTGAGAGAAACAGTCCTGTGCCAATGCTGTGGCATAAGCTGCTGTGTACATAGAACTGGGATTCTACTCTAGAAATGCTGTGTGGTACCTGTGCCTCAATTACCACCATTAACTTCAGTATAGTTATCCAGCCAGGTTTAACTGATGTTACACGATTGATTTCAGGTAATGCAATTTTTCTGGAGATGCCAGATGTCAGAGCTGATGTTTTTGCAAAACGTGCACTAAAATAGACTGTAAATAAGTATGAGCTATCCTGCACAAGCAAGGCACTTATGGACACCTTTTGGAGTACTTGAAGCTGTGCTGCTTCCCATTGCAGTCATTGAGCTGAGTTGATGAAATTCAGTTTTCTGTTTCAGAATGTAGTTCAGAGATGCAAACATATTTGTATGATGTTATTTTGAAAAGTATTCTGCTTTAATGGACACTGGTCTTTTAAAACCATTACTTAAAGAGGTTGATGCTGTGGGGATTGCTGTGTCATTTAAACACTGGAGCAGCTGTTCTTGCATGAAAAAATGTCACAGAAAACCAATATGGAATGCTTATTTCTGAACTTTTCTTTTTAACTGAATATTTACTGAAGTCTTGAAAGTTATCCTGGTAAGCTCTTTGGATTGCCACCCTTCAGTACTAATAACAAGTGGGTTTCGCTTTCTATTTCTGCTTGGTAAAATGGGTGTATACAAATCTTCCAAGAGAAAACATGCAGCCTACTGTGATTTGTTGCTGTCTTGTAAGATTGAGGATTTGAAACAATAGTCAAATGGCACGAGCTAGACTGCAGAGCCAGTACTGAGGTTGTGCAGTTAGGAAGATAGCTGAGCAGGAGGCAGCCCACATGAACACAGCTGTTCAGGCTCTCCTGGTCTTAGGCATTACCTACTTCCCTAATCTAGTGGGAGTGATCAGAAGTATTGGGCCTTGATCGGGACTGTGGCTAGGTGTCTGCAAAATTTGGTGCTCACATGTGGCTCAGAATCCTTTATTTGGTAGCTGTTGATTTCAGATGCCTCTAAACTGTCACACTAAGCAGTAATTTCATTGACCCTCCCTCTTCTTTGTGTGAAACCGCTCCAAGTTATGCATAGGATTGGTGCAGCTGAAGCACCCCGGGGAGCTGCACTAAAATAGCCCCAGCTCTTTAGCTCTTTAAAGGATTGCCTGGGCACTCGTGCTGATCAGTGTTTCTCCACAGGCACACAGGACACAGGTCCCAGAGGAGATGTTACATTGCTATCAGCCTTCTCTCATTTGAGTGAGCATATGCAGTTCTGCCAAATGGTGAACTTGGGAATGAGTGGCATTATATACCAACAATATAGTTGGTCACAGGATGTTAAATAGGTAAAACCAGAATGGTGGCTGGCAGTGCTATCTGGGAACCAAGCTTACGTAGTGCATCTCCTGGAGTCGTTTTGATCGATACATATACTGCTTCATTTCTGCAATAGGTGCAATGAATTGTCTGACGTCCCTTGATAAATAGCATAAGATCTTTCTGTTATGAATCTCAGATAAAAACTTCTCTGAAAGATGACTTTATTGTTGCACTGTGATGTACTGGTATCCCACGCAGTTTTGAATTCACCATCTGTTATAGCCCAGCCATGGCTAACAAGGTTACTTTTCCTTCTGAAGAGTAGGATGACTGGAGGAAATTGGGGGATATATAACTGAAGATTGAAGAAAATGGTACGTAGTTGCTGAATTTCCTTTGTAGCTTAGGGCTTGTAGTTTAGTCACTCATAAGAAGATTGTCAATATGGGAAATGAAAATTTATTACTTAAATAAAATCCTTTATTCAGAAATGGCCTGAAATGGTGGCTTCTGTGTGGTTACATTTACAGTGTTTAATACGCTCAAACAGTACTAGAAATACAGAAGGAAATATGCTGCTGTTTCTGAGGACTGATAATTTGCAGCCAAGATAACAGTGTTGTGTTAGCACAGGGAAGCAGTTTTAGAATCTGTAGTTGCTATATTACAGCAGCACTTTCAAGGAAAAAGTAGTGTGGTGGTGATTGATTGCTTGATAGTTAGAAGATGCTGCTTTGAGCAAAACAAAAAAGTCATGAGATCTGATGAGACAGAAAATAAGAATTTATGTGGTATGATTTAGGCTTTAGCAGTCGAGAAACAGTGATGAAAGTAGTGGAAGAACCTGGGGCAGGCAGATGAGTTTCATGCATCTCCTTTACTAAGCCTTCATTTCAGAATCCAGGATATGATGGTATTGCCATACAATTTCCATCAGTCTGTAACAAAACAGTCTAATATTAATGCATATCAGCACGCTCAAGGAGTTTTTAGTTAAGTTACTAGAATGGAGTTACTAGTGATTTAAAAATAATTATTCACCAGATATTTTAAAGTTATAACTAACATCTATCACTATAAGAATCTCACCTTAATCTAAAGTCAGTTTGATTTGCAGTGTTGTAGTGTTTAAATTCTGTTACTATGTAAAAGATCTAGTGAGGACTGTAAGCAGTTTTTCTCTTGTGTGCCATGTGAGAAGTCAGTAATGCTGATGGAGTTATCGGGGTCACAAATCTACTACATAACTTCTTAGGGTTTTTTTAAGTAGGTGCTTTGCTCAAACGTTCTGACTGGGGTCAGAATTTCAGAGTGTTAGACTATGGCGTGAGGAGTGTGTGTAAAACAGCTGGGTGTTGAAAATTAATGCCTTGAGGAGCAGATTCCATAGATAGAAACGTGTACAGTCTTACTGAAGAGGAATTCTTCTCAGTCTACCAGTGTTCATTTGTTGGATCAGTCACATATGCAGGTAAAAAGTAAACAGACTGCGTTTCTACAGGAAATAACACTTCTGATTCTAGAAAATTGCTTTAAGCTAAGCATACTAAATAAATCTGTATGTGTCCCATTTTATGCTTTCAAGTTCTTTATTCTGTTGGTTTTCAGCCCAATAAACTCCGCTAATCCAAATCATGAGGGAACTGGTGAGAAAAAAGGAACCTGATGCAGACATAATCATTGATCATGTTTGTATGGAGATTTCATGTTATGTTTTCTTTAGCATTTACTACTTTACTACAAGAGGGATAACACTACCTAGATGTGTGATAGCTGCTGCTCTCTAATAGGGAATAGTTAGCAGCTGGGGAGGGTAGGGCCCTGAGCCACAGCCCTTACCTGCCATATATTTTGGCCATACCAGAGACTTTCAGAATGAAAGCTGAAATGGCTGCTGCCCCTGGAAGTGGTGATACCAAGGAGGTACAGATTTTGTGCTTCTTTTTTAATGATGCTGTAATGCTAGTTTAATAAACAGTTGTCAAATAGGGTTTTGGGGGGGGGCTGGCGCTTATTTTAATTGTAGCTTCAGTTTCTAGTCTTGAGTAGAGCTTTTTATGGTTCTTCTATGGTAGGATAAGAAAATATGGTTCCAAAATCCACCTTTTGGAGTCTTGTATTCTTAATATAATTAACTTTTCTTTTTGTTGAAATCTTACTTTGCTTTTTGCTAGCTAATTTTTTCAGTGAGATCAGAGTCACTGCCTTAAATTTGTTAGAAGGTGGAGGGTATGGTACGTCCTGCCAATAGGCTGCTTTGTAGCTCCTGGCACTTCTTGTCTTTTCACATTGCGCTCTACATCATGCCCAAGTTGGTCACGTTAACTATCAAAATACTTTGGGCTCAGTTTGTGATGATTAAGTGGGAAAAAGCAACCCCAGGCAGACATCTGTTTGAAGTCACTGCATTTCATTGCTAATGAAAGATTCTGAGTGTGTAAGATGACTCTCGAAAGGGGAAAAATACCTTTTTTTTTGTGACTGGGAAACAAGAGAAAGGCTGTGCGGTATCTGAGCGCTGCTTTTAACTATTTAGTCTTTGTTTTGTAATTTTGAGGAAAAACTTGTAGGTCAACAAATAACAGGAGCTGCTGAGAGTAATATTCGTTCTTTCAAGTGCTCTGCTCTTTTGCAGTGTGAAACTTGTAGGAGTTACTTGTATTTAAAACCTTATGAAAGTGTTTGTCCTTTAAATAGGATATCCGGAAATTCTTTGGAGTTGTGCCTCATGGAAAGCAACAGGAGTGCCAGGCTGTGAAAAAGAGTGAGAAGATAAAAAATGGGGAAGGAGAATCGAGTGGGAAGAAGAGGGGAAAGGAAACAAAGGTGAGTCTTGCTTTCCTTATTTGTAAGGTGCTTCATTTCTTGATTATGTGATTGTTTGTATCGTTTTTTAAAGTCATAACTTTAAAAACTTGGAACAGCTTGAAAATCTGTTTGATTTCCTTTAATTGGCATTAAAGTGGAGTATTTACTATCAGTTTAATTGCCTGCTGTTTACTTGGAGCATGCTGAACTTTGCTAGTGCAGTTAGTTCCTCATCTCCTCTCCCTGGCCCCTCTTCCACTCCCACCCACAAGTTAGAAAAAGATTGTTCTTAAAAGTAATACTCATAAATAAATTATCCGTCAGAAATGGTTTTAAACTCATAAATTGAAGCTGATTAAAGGCTGGGAGGACCTGTTTGCTGGTTGAGCCAATAAATTTTTTCTTCTAGGTGAAGAGTTCACCCAGTGAAGATGTTCCCAAACAAAAGCAGGCATACAAGAAAAAAAGAATAATCTATGATTCAGGTGATGTTCACAGTTGTCTCAGAATACTCCTTTCTATCTTTTGCATAAGGGTTGATTAAGTAAATGCTACATCTGACAGAAAGCTGTGCTTGGTTTGTTTAAATGCAATTAAGAACACTTCATAGGTAGCTCTGCTAGGGGAGGGAGGTATCTTTGAATGCACTGGTGATTTTTATTGCTTCACTGTAATAATTGTTTGATGGTTAAAAATGATGGATGAGAGAAGCCTGTGCCTTGCGTGTGCATTTCTAACAAAGCTTCTGTTTAAAAAGTAAAATTAAAAACTACTCCGAATAGCTAATTCTATTAAAATTCCAGAACTTCATGGTTGTGAAGAAATATATAGATATATAGATACATATTTAGACTATGGGGAGTTTTTAGTTTTTCCTGTCCTGTTAGGATAAGTAGCACCCTACCCTGGATACAGGTGACTGGTGGTGTAGTATAACTTTACAATTGCATAAATGTATTATGGTTTTAAATGTATCATCTGGAACTTATTTCTTCCATTATTTAAAACACTGATAATGATTTGCTAAAAATATTGTGTGTAATAATAAGGAAAACACCTTTTATAGCACTCATAAATGAAAAACAAACAAATAAAGAGCAGCAAAGAAATCACAAATAAACCATTAGCCTGTCAGGTTAGTGAAATTAAAATGGGGCTTTTGAACTTCTGCATTATTCCTGTCTGTGATATCATTTAATCTCTGGCTGGTTTCTGAACATCTGTGAAAGTGTCAAACTGGCAGCAGGAGTTTCTACAATTGTTCCACTGAAGACTTTATCTTGAAGTTTTAGTGACTTAGTAGACAATGGATTCTTCTGTAGAAGAGAAGGGGTGACTCGCATCTGTCAGAATGATGCTATTTTATAATAGCGTGCAGATGTGTTCAAATAAACTGTTTTACACAAAGCTTGTTGTAGGGAATAGCAGTAGAAATATTTCTGTTTAGAGCTGGAGTACAGAGGTAATACGTAATTCAACTTCTACCTTCAAATATTTGCACAATCTCACTATAGTGCTGTTATTGTCGGATATTGCTAATTTTTGCCCATTGTCAATAGGAGAAGAGAAATACTGCTCTGAGTTCATAAAGATGGAGAAGTTTTTTTTTTTTTTTTTTTTTTTAGAGAGAATAAAGTCAATTAGGCATGGATGTTTTTTCAATATATTTTTATATTCATTTTCTGTTATTATAATTTTAATTATATATTAGGATTTAATGTGGAAAAAGCTAGGCTTTGAAGTGTAACTTTCTGTTAAACATGCTAGTTGTGTCTGCTGCTTCAGCCTGTCCTGCATACTTATTTGGATGTTGGCATATATCGTCTTCTGTGGGATAGGTTTGTCCTCCTGTCAGCTTTTGGGACGTAGAGGATGTTGAGCTGAGTGGCAGCTTAGCAGTGTTCTCCTGAGAAATGAAGGAATACAACCTCATTTATCTACTCTAGCCTGTTGATAGCTTTTGGAAATAGGTATTGTAGAATAAGCCAACGTAATGGCTTATTATGTATAATGTATTATGTACAATGCCTTATAAATTTTATCTGGCTAATGAATCTATGCTGAAGGTCTGTTGTGATGAGGTGTGAGTGGTTTTTATAACTTTTATTTTTAAAACTTGTGGTAATCTGACAGTTGTACTCATTTTCGGGGGGGATTTTAGACAGATGCAGCTATTCCTAGATGTGTAACAACATTTCCCTATTCTTAACAAACAACCAAAAATTTTAGAGGAATGAGGCTGTGCTCTGACCTTCCATGTAACACCTTTTTCTAACACAGCTGATTCATTGTATGTGAACACATTAACTGATATTAGAAGATTTATTACTTAAAGTCTGTATTGTATATGGGAGAAATGTACATTTATGCTGTGGTCAAAATACAGATTCAGAAGAGGAGGTGCAGTCTGTGAAAAAAACCAAGAAGGCATCAGAGAAGAAAGCAGCTACTCCAAAACTTGGTCAAGTTCTAAAGCAGCACCCTGTTGTCTATGTTTCAGAGACAGGTAATGGAAACGTGATGCTTTGTGTGCAGTTGTAGTGGGGTTGGTTGCATCATAGGGTTGTTTGACTGATGTACTCTTAAATACTTGTAATAAGACCTCATACAGAGAACAAAAGATTATGTTTTCCTTAAGCTAACAATAAGCACTTCTGAATTTTAGTCTCTGCTATTGTGGAAAGCAGTGTAATTCTGATTAGTGATTAGAATTAGGCATGTGACTTCACAAGCTGGAATGTTTCTATTTGCTTCATAGCTGTAGAGGAGGCAAGTATGTATGTATGAGATGTCTTTTTCATACAGTTAAGCACATTTTTTGAAATGGCTGTTGGTTACCGTAAGTAGGCTTGAAAATCTGGATTTTAATTTATCTTTGTGTATGATTTTCCATGTCTTTAAACTTTGAAGAATATATTGGTGACTGCAAAAAAAACTTTTTTTTTTTTTTAAAAAAAAAAACATTATTTGTCTGTTGGTCTCTTTTTGTGTGATTGTTCCTTCAGGTTTTCTTTGCTCTATCATGAGGCTGTTTTGTTTACAGCTCGTTACTTGTTCACATCATGCAGTTTCCTTTATTAAATTGGAGATGTTATGGAGAAGTTGCTGGTATTGGTTGACAGGTAGACAGCAGCTTATGAAGGCTCATCTTACTTGTGAATTGAGCATATTCAGGTTTTGTGAACTCTGAAATTTGTCTGTGGAAGTGAATTAACAGCTGTTCTGGTGTTTAATACTTCAGTACATCTTGGGGATAGACTTCATTTGGCATCTGAAAACATTTGGCTGAATGTATGTGAATGCATTTGTTGTCATGTGAAGAGTTTTGTTTTTGAGAGTATTTGATATATTTACAAGGTTTTTTGCAACTTCTGGTGATGTTTTTATTAGTAATTGTTCTCCCAATGCATTTTCTGTAAGAGATCTTTTAGTGGCACTTAAGGGTATGACTGTATATGCAGGCAAAAAGAATCCAGTTATTAAAATAGTGACACTTATTAAGGTTCTGATTCCGTTCCTCTTTGTAAGGTAAAGACTAAAAGTGTTCTGCTTCAGAATGGTGCACTGCTCAGAGCTGAGAGCTACTCACTTTAAATCTTATCTTGTTACATTTGTTCTTTTCAGATTTGCTTTTAACACCAGTATATCTTTCTGCACAGGAGCTACTGTAACTTGACATTGATTTGTTGTAATGCAAATAAACTTTAGTATTTTGATACCAAGTACTGGTTACCATACTCGGATCACCTGTGTAAAAGCAACTGTAGCATTTCCCCAGAGTTACAACACTGTAGGGGCAGATTTTGGTCATGGAGGTGTTTCTTAGTGTGCAGGGTATCTGCCTATGTCTTGTTCCATGCTTCATCCAGTCTGAGTTTAGCTGAGACTTTAACGTTAACTTAATGTTTTAACTTTAACTGAGGTCTTGTGCGTTTGTTTTGTGCTCTAGAGATCTTTACTAGCTGCAGTTCTTTCCCACTATAGATTCCTAGAAACTGATTAAAGCCTGTGCAGTGTTGAAACCGAACCTTCTTGGATGACACATGTTTTATAAGTGTTAGATTTCTAGTTCTTCTGTTAACCCTCTGAGTTTTGTTTGCTCTGGCATCCAATTAGAGGTGTGACTCGGCTGGCTTTTTCCTTTGCTCTGCCTCTTTCCTCCTCCGGGCTGTCTTCATAATCTCTGTTTCTGAGATGGATTGTGCTTATTTTACTTGTCCTAGATATTTGACCTGGCATTTATCTGTGCTGTATCGCGTGTTGAGATGAACTCAATTTGCTAAGCTATCCCAAACACTTTTTCCATCTTGCTTGTTCTTATCTTTTACTCAAAACTTAATTTCCTTTGACAGCTTTCCTAATAAATTATAAAGGATAGCATTGATCTCAAAATAGATAAATGATTGGATTCCTGGAGAACAAAAAGCATTGATTAGGTTCATGATGCAATTCTAGGTGGTGTAATCAAGCTTTTCTTCATAGGGATATAATGGGAGTGCTGGTCAAGGTTATTAGTGAAATCCCTGAGAACCATGGATCAAGGTTGCTCTTATCTAAAGATTGTTAAGTACATACAGGGTTGACTTAGTCTACGTCTGAAACAACATCTTTATAATCTTGAGACTTAACTCTTGAATTTTGTTTTTACTGAATCTGTATAAACTGTTTCTTCAGCTTATTGGAATTCGGGAGAGGTTTCTGTCAAGTGTGTGACCCATCTATTTGCTTGGGATAAATATCTTTTGAAAGGATGGGGGGGATCCCCCGTGTCACTGAGGGGGGGAAATCCAGTTTTCTTAAATACTGTTGCAGGAATTAGTTTCTGGTTTGGGTAGGAGTGGAAGTATTAGCTTGTGAATTTTATTCACTTATTCTAGAACGGTAAAAAATAAAGCAGGAGTAATTGCTCTCTGGTTCTGTAAGAAATACTTTGTTAGTGAAACAAACTTAATGCTTATTTGAATTAATGATAGCCAGGGTGAAGTGAAGCTATTCTGGGAGGTAGCAAAGAGTCTTGGGGTGGGGAAGCCTGCCTTGTGGTAGAACAGGTGAGGGGATTGGGAAAAATCCAAATGTTTGTTGTACTTGTTAAATGGTCAAACAGTGTTATTTTAAAGAAGTGTGGAACCTTGGATTTTGTTTGTGGAAGATGACCTGTTGTTATGATGCAATGTAGCTTACCTGGTTTCATCATAAGTGGCTGTTTGGCAGGAACTGTGACTTAATTTACTTTTAGTGAACAATAATCTATCTTATATATTGTGCAGCGGTATTTATGGATGTGTAGCAATTGCTTTGACAATCTGAATATTGTAAAGTACAATTTATTTATTTGTTAAAGGCCTTATTCTAGGTGCTAGTCTGGATTACTCGTGAAGTTAGGAAAATGGAAGTTGGTAGAAGGTGAGTAGGATGGAAGTTACTGGAACGCTATTCCTCAAGGATTAGAATATAGGGCAAAAAAAGCACAGCTTGTCAGTGTGTTGTCTGAATACCAACTCTTTTCATACAGAGGATATCAAAAGAGAAGACATGGAAAAAATGGGTAAATGCTGGTGCTAGTGACCAAAAATCTCCCGAATCCAACCACTAGTTCAAAGTAGCAGCAGATAGTCAGTGAATAAGCATGTTTCATATTGAAACAGCTCATAGGGAAGTAAAAAAAAAATCTCACTTTTACTTTCTGGGCAATATTAGCATTGTATGTACTTACGGGAGTGAAAATGAGTGAAAGTAGTAAAACAGGTCTTCATGAAGCAGCTTCTCTTCATCAGATTTTATGAAAGGTCAGTCAAACCTCAAGGAAGTTTGACTTAAAATACACCCGAGGAAGGATAGCATGGAGTCTGGGAGAAATTTGATGGAGAAACAGGGGCTGGTGTTGCAGAGGACAGTGTACAAAGTGTGTAGGAGCAAGCTGTGTGGAAATTAATTTATTTAGGCGCCTGGGTGCTCAGTGTACTTCTTAAAACTTGATTATGTGTCTTGTTTTACCTTGTGTGAATCTGCAAATACTGGTAGAACAACAAAAGGGTCCTGTAATAATTCAGAAATAGCAAGAAGAGCATTTTTGTAAGTGTACATGAATCTGACTTCAGGGCAGTGCATTGTGTACAAGGGCACTCGTTATAAGCCAGAACCTGGGGTTGTAAAAGAGGCAGTATGCAGCTATGGTTGGAGTAAACTTTGCACTCAACTATATATAATTTTTCAGAAGATAAAAAGCAGAACTTCTGAAGTTCTTCCTGTTCTGTTTGCTTTAGTCCCTCCCCATTTAATTTTTTTCCAATACTTATACATTACTGTAAGCATATTTTAACTATTCAGTAGATGTAATTTGAGTGATAAAATTGGCCAGGTGAAGCTCACTAGTTCACACTCTCCTTCATGGGCTTTCTGTGACTGTAATGCTTCTTAAGATTCTTGTGGGCTTGGGAAAAGCATAGCACTTACTGAAAATATCATCCTTGGATCTTTTGATACAGACATTTAATTATTAGGGGCTTTTTCAGTTCCTTTATAGAGGATGTGCATTTGTTCTGTCTTTTGTAATAGTTACTGCTGTGTTGAGTGCTAATAAAGTTTTCTGGAGTCAGTTATGCTCCTAGGCATTAAAGTTGCAATTTTTCTGTGGGTTTTTGAGGCTTAGCGTTTTTAAAAATACAACAGAACAGCAAAACTGCTTTTAGTATTCAAAGTATCTCCTAAGGGGTGTGCAGTCTTTTCTTTACCCAGTCAACTTGGAATAAAGCTATATTCAACAAATCGTTGTGTTAAGAAAACAGCAGAGCATAATTTATTTAGCCTATAATAATGAACGGGAACTTCCCTGACCTCAGAGACATGGATCCTTTAAAAAAAGCCTGCCTAGCTCTTAAGATGTAATTATTGTTAAAGGAGCCATGAGTTGCAGTTTGGAGTAGTACTTCCCCATTCCTTCCCCATCCCCAGTGACCTTTTACCTCTCCTGAGGTGTGGTTTCACACGAAATGTGTTTTTTTAAATAAAATTTTATTAACCCTGTTAGGTTTTTGAAGAAGCTTTGTAGTGAAAACTTAGTTTTGCGTTTAGAAAGTAGTATTACAGCTCCTCCTTATTTTACAAATATCAGTTTTAAGGTTTCTGAGCACATATTTGAGTTGTCCCCACTTGAATTTTCTTCAAGGTTCTTCCTCCACCTTGTTTCTTTGACAGCACTGAATGTTCTTATCGTGCAGGTAACTTCAGACAATAAACCAGAACAAGAAGCTTCATTGCGTGGAGGGGACTCGTATCTGCTTTGGGAAAATAAAGCTGCTCTTATGGTGAAACTAACCAGTTCAAGTGCATCAAGCTCTCTGTAATGAACTGGAAAGTGTTAATGGACTGATAACTTCTGATTGCATGCCAGGGTGATACGTGCAGCAGTTTCTATGGCACTGTGCTTATTTAATTTAAAGGGAGTTGCTCTAATTAGTGGTTTGCAGATTATTTATGGTGATGATCATTTATTTTAGATCTAAAAATATATCACAATCCATATTATTTTAATGGCACCAAAATGTCTCACTAGAGACATTTGTAAAAACAGAAATGTGCATATTTGACTAAGGGTTTCATTTGGAATTTACTGGATGAAAGAGTTTTAATGGTTATGTAGTTTGGCACTGAAGTGTGTAACTCCAATTAGGTGTGGCAGTTATTCCACTGAGGTTCTGGCATCCCAGAACCCTTTTGTGATAGATACACAACCCTGAGTGAAAAATATAACTATTTCTTGAAATTATGTCTGCTAACTGGAAAATCCCAACAGATGTAAAAAAAAAAAAAAAAAAAAACTGATTTCAGAAGAATGGTACTTGGATGGTTCTGGTAGACTTTCAAATTTTTATAACAGAATGGAACCTTGACATGAGGATATAGGCAGAGCACTAACAATTATGGTTTAAAGTACATGTTTGTAGTACGCCTGAAATCAATCAGCTTGTTGACAAATGACACTGGAAATCTAAATGACTACACAGACCAGTTTTTGAAATATGGATTGGAACTACTGTGATTTTAGATGAGGGTGATAGAGGATACATTTTTAGGAGAGACGGTTATCATAGCTTTCTTAAAGACTTACTTTAAGCAAAAGCTGAATACAAAATACAGTCCTAACTTGTGTTGGAACTGTTAAGTACTGGTAAATGCGTGCTTAAAGTAATAAATACAAGCATTACTTTATCCACCCTGAACTTCAGCTTGGCAGTAATTCCTACTGCAAGTTCTTTAGGGCAGGAGCCATCTGAAGTCCTTGTGCAGATGTAGCACCACTAAAACTGAAGAATATCCAAGGTGTTGTCATCTTACACAAGCAGTGAAGGTATAGTGACTTTGGGGGAGGATGCAATCCTCTAGCTGTGTTTAGAAGGCCTTTCTGTGAAAGTCTGCAAGCTTCTATGTTTAACATAAGTTTTTCCTACTGCATACTGCTTACTCCTTGTATAGATGCACACTGCTTACTCCTTGTATGGATGCACTGCTCGTGTTTGGAGTTGGTATTAAAACCAAGCACTAACAAGTACTTGCAAATGGGCTGCAGGAGGTAGTTGATTAACCTCATTGTGCTGCTATAAAATGGAAGTGGGGTGTGTTCAGGTGTCACAGAGTAGTTTTTTAAACCCATCCAGGATGTAACAGTTATTGGTTGTTGCTAGGGCAGCTTGTTCCTGTAAATTACCTGGCGCAGAAGGACCCTGCTTCATGTGTAGTGTTTGTATCAAAAATAATTAAAAGCAATCTCCTGGCTGTCATGCACATCTGTTCCGTTAATCACACGAGTTTCTCTCTTTGTTACATCTACTTCATTTCCAGAAAACTCAACTAAAATGTGTGTCCTCAGCTTGCATTTGTAAGTCTTCAGAGGTTACGCTAGAAAAAAACCTAAACCTCAGATGTATTTGTTCAGTGTGTGCATTCTTTTTATAGCACACACAAAATGTGTGGATATAAACAGGAAATATTATTCTGACAGTAGTGTGCTGTTCTACAAATGTTCTACAGAGTAAAAGCCATCTACTTGGTGATAAGATGAATTCCCATTTCTTAGCGTTATTTGGGGGCAGGGACTTCTGCAGTCCCATCTCGACTGTTCACCTGGAAATTTCTGTAAGACAGGGCTATGAAAATGCTGCAATTGACCTATTTTGTCAGCTGAATTCAAAACTTTCCCCTGTGTTTTCCCAGAAATTGTTGTCTAGCTTCCATGAGTGGGAATGTCTTCCTCCCGTTGTGGTAGCACAGAACTGGTCATACGGTGAGAAGCAGTGATCTGAGCAGTCTGGTAGCGGTGCTGGGACTCCCTTAGTACTTTTAAGGCTGTAAAATAGGTCACCTTCTTGTTTGTAAGGGAACTATAAGTGTACAGCTGATTAATCAACCATGCTGTTGACTTCTGTGGCATTAGGCATGCATAAGGAAGAAGTGTGAAGGTGTTAGTGAAAAAGTTCAAGTTCTTACATGCTGGAAATAAGCGAGGGATGCCTGGAGATGAGGTAGACTTCTGATGTTTTGGGAAGTTCGTGAACCCGAGATGAAACCAGACAGGTGCTCACCTGTCTGATAAAGCATCTGTTGGATGCCACTGAGTGGCTTTGTTTCCTAATGACTGTTTTAGGGTTCTTGTCCATCTTTCTCTATTTACATTTATATGTGGCTGTCCCGAAGTGCTGTCTCTTGTTCTTGCTGAGCACTTGCCGTGTGCAAATGCTTCCAATTCTGTTGTTTCTAGGAAGGACATAATTAAAGCAAAACTCTGGTCATCCGTGGTGCTTAGTACTGGCATCATAAATGACTCAAATCCACATCCTTTTTAATTAAAAGTTAATTATATTTACTCTACTTCCCTCTAATTGAGGGAAAGCAATATTCTGTTGTTTTTTTTATATTGCTATTTAAGTGGTTACAAGTGAATAAGGAAAAAAAATTCAATCTTGTGTGCAGGTTATGTGATAGCAGTGGTAAATAAAGATTCTTTTCCAGCTTGGTAGCAGTCTTTAGATTAAAAAAAAAAAAAAAAAAAAAAAAAAAGAAAAAAAAACACGTTCATAGTTGGTCAGCTGAATGTCTTCTTGAACAAGTAAATGTAATTCCTCTCGCATGCACTTGTTTTTTTTACTAATAAGTGCATTTTGCTCCTGCAAATGTATTTTCTCATTTAAACTAGAAATATCAAAAGAAGCAAAATTCTGAAACTGGGTTGAGATGAGCAGTCTCATAGCCAGACCTCACGCTGCTGTGGATTAGGAGCCTAAAGCATTTGGTGTCTGACTCTCCCAGATAGATAACAGTTAAAGTGAGCTAAATGGCAATAAAGGATCTACAGCTGCCTGAGCAAAATGCGTAATTGGGCTGAGAACAGTGAAGCTTTCAGAGGGACCTGGGCTTCACTTTTGTCTTTCATATATTGCCTCGTGAATTGAATTGGCTGAAATTCCATTTTCTGCTAGATAATTTTTTTTATCTTCAGGCATTCTTCATTTAACTGCTGAACCAATTTCTCCCCTTGTAGTACTTTGCTCTATTTTTCTTTCTCTGAACTTTCACAGGAATAGTCAGGATCCCTGTTGATTTATGTTATGTGCTGCTTGGTAAGTGACCAGGAGCAGGAAGTCACAGCTGATGCCTAAAATGGTTGGGTGGCCTCCATCTGTTGAGAAACAGTGAACCAGAAGCAAAGATCTATAATTTTGTGTTTGTATAAAATAGAGATAGCAAGCATACAATGTAATTTAAACTTAGAAGTGATAAAGAAAACTGGCTGGCTGGAAAATGAATGTATGGTAGCAATAATAATGTGAATTTAAATGTAATTATAAAGCAGCTTGGAACATTTTTGTGCATGATGTGCTGTGTGAGTGATCAAAACATCTACATCTTGAGAAGTAAAAGCAGACTTCAGTTAGGGGCATGCAAATAAGACTGCCTCTGTTTCTTGCCAGTCAGTGAGCCTTATTCCTTTTGTATTGCCTTGTTCAGTTTGGGGCTTCACTTGCAGTTTGCTTCTTATGCCTTTTGAATTCTTAGAAGATTTCACAAGAAAGTGTTTTTATCACTAATCAAAAAGTGATGTTTTTCTTCTATGGTGTTACACTGATCTGATGGTTTGGCAGTGGTATCCATAGCTTTTTGTATGCTTCAGTGATAGGGTTTCATTTGTATAACTATCAGCAGGGCTTCACAAGGTGACACACAACTCCTGGAAGTCCTTGGTGATCTCTTTTTATTGATTTGACTGTGTGAAGAGTTTGGATCCAGAATGAATGGAAGACCATCAAGCTTTCTTTCTGTTTTCCATTGCTAGAAAACAGTGTACATGGGGAGGTTGGTGGCCCTGCCTCTGGCAGGGGGTTGGAGATTCGTGATCCTTGAGGTCCCTTCCAACCTAGGCCACTCTGTGATGTTATGAATCCTAAGAGCTAAAATTGAGTTTTGTTTTTGTTCAGTGATCTGTGGGCTAATACTTATTGCTACTGTGTGTACTGCTTCCTTCGCCTCCTGTGTTTGGAGGTGTCATTCTTTTTTATTGAAAAATCTGGTTTTGTGTGTTGAACTCCTGTGTGATTCCTGCTTTCTCTGAAACGGCTGGATTTCTTTGAGGTGCTTCTGGGTGTACTGGAAGGACAGCGAGTTTAACTGCAGAAATACAGAGAATAGAAGATAGCTCCTAGAATGTGTGACTAAGCAGAGACAGTTTAACAGCACGTTTTGCTAATGCACTCACAAGGTGTGAGCAGGACTTGACAAATAACTAAGTAATTATTCATACCCTATAATCATATGTGAGAATCTACTGCAGGTGCTTGTAAGTACAGTGTTCTAGTGTTCCAAGCATATATTAGGTGATCTATTAATACTACAAACAAATGAAACACAAAGCTAGATTTATTTTACGTATGTTATTTCAAGAGTTGTGCTGTGCAGTTGAATGGCAGTTCAGATTTCAGTGACCTGTATTTCTGTTTATGTGCTATCTTACGTAAGAGGGGAAGACACTCTGCAGACCTTTGTAAATAAGATGGAATGTGTTTATGCAGGCTGAAGACCTGAAGCTTTATTTTAGCAATCAATGTAGTCAGACTTAGCTACGCTATTTAGATGCTAAATATTATGTTATGGAATGTGGCTATTTATTTTCCCTCTTTTGCTCCAAATCAACTTCAAACGTGCCTAGTATTGTCTTAGGGTCTATGTTAATGCAACCTGACCAAAGTAATTCTCTGGACATTATGAGAACCACGTATCAGAAGTAATATAATATTCTTCATATTTAGATGAAGAGGATGACTTTGTCAACAAGAGAATTTCCTTGAAACCGAAGGAGAATGGGACATCAGCAATCAGTTGTCCAGGAACAGCAGCAGTGAAAAAAGGAGATGTAAAGCCACAGGCTAAAACCAAACCATTATCTCCAGTGAAACTGACTCCCACCTCAGCTCTTGATTACTTTGGGACAAGAAGTGTCCAGCGGTCAGAAAAGAAACTGGTAGCGAGTAAAAGGAAGGAAGTAAGTACTGATGGTGCTCCTTTAGGTTGCTCTGTGTCTGAATGCAGAACAAAATAGCTTACTTAATGGCCTTCAAACGATTCTTCCTTTTGTACTGCTTAAGGTTACTTTTTCATAACCACTCAAGTGTAAGGGCAATTTTGACAGTACATACAAGCATATCAAGTCTGCAAATACAGTTGTAGAGTAGTGCTTCTATATTTGAGAAGAGAGCATAAAGTTGGAAGCAGTGCTTTCTTTATTGCTTTTTCCCCCGTAACTTTTCTTAAAATATTACAGCAGTTTTATGAGAGGAGTAAACAAAGAGGTAGCTTATAGTTTAGAGAAGGGTGAAGGTGGGGTGTGGTGAGCTTGTACAGGGGGAAGAGGAATAATGTTGTTTTCCAGAGCTTTATAGTGTATGCATTCATGGAATAACAAAGCAACAAGTGTAGTGTGGAGGAAGTTCAAAATTGACAGTGTAGTTGTTGGCCCTGTGAAGCTGACCAGCTGTGGTAGCTTTAGAGGTGTTCAGTACTATTTGAAGAAGCGATACGCAGGTTACACCGTGGTTTTGTTTTGGATAGTAAAACCTCTTGAAAACAGTCCTGGTTAAATGTGTACAGGTTAGGGACAAAATGCTGCATGTCTACTTACCAGTCCTTTTCTAGAAGTACACAAAATGAAATTTTTATAAAATGTTGAGCGAACTGAACTGTTGGTCTGTTTTTTTTCCTTACATATAGCCTTCACAAAGCGCAGACAGCACACTAGATGATGAGGCCATTGCTAGGCAACTGCAGCTTGAAGAAGATTCGGAGGTAAAAGCTGTATAAATCTGTTGCTGTATGCCGGGGCAGTTTGTTTAACTTAAAATGTTAAGAAATGAAGATAGACTCTCTGTGGATCCTATAAATTACATGTGCACACGCACCTCTGTTTTGCTTGAACTCTTGTAGATTTATGAAAACTTAGTCAGGCAGTGATTTATAGCCATTATTTCAGTTACTTAAATAGAACGTTTCACCTATTTTCTGTCTCTGCAGACAGTTTCTACCCATGCAGGTGTCTAAAATCTTGTTTTTCACACAACTTGTTTTCTGCTTCCTTGCAATTGTATGTGTTTTATTCCCTGAGGCAAAGGCACACTTGTCACACGTGTTGGCTTTACTCTGGGAAAATCTGTTCATTTCCTGTTGGTAGTATTGAGCATCCTTAGAAATAGATATCTTAGGTGCAAAACATGACCTTATCCTTGACATCTCCGGAGGTGTGATAAATTTGGCTTTATTGTGTTGGAAAGTTAAATAATATGTTAGGAAAACTGAGTTGATTCCAACAAAAGCAGCAATTGTGTGACTATAACTCTGTAATCATCTGACATATAATCAGAGGAATGTGCATTGTCAGGTGCGTATCTGCCTCAGTCTGGTTTGTGTTTGGTAATCTGTGCCCTTCCCCTATCAAGGGGAAACAAGGAAGACATTCTTTTAATCATTATGGGCACATAAAAACAGTGCCTGTGGTATATTATTGTTACAAGGTCATCTGCTTGAGTCTTACAATGTGGCATGTTAGACATTAGGATAGTAATGAAATGATTTTGTTGTTTTGTTGGAAGAGCGGTCGGTATTTACTTACAGTGATGCTCACTGAATTAAGGAAGAGAGGTTTTCCCCAAAGGGTCATGTTTGATAGAAGAGGTTACCCGAAGATCAATTGAAACTGTATGTGTTGCATTCACCTTGCTATGTGAAACAAAGATCTGAAGGGACAGAAAACAACTTCAAAAACAGATTGTATGGGCCTGTTAACACGTCTGGTGCAACAAACTCAAACTCTAGTTTTGCACTATTTATGTCATTTCTGGGGCAACAAGTCATTCTGCAGTGCCACCTTCAGAAATTTATTTGTACCTGGTAAGCTGGTAGGATATTCCCATCTTCCTGCCCCTTCCCTCCTACCCACCCCAATTATATGCCATCTTATTTTAGATATTTTGTCTTGAACAGTAAAGAGTTTTAAAAGATAGTAGAACTGAAACTTCCTTTCTCTAAAACTTCTTTTCTCTCCTCCCAGCTGGAGAGACAGCTGCATGAAGATGAAGAATTTGCTAGAACTTTGGCAATGTTGGATGAAACACCACAGAAGAAAAAGGTTGAATTCTTTTTAAACTTTGGTTTTTCGAAATTGTATTGCTAGGGGTTATCTTGTTGAGACACCTCATCTGTGTCTAAAATTAAGAAGCTTCCACACAAATGCCTTAAAAATAGCAAAAAAATTCTTCTTGCATGAAAATAACATACTCACTTTTTTACACTTTCTTCATGGGATTTCTTCACTCAGTAAATTGTCATTTCTAGCAGCAAACACGAATATATCTTTGTGCTGTTTGTCTTGAAATGTAAATCTAAGTTATAGTTCTAATGAAGTCTGTCTCAGTTGTCTGTGGATGCATCTAAGCTGCTTTGTCTCCTCTGTTCCTTCTGCTAGTGGAGATCATCTGTGTCATGACACGTGTACCTGTCTGTAGGTTTCATCTTATAGTGAGTGGGTCAGAATCTGTTTTGTCTGGCAAAAAGCCTTTGTTACAGCCATACCACAGCTGAGACCAGTGGTTTAACTATTATTTCCATGTATGATCTCAATGGATGAAGGCATGTACCTAAAGTATGAGAATGGTTTAAATAGTTGAATGATCCTCCTTATAATTTTTCCATTCTCCAACCATTCACAGTTCACGATCTTGATCCAAATTTGATTTTTATGAATTTAGGAACTCACAGTGGATTTTTTTTTTTCCTGTGAGATAGTTTGTTTCGTTTGCAGTCATCTACAACATGCTGAGATTTGCTTTTGAACCAGTCTCAGTTCCAAGGGAATGTACACACTTATGAGTGATGCTCTTCATTTGAACAGCGATTGTGATGGAAAGGATCATATCCTTTAGGTTAAAGTTTTACATCCATCCCTGCTCATTTCACAGAAATGGTCTGCTCGTCTCTCTAATACCTGAAGTGAAGTGACATGCTGAGGGCTGATACCTTAGGTCAGCTTTAGCTCCTCTGTTTCCTGAGGACCAGATCAAGAAAAGTGAGTTAAGAGCACAGAATGGTGAGAAGTGATGGGAGAGAAAGGAAGGAAGAGAATATGCTCCATCTTCAGAGAGAAGGGGCAAGCAGGGATCTTCAGTTTTATCTCTAACCCCAGTGATGGGAGTTCTCCTAGTTGCCATAGCTTGTGGTGTGAGGCGCAGGACCACTTATGGTACAGTAAAACAGTTCCTGCGTTACACATCTAGGATTTTGGAAGTTAGGATAGCTCTTCTGGATATTGCAAACACTTCTGCTAGTGCTACTGCTATGAGAGTTGAAACATACAAACTGGAAGCTGTTTGAATTAAAAAACAATTATGTGTATGGCTGAATGTAGGATTTGCTCATCTGCTTGCTGTTGATAGTATTCTCACTTGTGGTAGGGAGCAGCTTTTTTGTGCACGTCATTCAGTCTGATGTACTGAACAGTTATAAAACAAACAAACAGAAACAAACGCTTAATGGCATTTTGGGACACACGTTTCTGATTTGCATCATTTGTTTGCTTAGGCCCGGAGAGATTCGGAGGAGCAAACGGTGTTGAGCATCAAGAGCAGTCCTAATGTGACGGGAAGATACAAACAATCCCATAGAGGTGGGTTTCTAATAGGGTGGATTGGTGAAATGTTTTCAAATTTCAGTATGTTCTTACCTATGTACTCTCACTCCTTTGCCTCTTTCAAGCGAAAGCAACAAACTCGGCAGCTGAAGTAAAAGAACAAACTAAATCTGAAAATTCAAGAGAGCCTAACTTACATCCACGGTCATCTGATGGTGAAATAGCAAGGGCAGTGACAGAGAAAACCTTGCCTTTGAAACCTACCTCGAAGCTTGTGGCTCTAAAACAGAAGGAGGAGACTACTAAAAAGGAAAGTGGCACTCAAAATTTAATATCAAAAGAAAAAAATGCTACGGGGAAAGAGGAGAAAAGAACACCCAAGAAGGAGAAAATTTCTCCCAAGAAGGCTGAGGTAGGAGCTGTTCATGTGAACCTAGTTGGCTTGGTGGAGCTTACAGGGAAGCAATTTTCCTATTGTATGTTACTGTTGTATCCAGGTACTTTTTTGTGTGTGTTTTGGGTGATTTTTTAAGAATTTAGAATCTTAGTAGAACTCCAGTTCCTAGCAATTCTAGAAATGTATGAGATAAATTAGCTGGACAAATACAGATGAATTACGTCAAGGAATTGAGCATTTTTTAATGCTCTCTAAGATGTGCGCAAACACTGAAACATCAGTGAAGTACTTTTTTTTTCCTCATTTAACTTCCTGAAAGCCTGTGTAATGCAGGATTTTTGGCAGCAAATGAAACAGAGGTGATTTTGTGAACGCTATACTTCTAAAGACACATCACTTATTTTCTTCTCCCCTCCCTCTGAAATTTCCTGTCTCTGAAATATATTTCATACTGTTAAAATGTTACATAGGAATGGAGTTCAGCGTTCTCTTAACTGTCTGATTCAGTAACAAGTGATTGAACATATTCCAACAGTTGTTGGCTACTGCAAAATGTACCTTTTAATCATAAAATAAAAATCTTTTTTTTTTTTGCATGTAAATAATAGTTGCAAGGGGGAGAAGAAAGCCTGTGGCATTTTGATAGGGTGAGAAGTAGTGGCCACAAATTGCAATGGAGGAGGTTCAGGATGGATACTAGGAAAAGTTTCTTCTCTATAAGTGGTGATGCATTGGCACAGATTGCTCAGGGAAATGGTGGAGTCGCCATCCCTGGAGGCATTCAGGAGCCACATGGATGTGGCACTGAGGGACATGGTTAGTGGGCATGCTGCTGATGGGCTGATGACTTGATTTTGAGATCTCCTCCAACCTTGGTAATTTCATGGTTTCCCTTTTTATTACCCGAATTAAATTTAAAAAATAAAAAGCTTCCATGACTTATAATCTACTTCTAGCATTTCTACTTCTTACTATAGCATACTATAGCATGTCAGTAACTGATCATCATTCTGGAATCAAATTGGATGTGAATTTAAAGTAATGACTTCATTAGTAAAATTAACACATATATGCTGAGTACAGATAAAGATATGAAAACTGAGAATAAATATTGGATACAGTTCTTTAAATAAAACAAAGTATGACTGAAAAAAATCACCATAAGCACCCCCTTCACTTTCCCCACCCCAGAGAAAAAAAACTCACAACCTCCTTTTCCAAACAGCAACAAAAAAATCCCACGGGCTTTGGTGTTACTTTTTAGTACGTAAAAACAGACATTTAATTCTCCTTTATCTTTGTTCCATAGGAATCATTTACACTGCAATCCTTGTGTTTTTCATTGCATTTTATGTATCTAATAAATGTGTTTTTATATGTACCATGTATTTATTTTTCTTTTGCCCAAGTCTATAAGTCCTGAGGACTCTGAAAAGAGACGAAGCAACTATCAAGCCTACAGAAGCTTCCTCAATCGCGAGGGTCCGAAAGCTCTGGGTTCCAAAGAGATACCTCAAGTAAGCTTGGCTACAGTCGAACTTCTCTAAGTAGAAGTGGTGTGCATCATAGGCTTCTGGTTACAAGTGATCTAACAAGCATCAACTGCACTATTTGAGGTTTTTTTAATGGGGGGAAGGGGGACTAAATTGGAATGCCAAGCAGTGATTGAATGCAAGAAAATATACTGAGAAAAGAAATTCCTTATCTGGCTTATGAAGCCATGCTGATGTAAAATAGTTACTTAGTGTTTGAAGGTTGCTGTCACTCCTTTGACTGACATTGCTGAGCTTGAAGCAGAAAGTGTTAGGAATGTGAT
This sequence comes from Lagopus leucura, assembly GCF_019238085.1. Classification (NCBI taxonomy): domain Eukaryota; kingdom Metazoa; phylum Chordata; class Aves; order Galliformes; family Phasianidae; genus Lagopus; species Lagopus leucura. Next base: position 48,788,768 of record NW_024962264.1, read on the forward strand.
AGGGTCAGGTTAGCAACGTGTGAAGTATTGTTGAGAGCAGTTCCTTCTAATAGTTTCTGAACTTCTACACCTGTTATCTATAGCTAGGTAGATTGGGTTAATTTTTAAAATTTCATAGAGCACTTGACATGGTAAAGATTTGAAAAACAAAAACCACAACAACTGAATGAAGGAGTATTTGTAGAACTGCATCACTGAATGGTATTTTCCATGTTATGGTTGTCAGGGAGCTGAAAACTGCTTGGAAGGCCTGACATTCGTAATTACAGGAGTTCTGGAGTCCATTGAAAGAGATGAGGCCAAGTCCCTGATTGAACGTTACGGAGGAAAAGTGACTGGCAATGTCAGCAAGAAGACAAACTATCTGGTTATGGGACGAGACTGCGGGCAGTCTAAGTGTGAGAAGGTGAGCACTGTGCCTGAGGAAGTGCAAGCAAAAAGAAATTATTTACTTGACTTGACTTTTTCATTTATCCTCTGCAAAGAGTGAGCATTACAAACGTGTTAAAAAGGAAAAGTTACTTAGCATAGTTAGTTCCAGTTTTTAGATTTCAGTTTATTTTTGTTTATACACACATACATTGAGAACAACAGCCTTCTGTTGCTTTTTGTTTTGTTTGTAAACGTAGCCTTTGCTGAAAGGATCTTGAAGTGAATTATGTAGCTCTCATTTACCATACTCTTAATTCTTATTTTTGCCCCCAGGCGTCAGCTTTAGGGACAAAAATAATTGATGAGGATGGCCTATTTGATCTTGTTCGAACCATGCCAGGCAAGAAGTCCAAGTATGAGCTGGCAGCTGAAACAGAGGTTGGTTTGGTTATTCTTTTTTTTTTTTCCTTTTTTTTTTAATTGCAGGGTGCTTTGATCTTTTATTCACTGAACAGTAGCCTTATCTGTGATTGTCAGTTTGACCTCATAGGTTAAAAGAATTGAAACTGAAGAACTGTATTTGTGTTTTAAAAATTCTACCTAGGACTGATAAGGTTTACTATAACCTTTTTATTCTCTGACATTGTTTTTCACATTTAGGTATTTTAGGTAGCTGTCTGAGGGATTGTTCTATCCTCTTAGATGGCTTTAGTTTTTAGCATTCTTTGTTCTTTGATTTTTATATGGTACCCAGAGACTGTACTGATGCACATTAGAGCTATAAATAACCATGTGTTTAGATAACAGGCTTTAGTGAAAACAAACAAACAAAGAACCTCCTAAGCCATACTAAATATAGTTATGTACGATTAAATCTAGCCTGTAGTGGCTGATAAAATGTTGGAAAAAAATAAATAAATAAATAAAAATGTTATGTTTGGCATAGATATTGCAGTTATTTCTGATGTGTCTAGACATAAATTGCCACACAAAATGCCTACTGTTGATGTCATCCCAAGAAGCAGCTCTGAGGTTGTACCGATTGCTTTTGCTCCCTTTTTGTTTGTTTTGGGTTAAATACCTTCTCTGCTTTCTTAAATGACTGCTGCTGCAGATCTCTTGTAAGTGTGTACTTGAGAGGAGTGCTTCGCTTTTTTTGAAAATGTGTTTCCTGGAAGTGTTCCTAGTGTTAAATTGTTTTTAGAGTTGAGACTTGGAATTGTTGTTTAAGATCTGCACTTCTCCTCTGTATGTGTCTGATGGAAGGCCTGTTCTCTGCAACCTGACAGTCATTGGTTTCAAGTGATTTCTTTTCATAATGCATCACACTCAGTGAGGAAGGAGAGTGCTGCAAGTTGGACTACTCCTGGGCTGACCTGGACACTTTGTGTAGTGGGTTCTGCTACACAACCTGGTGGCATTGTTTAACAGTGGCTTAATTTTCAGAGAACGTTCCTTGGTTTACTTCAGGGTGTTTATCAGTACACAAGCTCTGTGACTTTCTTATGCATGCCTCTGCATATGTTCAAGCACAGCACGTTAATTAATATATATTTTTTCAATTTTTGTTTAATTTTCCTAAGGCAAAGAAGGCAGAATCAAGACAGAAAAAGACACCACAGAAAACAGAGTCTGGCAAAAGGAATTTTAGCCCTCTCAAAAGGGAAGCTGACAGGAAGAAAAGTAATCGTACACCTGAAAAGGGAGGTACCTTCAGATCTGTCACGAAAGAAGCTACTGCCATTCGAAAGCTTAAGGACTTTGAACATCAAACTGTAGTGAAGAAAGAAGCCCCCAAACATAAGGGGACTTTGGTTTCTGAGAGCAGTGAAAATAAAACAGAGGCATTACTATGGGTAGATAAATACAAGCCTGCATCTCTTAAGGCGATAATTGGACAGCAGGGGGAGCAAAGCTGTGCCAATAAACTCCTCCGATGGCTCCGAAGCTGGCACAGGAATACCTCAGAAGATGGACAAGGTGGTGAGCATGGTCAACTTCTCTCTGTTCTTCCGTGCCAGTTGCACTGCTTGGTACCATATGCTGGTGGGGGCCCTCTGTGATGGGAGAGCAACTCTACACAGTATGAACAGAATGACTCTAAATTCAGATGCAGGTTTTTAGAAACAGTTGAGCCTGAGTGTTTTGTTGAAGCAGTTGCTCGCTTACCCCCTACTTCTGTCTGAAGGTGCTGTGTGGTATTTTCTTAAATGTGACTGTTGTTTTCCAAAGCAGATGAAAAAAATCTAGCAGTAATATCTATATAAATAGCATCCAGGCTATTTCAATTCTTTTTCACCGAGAGAAATAGTCATCAGTGCTAACCTGGCTGTACACGTGGGGAAAATGTGGGCTAGCAGTATGTCTAGAGGGCTGGCTTCATGCGTGAGGAACGAGAGGAGTGGTTAAGGTTCTCTGACAAGTAGCCACTGTCATGTGCAGTGAGCAACCCTACAGGCATTCTTTATTGAGAAAGTAGTAGTTAAGCTTCGCTGCAGCTGTCACAGGTAGTTGGTTTCTTCTGTGGTGTTGTTCCCTATGATATTGCTGTCAGAAAATGGCTGAAATAGTTTTATTGCATTAATATTTCAGTTTAGAATCTTACCTGGTACAGTTTAAACTGCTTTTGCCCATATGCTTAAGATGTGTGTATATTTTATTTTTTGATACTCGTATCAAGCCTTAAATGTGAAACTCCTGTAATAGTTGATATCTTCAAAGGTTTACATAAAATGTGCAGTGTATATATGTATGTAAAACCTGGAATCTTCTTTTATAGCAAAGACCAACAAATCTGGAGGCAAAGATGATGGTTCTAGTTTTAAAGCAGCATTGCTCTCTGGTCCACCTGGAGTTGGTAAAACTACCACAGCTTCTTTAGTTTGTAAGGTGAGTCTTCGTTAATCATTAGTTTTCAAATTTGAAAATTGGTTCCCAAGACTTTATCTTATACTGATCCTTTATATGGATGTGTGCAGGTGATTACTGCCTGAACTATCAGGTTCTGCTCCCAGCCTAGCTCTGCCTAGTCAGAACAGACTTAGAGGTGGCCCAGAGAAGGGCCACAAAGATGGTCAGATACTGGAGCACCTCTTCCACAAAGAGAGGCTGAGGGACGTGGGCATATTTAGCCTGGAGGAAGGCTCTATGGAGTCCTCAGTGTGGCCTTGCAGTGCTTAACGGAGGGGATCTCCAGGCATGATGGAGAAGGGTCCCTTTCAGGGAGTGCGGTGATAGCACTAGAGGTAATAGCTCTAAATGAGAGATTTGGATTGGATATTAGGGAGAACTTTTTTCTCAGAGAGTGGTGAGGCACTGGAATTCTGGCAAGCTTTTTGAAACTGCCTTTGGCAAACTTTTGGGTTTTTTTTTTATTTTATAAACTAATAGAGATACCTTTCCCTGACTTGACTGTCTCTTTATGATGAGAGAAACTGACAGAGCTGGGTGTCCATTTCAAAATCTGAATTTAGAAATTAGTCTTTGCAAACTCAGTGCAACACTGTACTCCACTGTTTCATGGCAGTCAGCTGGGGACTCCATATGGTAGGAATGCCTTTAAAGCTGAGTTATTAATAGTGATACTGTGGTGAGTTACAGATGATTTTGTTCTTAAGAACAAATCTCTCTCTCAAGAATTCTTAGGAAGATACTGCTGGCTTGCAAGGGTCAGGAAGAATCATCGGCTGTCTGGTCTTTTGTACTGGGAAATAAGGCTCACCTTCTCTCTACAATTCAAATGTTAAAAATAACTTCAGCCTTTTCGTTCTTTCATCCCTCCCCCCATTTCCAGAGGCCTTTGAGCTTTGTGCCAACCCAAGGGTCGATAACCCAGAGCTGTTTTCCCTGGCTGTTGCTGCACCTGGAGCTGAGTGTGCTGACTTGTGCTGATTTCTGCACTGGTGCAGCCTTTCTGCTTCTAGCTTTTCCACCTAGCTCACACACGGCTGCTGTAGGTCTCTCTGCAGAGTGCTCAGCTCTGCTTCTCAGACAAAGCTAACAAAACTGGGTTACCCAAGCTACAGGAATAAAGCTGTGTGCAGTACCCTGCTGCAGCTCTATGCATGTGCTGGGAGAATTTGCTGATAAAGGAGCAGCTGGTTTATGTTCCTTCAGGGACTGCAGGCAGACAAGCCCTGCTGTGAAGCGGTGCAGCTGCGGAGGGAGTCATGTATTTTCTAGCTGCTAAATAGTTAACTTTCTCCTTTCTGTCAGCTTTCTGTGGGATGTGGCATGTTGCTTTTCCTGACTCTGTGCATGAGATTTGGATACTCATCTGGAAGTACTATAGAGTTTAGCCAGCCTTGGCTCATAGTTCTGTTTCTGTCCCTTGGGACAGTTCAGTTTTATCTTTCACAGCAAAATCTTTGCCCCTTTTTTTCTTTTTTCTTTTTTTTTTTTTTTTTTGAGGGGATTGGGTTGGGGTGAGAGGTGGAACAGTTCTCTTTTTGGCATGTCTATTCCATGCTTGATTATAAGTATTTCTGGAGTGTGAGAACATAGAGGATAAAGGGAGAGAGGAATCAAAGCCACAGATAAGATTTGGAAGTAATGTTGCAAAAGCTTTTTTCTTGAATTCTGAAAATACTGTTTCAAATTGAGTATGCTGTTGTTCTTCACCAGTCTGTGTGGTCTCACTTTTCTGTATGGTTTTATGTTTGGACTAGGAACTGGGGTACAGCTACGTGGAGCTGAATGCCAGTGACACTCGAAGTAAGAACAGTCTAAAGGAAGTAGTTGCTGAATCGCTGAACAACACCACCATCAAAGATTTCTGTTCAGGTATGTCTTGTTTGAAGGTGGGCTTGGCTGTAGGCAGTTACAGGAGGGACAGAGCTTCCTTACTGCACAGTCATGTTAGGAATTGGATGTGCTCATCATGTGGAAGTGATCAGGCTCAAATAAGAGTAGCTTGATTTAGTAAGCTGTGCTAATTCATCCTCAACATAGGATTAAATCCTGTTATTAAGAGGATAAGCTGTTAATCAGCACAGGCTGCTGAAGGACTCTGCAGTTGTTCTTCTGTTGCCCAGCAGTTAATTTTGGGACGGTGACGTGAGTTACAGACAGCTCTGTTCTGTGAACATAAACTCCATATCAGCACATTGGCAGAGCTCGGACAAAAGGTTCATCGCTGCTTCAGCTGTCTAGGTTGGGCTTTCATAATGTGTGAAACACTGGGTAAAACTCTGAGCAAGATCCTGTTTTATTCCCTTAGGAGTAAAATATTGTATTGCAATCTCATTTTCTTGTCCATATTCATTTTCAGGCACATCCTCATCAGTTAGTGGGAAACACGTATTGATCATGGATGAAGTGGATGGTATGGCAGGCAATGAAGACAGAGGAGGGATTCAGGTGAAACTACTACAGTTATTAGCTGATGCCATTGCAGAGTGCCTGCCATATTTCATGCCTCTCTGTTGTCTTCAGCCGTGGGTCGCAGTCCCTCCAGGTTATGGTTCACTGACCTGTTTTAGTGATGTATCTTTGTGTGAGAATTACGCAGTGATAGAAGTGGGAAAAAGACATTTAGTTTAAAAAAAAACAAACAAAACAAAACCACCAACCTCTGCAGAACAAATAAACACACAAACCTTTTAGCTCAGCTGTGTGCACCATAGATGTTTATTCTTGGAGGGTGAATTTATAGCAGGCTCTCTGCAGCTGATGTCTGCCAGCAGTGGAAGGTTTGTAATCCAGCTTAGGACAGTTACCTCCTTCAGTAGACAATGGCCAGTGCAGTACTTTGACAAAGAGCATAGAGACCTTTAGCTCAGATACACGTATTTACCTTGCATGATCTGAAATTGAACTGAATTTCACCTCCATTAGAACAGCCAAAGATTGCTATGGTAGCTTAAGCTCAACGTGCAGGGCTGAGTTATTTGAGCAGGGAACACTTGATCTTTTTACTTCTACTTCCTCGTTGCTTGTGGCAGGGAATGGTTGAAGATGGGTGCTCCCTCTGGGCACAGTCTGGGTCAAACTGGTCTTTGGCTAGATGTCAGTACTCTTGGAGCTCAAGAGAATAACATGCAGAAAAAGTAGGAAAAAGGGGCAACATTTTCACTATGGAAATACAATTAAAGCAAGGAGCTGGTTTATTGATTTCAATCTTAAAAAGATTTGATTTAAGGCAAGGACTAATGCTGCTTGATATGACAATTTAAGCATTCTCATCTTCTGAGGTACTTGATGCAATTGTTACAATGTGTTTAAATTGCAGGAACTGATTGGTTTGATTAGACACACAAAGATCCCCATCATCTGTATGTGTAACGATCGAAACCATCCGAAAATTCGTTCCCTGGTCCACTATTGTTTTGATCTTCGTTTTCAGAGACCTCGTCTGGAACAGATTAAGGTAAAGATGGCTGCATGGCTTGCACTGAATTACCAGCAGCAATCTTATCTCTGTGTGGCACAGTTCATAGAGAATTGGAAAACACTGCTTGAAACTCAGCAGGTCACTTCACTGAGTTACTCTGCTTTCCCAAATGGGGTTGTCTGGCTTTATGGGAGGAAAGACTCAAGTATCTCAAAGCCATTCAGATATAGATGTCCATCTTAAATACATCCAAGGATTTTTTGAAAATGATCTCTTTTTTTTTCATACCAGTGTCAAGGACTGACTTGACTTGTATGTTCAGAAAGAAAACAGTTTAAATTATACTTAATTTAAAATAAAAAAACAAAACAAAACAACCCAGCACATTGATAACGTGCTCTGTAAGGGAAGGAATTAATAGGAAATCTCTGTCAGTTTCTCAGAACTGTTTGTGTTACAGGGTGCCATGATGTCTATTGCATTTAAAGAAGGTTTGAAAATTCCACCCCCTGCTATGAACGAGATAATCCTGGCAGCAAATCAAGACATCAGACAGGTCAGTGCCATTTCAGCATTAGCATGAATTTAGGTATAGAGATTAGGCTTTTTTCTTTTCTTCTGAAGTGTTTTTATGCTACCACGTTGTCACTTGCATTTTCCAGGTTTTGCATAATCTCAATATGTGGTGTGCAAAAGACAAATCACTGACTTACGATGAGGCCAAAACAGGCGCCGGCAGAGCCAAAAAGGATATCAAACTGGTACGTGTGAAATATGGGGCTGACTGGTAGTGTGATATTTCGGTACCATTACTGGGTTTGTAAGCATCTTCTGAAGTGAAGCACTGACAGCCTAGATGTGCAAGGCACTGTCAAATGTTTTCAGTACGTGTCAGTCTTGCCACAAGTAATGGGCCAGCAGTTAATCCAGCACTGACTTCCTCAGAAGACAGCACATCAAAATATGGAAGATACATACTTCATCTCTTCTCATTTTGATTGCTGTCTTTAGGAGGAAATTCTTTTAATATTAGAACTCAGTTCTCAAAACTGGCAAGGCACTATTGAAAAGGCACATTCAAAAGGGACAGTACCAGACACTGAGCTTGTGCTGATGAGTCCAGATACTGCTGTGTGCAGTCACTGTAGTAATTCTCTTGACACCGTGCTGAGTGTTAATTGTTTGCCTTGCAACCCACTTCTTGAAATACCTTTACCATTTAGGGCCCTTTCGATGTTGTCCGGAAGGTTTTTGCTGCTGGAGAGGAGGCTTCTCGTATGTCTCTTATAGACAAATCAGATCTCTTCTTCCATGACTATTCCCTAGCACCTCTCTTTGTCCAGGAGAACTATGTGCATGTGAAACCTGCTGCTGCTGGGTGAGTTATTCCATACCCTGAATTCACGTAGAATTTCACAAAGAGTACAATTTAAATTAAAACCTTTCTGTATTTATTTTGCTTTGTATTAAAATCAATTTTTCTTTTCCTCCAGAGGAGATCTGAAGAAACACTTGATGCTCTTGAGTAGAGCTGCTGATAGTATATGTGATGGTGATCTGGTGGACAAACAGATTCGTACCAAGCAGAACTGGAACCTCCTACCAACACAGGTGAGCACTCCACACTCATTTTGTGTGCTTTACCTATGGAGTGCAGTGTGTAAGACTCAAATCTCAAAATGTCAGTGTAATTTGATGACCTAGTATAGTCTGTGCTTTATGGAGTATGCTTCTGTGCTGCTGGGAGTAGAGCAGCTTCCTATAAATGACATGGATGACCTCATGCTGTATCATGAAGCAGTCATCTGAAACACTGAGAAAACTTAAACCTTCTTTACAAACTGTAGAACCATCTGAACTAATGTCAGTACTCATGTATGCCACGAGGCTGCTGGGTTGGGTTTTTTTGTGTGTAAAGGACCACGACTGGCATCAGAGAATGTATTGTACCACAAGTTGGAAGGGACCTCTGAGGTTATATAGCTCCATAATTAAATCTTTTAGCAGCTGTGTTTTTGTGAAGTGTTTGCTGTACTGTGTCCATCTCCTGGAGATGATAGTGCTTGTTGATGTGAAATGAGCTGTCTGTGTGACTCTAAACCAGAGAAACTATTTAGAAAGAAAACACACTTTTAAAGAGTCATCACTTGTCAGATATTTTACATCATGGTAACAAATAGGGTGGTACAAGAGATGAAATCTAAAAGGGATAAACAGAAACAAGCAGCCGGGGTTGCCTTAAGGTGAACTGTGTGTAGTGTGGAGCTCTCTCTATTCACTTAGCTGCTTTCAGTGAAACGAGTGTAGCAGTGCAGGTGGGTGTCAGTGAGATGGAATCCATTGTGTTCTGAGTTTTGTGTGTGTGTCATTCCTTTCAGGCTATTTATTCGAGTGTTCTTCCTGGGGAGCTGATGAGAGGTTACATGTCCCAGTTCCCTGTCTTTCCCAGCTGGCTGGGGAAATTTTCATCTACAGGCAAACATGAACGTATCATCCAAGAACTGGCAATGCACATGAGCCTGAGGTGAGGCAGTACTGATTCTTGGTGTGCGTCAACAGAGACATCTTGTTCTGTAGCTCATTACTTGCCAGTAACTCCGTGCTGTCCTTGGTACAATCTTAAATGTGTATTCTAGAAGTATCCTCACAGATAGTTGGTGATGTTTTTATATCGCTATTCTGGACAACAGTCAGAATGAAGACACTTCTTTTCTTAAGTTAGGGTTGTGTTTCCCCAAACACTTGGGTTTTTGAGTGCTGAATACCTTGCATCAGGTTTTCCCTAATCCAAGTGTGACAAAAGATATGTGGTACAACTCAGCTTGTGGTGAGCTCTTAAGGCAGCTGAGCATCCACTTGCTGAGAGACTAACCAGAGGCTGTGTTTAGAAAAGAGCTGTGTTGAGCTCGACAGATTTATTTCTCTCTTTCAATTTGACAAAGGACCCAGGCATGCAAGAGGACAGTAAATATGGAATATTTGTCTCATCTGCGCGATGCACTCATCCAGCCACTGACCGCCTTTGGAGCAGATGGGGTACAGGATGCTATAGCATTCATGGACTCCTACTGCCTGATGAAAGAAGACATTGAAAACATAATGGAAATAAGCATGTGGGGAGGTAAACCCAGCCCTTTTTCAAAGTTGGATCCCAAGGTAAGATTTACTAGATTTACTTCTCACATCTTTTGTAAGGAAGTCTTACAATGATAGTTATGGTATGGATGTGCTGCTGAAGGCTGGTGAAGATGCAAATGCATACTCTTGTGAACTTTAATTGAACATGGAAATCCATAGCAGTTCAGCTGTCGAGGCATCCTGTTAAGGGATGCAGCCTCAGTTGTTTTAGGGGTAGGTTGAACATGGGTGTCCAACCCTGTGCCTTGGGTTCCATCCAGTGAAGAGGCATTGTCTTGGCCACATGTAAAACACATAATGTAGGTAACATATGTAAGTAACAACACTTATTTTACTTTAAAAATATTTTTATTAAGACGTTTAAGAAAAAAAAGGGGAACAAAACCATAAAACCAGGGGGATATTTGCTCTCTTCTTGTGAAACTAATGCATTCTCAGGGAGTTCTCAGTGTGTCCGTCAGATTTTGGATGAAATGTTACCCTTCCTTGCACTCCATCCTTGATGACAGTTGTTCACAAATGACGTAGTGCCAAAAAGCGATGATTGGAGTAAGGCATGATTTCAGAAGTGAGGGATAGTTTTCTCTGGTAAGACTTTCTATAAGAAGTCCAGTAAAGAAATGAGTTAGAGGTGCAATCAGCCATTCAACTCACTGTTCCATTTGTGGATTTGCAGGTACAGTACTTATGTCAACTGAAAATGAGATTGTAAATATACAAATAAACTGTTAAGCTGATGCTCAGTGTTTCCTTCCCTCCTAACAGGTCAAGGCAGCTTTTACACGTGCCTACAACAAAGAGGTGCATCTGACTCCATATTCCCTTCATTCTGTGAAGATGTCTAGACGGCAGTCAGGATCCATAGGGACCTCTGACCTGCACGAAGAACTGAATGTGGAAGAGATCCAATCTGAGGAGGAGGAGCAAGATACTGTTGAAAGTGATGCAATGATCAAGGTGATTTCTCTTCCTCAGTACTACACTACCAAACTAAACTTTTTTCTTCTTATGTTAACTTTCTGGGACCTGTCACATCAGAATCAAAAACCAAACAAAAACCAGAGTAGATTTTAAATGCATCATCTCTTAAGTTCTTTACTTTTAGTAGTATTAAAAAAAAAAAAGTTTATTTTCATTGCTTTTTTTTCTGCTAGAATGTTGGAGCACAGTGAGACATCTTTGTACTGCATCAATGAATATAACCCAAGTGTTGGGCATGTCCTTACAGCAGCAGCAAACTTCCCTGCATCTATTGCTAAGCCAGGGAACTGTCACAGTGTTGCAGTGTCTGTATTCCATTGCACTTCAAAATGTGATGCTTGAAAGGGAAGGGGAGAGAGGTTCTTCCCCCTGCTCCCTTTTCTTTTTTTCCTTTTTAATTCACTGCATTTGATTTACACCTTCTGCCAGGTTACTCCAGGAATTTTAAACTTTCCCTGTACTCTCTTTGTAGCAAAAAAAGGTGAAGCCTTCCAAGCTGCCAAAAAGAGAGAAAAATGAAGAAACAACAAAAAAAGAAGGCAAAAGAAAAGAGAAAACAAGACATTAAAGAGAATAATCTTGCTCTGGAGGTGACTTTGTTTATCTAACTTCTGTCAGGAACATTTAACTGATCTGGTGATACAGAACCCATGCATTGACAGTGCTCCTCTTATAGAGGTGCTGTAGCTCCTGTTCTCACACGGGGCAGTGCTGTATGTTAGAAGCCATAACTACTCTTGTAGAACAGGCACCAGGGAGCGTGAACATGATGCAGATGTGGAGTGCAGTTACCTGGTGTTTATGCAAGTCTTCACAGGGCTGTTTTTAGTATAAAATCCTCTGTTATTATGTACTGAAATCTTGTAAATAGTAAATCCTAATCTGCACATTTGTACATTATAGCAATTAAGCAGTGTATAGAATTACAATAAATGTGTTTCACATGAGGTTTCTATTTTTGCTGAAGGCGCAGCATGTTCTGGCAGAGGTTCTGACTTTCCTGCATCTATCAGGCTTTTTTTTTTTTTTAATTAACTGATCCCACAGCCATAGAAAAGCAAAGCCGAGAGGGATTTAGTTCCAAAATTTGTAGTGTATAAATTTTACAGCTGCAATCAAAGCCAGAAAAAATACCTAAAAACTTAAGAACTGTTTAACAGAAACTAAAGCGATAAGAGCTCAGAATTGATGTTGAATATGAGAACAAGGGCAAAGGAAGCAAAACAAACAAACAAAAAAACCAAAAAAAAACCAAAAGCAGCAAGCAATACTCTCTGTGTGCTTAAGGGCAAATGTTAAATCTGCACCTCAACAACCTGAGGCCTCAACAACCTGATGGATTGAGATGCAGCCTTGTAAGTTAAACTCTTGAACACTGAACTGTCCTTGCTGGGAAATGTTGGCTATTGCCCTGTCAAATGAGCCCTGCTATCTAATTAAAAAAAACCCAAAACTCTGCAACCTCAGCAACTAAACCCCCAAAGCCCCACAAAAAGAGGCTCTCATACACACCTGAACTTAGCTGTCCATGTCATCCTGTTTGAGGTACTGCGTGCAGTCATTTATTTTCTTAAGATGAACAGCATTGATTGTTTCAGAACACATGGGACACACGTTTTCAGTCTGTAACATGCTGTTTTAAAGGAAGAGGGGCAACAGGTCAAAGGATGGTTGTAACACGATCAAGCCTGTGTTGTGTTGTGCCTGAGAGTCCTGTAACATGCAGTGTAAGAGATACAGGCTGGAGTGGCAGCTGTTCTGGCTAGTTGGGGAAAAGGTGAGTTGTGTGGTTTTTGTTTTGTGTTTTTTTTAACATACGAGAGCTAGCCCCACCAGGAATGCTGCTGCTGGCTGAGTGGGCATGAGGAAAAGGCAGCAGACCATGACTATAGCAGCTGGTGCTAGACCACAAGGATTTAAATGAGGAGTGCTTTGTTAGTCTGCACCCAGTGCTAGGTGCAAATTCCTATTCTAGTGGCTGCTGTTGGGCTGGTTCACTTGAAAGTGATGCCTTAAAAGTATGTTAGATGGAATGAACACTGAAATCTTTCAGTACAAAAAAATCCCAACTTACGTCTTGAATTCTGAATAGAGGGCAGGAAAGTCACAGTGTGGGCAGACAGTCCAGTCATCCCGTACCATATGTCGACCCTGCACGCAAGAGAAAGCAGTCATTCGAGGTCAGGTGCTCCCCCTGCTACGCCTGGCAGTTACTGTGGAAAAAGTCTCAGCACTGGAGTTCTAAAGATGTTAAGGAATGAAAAAAAACCCCATCGTTACAGTGTTACTTTGCTTACTGTGTAAATACTGTGACTAGAAAAGGAGCTCTAAACGATGAACAAGGTTTTCACTATAATACGTATTTATTTTTTTTATCAATTTAAGAATGCAATTATCACTTTAAAAATTATTTTAGTTTAGCAATTCTATATTGCCCATGTGGATACAGGAGTAGAAAGAGGTGACTGTAAAGTTACTGAGAGTTCTGGTGATGTGTGAGGTTCAAAAAATGCCAGCAGAGCCACGTGAGGCTCAGCTGTCTGTGAACAGAGCAGGAGAGCTGAAACAGCTTTATTTTTTTTTTATAAATTTTGGTTTCCTGTTGACTCTGATGCAGAAAATTCTTATGTATCATGGTCAACAGCGTGAAGCCCAACAGTGCCTTGATCTGTTTAACAATTTGTGCTCTAATACATCGTGCAGCAGTGGTTTGTTTTGACACTATCAAAAGGTATGAGAAAAATGACAGCCCTGATGATGTTACGGTGATGTAAAGGAACCATAACCAAGAGACAGCTTACATACCTGAAGCAGAAATAGACATGTACTAAGCCAATGGAGTAAAACAGTTTAAGAAACTACTAATATTTTTTGTAAGACTGATCCTTTAGTTTTAATATTAAAAGTCAAGTATGTTAACTCTCTTATTTGCTTCCTGCTTTAGTAAATCTGTACTTATTCTGTAATTTTAGTGTGACAAATCCCTTCGACCTAGCAGAAATGAAATGTTCATGTACAGGAGCTAACCACAGTGTTGACATGTCAGAGGTGAGATGCATGGCTCTCACTGGGAAATGTACACTGTCCCTTTTCAACAGACTGTAAAGAACCCAGAAACAAAACCAGTAGGGCTTCTCATTTTGCGTCAGCAATAGCTAATACTGAAACCAGCACTGGCCCAGTACTTAACATGGGAAGTGCCCCAGAGGTCTGGGTGTCACCGATTTGCCAACAGCTTGGACAGAACTGCCAAGCCTTAGCCTGAATCTAGTAGCACAGTGCAGATGGAAAACAAAAAAAAAAGCAGCTTTCTGTTCCTTCTCACAGTGTAGAAGAGGCACTCACCGTTGCAATGCAGTACGGCAAGTTGTTCTTACAGCTGGGACATAAGAGCTCACATTCTGCGAGCTGGAATGCACAGTAGGGACAGGCTGTTGTTGGCTCCTCTGCCTCGGTTTTGTCTGGGTGCCTAAGCAGTAACATACAAACATGAATAAAAACTCAAGCTCTCTGAACTTGAACAGTGCTTCTGGTGCCTGGCAAATGTTTGGAAGTACAGATGAACACTGCTCACCTGACCATTGCTTCGATTTTCTTTTTGTATTTAAGATCTATTTTATTGCGATTCTCAGGTCGCATCAGCACAGCAGCAAAAGTGAAGGCCGAGTTCTTCAATCCTGCTCTGTGACACTCAATTACTGTTGAAGTCAAAATGGGTACAATGTCTGCAACAAAACGAACCAATAGCAATAATTATGTACTAATATTACCATATAAAACCTTTGCGCTAATAGGACATCGATGAAGGATGACAGAATTTTTCTGTATCACTCAGCTGCACAAATTGTGCAATTCCTGCAACCACACCCAAGAACCATGGGTTCACCTCTTCCTTCCTGGTGCCTCTGCAGCACAGCCTGGCACTGGAAGTGTTTCAGTTGTAACCGTTTCTCCCAAATCTGGTCTATGCTGTGTAAAGTCTGCATTGTAGCGATGTGTTGAGAGAGAACCCTGGCTGTAAAAAGATAAAACACTAACAGGGATTACTACTGGCTGAGAATTAGCAGAGAAGGCAGACTGACCCATGGAACAGCCTGTGTGTGCACAGGTGAGGAGAGGTGCGCTATCAGTACCGCAGCCATCCATGACAGCAGCGTCAAGATTTCCCTCAAATGTTCCACGTGCCAAAAAAGCAGCCTTTTCAAAAGAAGGCTACTTCAACTTTGTGATAAAACCTCACAGAACATCAGCTGATTGGATCCATCCTGAGACTTTATGCATGGCTCAGGCTACTTAGCACTGCAGTTGTGGTGCTCAAGGACACATTAACCTTGGTTGAATCTCTCCTGGAGGTTCTCTACTGAGGAAGCACCCCAGGCACCTTCTAACAATGACTCCTGAGCTGCCCTGCAGAGCACAGCCCACTCATTTACGCTGTCAGTACTCACGTGATGGGAACTTGCTGATGTTGTTGGCTACACGTATAAGCATACGTGCTCCCTTCATGTGGTCGCCACGTTTCACGTGAGTCTGGAATACAACAAACACACCGAGGTGACTTCAGAGAGCAGAGAGCAGTTCCTGCTCTTGCTGTTTGTCCTCTGGGCAGCTGCACGCCCCCAGCCTGTTAGTGAAACTGGGCACGCGCGTATCAAGTTCTAAAGGAAGAACCAGAGATAATGGGAGCTGTTCTCCAGAGGTCTCTGTACTCTCCAGACCACAACCAGCAGGCTGCTGCCTGATGGCTGGCAGGCAGGGGGGGTGCAAAAAGGCCAAAGGCTGAGTGGCTTCCTCCTGACTGGCCACTGGTGTTGGCCACCAGAAATAGCCTGGGCTGCCCTGCCTAATTTCAATTAAAGAAAAGCAGTGATCTGCTTCTGACTAGTAACAGTACAAGCAGTGCACATATTTTTAAGTATGAGTGCTATATGCATAGGAAGCCATACTTAGGTTCTAAATTATTCAGTATTTTAAAGAGAACAGCCTAACCAAAGAGGCAGAAGCATCAAACAGGTATGGATTCTCCTGAAGCTCACCACTAGCTTGCACTTGGAGTCCATACTAAAACCTCCTTGGCAGTGCAGTTCATGAATACGGAGCACCCATCCGCACACTTCAGTAAACCACAGACTGTGCAACGTGTGTAAGAACTCAGCTTCTCCACTCCTTACCTTCACTAAAATATAGCTGTGTAGAATCATAAGGTTTGTAGCCATCTCAGAAGGAATTTTAATCTTCTGGGTCTTTAATTCTGAATACATACTGAAAAGAACGTCGTGTGCATTTCGGTAATTCCCTTAAAAACAAACAACACTGAATTGTAATTATTTTTTTTTTCTTTTGTAACCTAATAAATGTAAGGAAGCCAAACATGAAGCTGCATTGATTCTTAGAGCAAAACTTCTGCGTGACAATTTCTTTGCAAAGTCATAAGCAGTTGTTTGTCTCAGGATCCCAACCAGTATCAGCCAGGGAATTAAATAAGAAAAAAATACACTTGCAGAAGTCATCTAGACAGTAACAAAACATTTATGTGAACAACAACTTTGTATAATAAAGCTTTAAAAATGGAAGATGCTGTATCCAAGAGACACTGTTTCCACAACAGAGTAGAGAAAAGGTAATTTTACTTAAGAAAACTGCTTTATCGTTTGCTTTGGCAACTCCTTGCCTCTGCAACCAACCAACCCCAAACCTTACAGGGAGAGAACTTAAATGAGAACGTTAATTTGTGGCATTGCACTGCTTCCAGATCACTGATGGGGGATGTGTGGAAACCACAGGAGCTCATTAACTTCTAAACGTAGTTAAATTCAGCATCAAAATGTGTTCAGTGTAGTCAGACTGCTCTTAGCTAGCTGATTCTTCCTGCATTCTTTGTTTGCCATTATTAGAGCATAACAAAGTCATATTCTTTGCAGTTGGAGGCACTTAAGGAAAACTTCAGATTTAGTTATTTCACCAAGCATTGCTTCTCTCCATCTGCACAAAGCAGTTTGTTGTGTGTTGTTACTGCCATTGAATCAAGCTGCTGGAACTGGGTGGCACAGCATGATCAGCCTTAATATCATGTGAGTGTTACCTGAGAAACAAGTTAGGGGAAAACCGTGTAGGAAATGGCACACCCAAAGTGCATGCACTGCACAGTGCAGACTGCAACAGAATGTAAAACGGATTGTTAAGGAAAAGTTTCACCAACCATACTGGTGAAAACTTCAAAATCAAACTTGCTGAAATCTCCTAAAGGATGAGGGGAAAAACCCTTGATTGCCTCTGCAGAAGAAACAGTTGCTGCAGAACAGGTGATATTACTGAGAAAAACGCAGGGCTTATTTTGACACAGTGTCTGAACACATCTGAGCAAGCAGGGAATATGAACTACAACATGGGACACTCCAGCTTAGGTACAACGTTTTCAGATTCAAAGAAGCTAAAGAATGATCAAACCCTTGAGCCTGTACATTTCCTGCTTACATTATCAGCACTAATGCTTTATTTATTGCTGTGCTGCCCTGGCAGACCATGTTTGTCAAGGCCCCAGCCTCAGCCCATTGCTGTTTGTCCATTAATGTTAATTTCCATGGGCATTACTGTCCTCCAGTTCCTGAGGCTGCTGCTTTTCCTTTACGGATATTTTTCTTAACTTATTTGTAATGAAAAGAAAGCAGTGTTTTGGTAGGGCTGTTGCCATGGCAAAAGCAGCCAGCAGAGGAGACACTTATTTCACTTCTAGCCCTGTCCCTTCTTATTTCTCTTTTTTCTGTTTGTAACTTCAGGCAAACACAAGGCTCAGGCACCGAGGTACCTGACCCTTTGGCACAGCCCATCTCCTTCACACATCTACTGAAGGTTGAAACATGCAAAGAGTGAAGGATCAGAATCCAAAGCTGGAAACTGTGTAGTTTAACTGCAACTCTAAGATCTGTTATACAGAAAAGTATCAAGCAGTCTCCACCCCTGAATATAAAGAATGCTGAAATTTCCCATCACTTCATTTATTTCCATGCATTTAATATGCAGTTCTGAATCCCCATCTTTTCACAAAAGCTATTTCAAGCTTAAAAATGAATGAATATAATTAAAAGCTTCGCATTTACCAAAAGAGTAAGGCTTTATAGCATAATCTATATTGACAATGGTACCTGCAGCACTGTGAGGCCACAGCATCACGTATGCTGTCCTATCAGAAAAACCCGACTTACCTGAACGCTGCTCTTCCCTGGCGATTATTATAGCAGTTCTGGCAGCTTCTCTGTATTGCTTCAGTGCCATGTACAAGCGGAATAGGTACTTAGCATCCTAATTAAGTCAGACAAAAGCAGTTAATGCTGGTAAATGGCAAGCATGGTGTTCCCTTCCTCCCCTCATCCACCGTGCTCGCTATGAGGCCCCTGAGCTGAGAACCAGCAGCTCAGGCTGGTGCTGCCTGTGGTGGCAGAAGAGCACTCCAAACCCTTGCTGCGGTCACTGTTACAGCTCCAGGTGCACACAGCTCAGTGTGAGTGAGGGCCAGCTCAAAGAATTGAAAACTAAGGGGACAATTGGCTGATAAACTGTATAACGTTTCTAATTTGCTGCACTACGTACTGTCGGTATGTTGTGCAATTCAAGAATGGGAAATGCAGCAAAGGGTTCGCCCAAGAAGTGACAATCCAACAGCTTAATTCAATGTGAAGGAAACTGGTGAAATGATTTTAAACCAAAACTTCAAAAAACAAGATGAAGAAAACAACCAGGACTTCTGTTTTTCAAAAGGGACTCAGACTTCCCATACACCAGCACAAAAAAAAAGGTCAACATAAGACTTGGATTTCCGTAAGTATTTTAAGAAAATTGACGAGAGACCAAAAGATTCTTATTTCTAAAAATGCAGTTGAAATACACACTTGGATAGAAGGGCCTCGCTTTCAAGGAAGAGGAACTGTTACATGAAGAATAAAATCTGGTTTAGGGGCACTATTTTATACCTCCAGCTGTGATTTCAAAAGCGAGATTAAAATAAGTGCAGTCTGTATGTTACAATCCTTGGCTCTGTTAATCAAGGCCAACTTAATCTGCAACATAGCACATAATGGGATGCTCCCTAGTCAGAGAGAGGCAAGTTGGAAACAAAACACATCAGCAGCTTTAAGGACAGCTCAGTGAGGAAGAAAAGCAACAAACACAAAACCAAGTTGAACAATTCTGCGATATTATCAGTAAAGCCAAACACAATGGGTATGTCATGTTTAAACTGTTTACAAGTTCTTTAAAGATGATTAGTTGGGCTGTACTCCAGAACACTGCATGGCTTTTGTATACAAGTCCCAAACACATTGCAAAAAAAGAAAAAGGAATCAAGAAAGAAATTCAAGGGAAAAGAAATATGAAAGGTATAAACACAATTCCCAATAAAGAAATGACTGCAAAGATTAATTTCCTATCCAAGACGCAGGAAGGAAGACAAAAGAGAAGAAATAATCACAGAAATAAAAGCAAGCAAGACCAGTATGCAGAAAGAATGAGGGCGAGTCAAATTCTTCTCTTAACTTTCCTCATGAGGCAAAACGTGAAGTGAGCAAAAATAATTAATTTCAAGTAATGATGTAACAGAATTTTAAACAGTCAAAAGCTAGAAGAGCTGTAGTTTAACAGCATTGAAAAGGTTATCTGGATAAGAAACAAATGCATGTATCTTTGATATTATTTATCCTGAGGTCCCTGAGTGGGGGCACAAGAAAATGATGCTGCGTGGGCTATGGGGTGATTTTTCCCTGTTCCCACCTCTTGGTGTGGGCTCGGTGGGTGTCTGCACTTGCCCTGCTGAGCTGCTCCTCCCCTGTTCTCCTGCCTGGGACAGAGCAGCTGCCTTGTGGGAGCTGCCACGTCCTTCACTGCATCTCAAAGAACAGATTTCAGTAACTGACGTGACAGACATATGGAGAAGAAAATACACAAGTAGAAGGCATTTAACAAATGCTTTATGTTTTACGCCCTAACCTTTCACGCTAGACATTAAAAAGGCAATAAATAAAGAAAGGAATTTTCCATTGTCAACACATTTCCTAAAATCTTCAGAATTCCAATAATTAATTTTCCAGCCGACCTTAATTTTAGATAGCTATTATTTCAACTTAGTTTTGCTTTCTACAACGGTTGTGCCCAGCAAACATGCACAGACAGAACAGCAGAACTTTGCTACTTCATGCTTTCTGGAAAGTTCTAAAACACGACAAATGAAGAATCCCAGCATGCTGAAGTCAACAAATGCAATAGCCAACATAACACCACATTACAAACTAGCTTATTATGAGACAACAGTGTAGCAAATGTATGCTTAATACAATAGTTTTGGTAATATGGTGCTTCATTAAAGCCACGTGACATGGGCTGAAAGAAGTACCCAGGCTGCTCTGAGCGATTGCTGGGCTTGAAGATGAGTGCTGAAGGGATTAGCAAGTTTCTGCTGCTTGCCTGCTTGAAATTTGCTCTTACACTCAGCTTTACAAGAACACTACCACAGAAAAGCCACTATTCTCTAAAGCCCCCCTCTTGGTAATTTCAGAAGCAGCAGCTCTGTACCAGCAGAATAAGGATAAGGGAGAATTGATTTCTAATCTGTTTTTTAAACAAATAAAAGTAAAGTGATAAAGTAAAATGATGCTACTCACTGACAGAGACTATGGCAGATGGGATTAAAGCGTTTAGAAGAACAAGAAAGAGCTTTTAAAGGAGGAAAAGAAAGCTCTACACTGAATTTCAAAAGAATGTTAAAGACAGTAATCATGGCATTCACACAATTGCTGAATATTTCCTACAATCTTCAGAACCGTTTCACCATGCAGATCACACCACGTCAAGTCCCTTACCCAGTCCTAAGCACAGCCAGTGGGCAGGCTGCTGCCAACAAGGAGAAGACAGGATGGGACAGGTTCTGCCCAACCACTTTACAGCATCAATACAAAATTACTTTTGCTTACACTGATCTCAGAATCACAGAATGGCCAGGGTTGGAAGAGACCTCAAGGATCATGAATCTCCAACCCCCCCATATGCAGGGCCACCAACCTTCCCATCTAATACTTGACCAGGCTGCCCAGGGCCCCATCCAACTTGGCCTTGAACACCTCCAGGGATGGGGCATCCACAGCCTCTCTGGGCAGCCTGTTCCAGCACCTCACCACTCTCTGTAAAGAGCTTCCCCCTGACATCCAACCTAAATCTTGCCTCCCTCAACTTCAAACCATTTCCCCTTGTCCTGCAGTTATCTACCTTTTCAAAGAGTTGATTCCCCTCCTGTTTATAGGCTCCCTTGGGATTTGTTGTACCATGTCTCTAATGGCTTCATTCTCTTCTGGTCTCTTGCAGTTGGATTCTATTTTGTTTTGTTACTTTTTACTTCTCATATAATTTTTTTTGTAGTTCAAACTTCAAATTACAGACACATATTAAGAAGTGAATTAAAAAACCCTACATACGTAACTGTTTTTTCCCAATTTCTAATTTTGCAAAAGCAAGGCTGGTGTAGCCATCAACTGTCTATCTGGTGTCTCTGGAAGGCTAACATATTAAATCTTTGGGCACTCTGCTGAGAAGACAGAGATTTTTAACCTCACAACAGAATCATAAATCACACCTGTGATATTACAGGTGAAATAACCTCACTGTGCCAACACTGTGCATCCACAGGAAGCATTTACATTTTCAGGTGATCTCAATAGCAAATTCTCCCCTCAGTTCACATTTCCAAATTGTTTCTGGGCTAATTTCCTTTTGAGAACATGGTCATTAATTACTTAATGGATGGGACAGATGCTCCGTCCCTGGAGGTGCTCAAGGCCAGGTTGGATGGCGCCCCGGGCAGCCTGGTGTGGTATTAAACATGGAGGTTGGTGGCCCTGCCTGTGGCTGGGGGGATTGGAGCTTCCTGATCCTTGAGGTTTCTTCCAACCCAAGACATGGAGATGGAAGATTCTATGATTATGAAATCAAGGGGGGCTGCATAACTTTGAAAATCTGTCCACGACGTACCTCATTAGTTGACACGTTTTTGTTCTTCATTCCCTAATTACCACCTTACTTTCTTCCACTGCGACAGTATGACCAGTTCTCCATTGTGCAAGACATCAGGAGTGCTGCTTGTCCTCAGACACACACACATGCTGCCTGACCATCTGGCAAAGACAACCTCCAGCAGGCTAACTGATCCGAACAGCTGACTTCTGTCTGTTTGTCAGTGCCAGCACTGGTTTGGATCTCCTCTGCTGTCTCCACTGTATTTAGAGAAAGATGACTGTATTTCACTTCTTTCTCATCTTTCTGAAACTGAAGTTACTGGGTGAAATGACTCACAGAACGATCATATAAGCCTCGCTCCTTAGTGAAAGCAATCCTTAAAAAGCAATCTGTGTCTACCAAAATTTTAGGATAAAATAAACTCGAATGTTCTTGTTGTACAGCAACAGGACACAACAGCAGTGACAAAATACAATACCTTAGGCATGCCATCATTCTCTCCTGTCAGATAATCTATCAGTTCATTTTTTAGGGCCTCATCCTTTGCCTGTCCCACCTATTAAATAAAGACAGAAGAAATTACTGTGAGGAAAAAAGAAAAAATACAACACAAGCAGACTTTTCATAAAAAACTGCAGCTACATTTGTTTATCAACTGATGATGGGAAAATGCCAAACTACTGAAAGAAAACTTCTCGAAAAGATAAGTAATATTTTGTTTTATCAAAGTTGCTTACTGTTTCAATCGCCATTTCAATAGCCAAGTTATCTTCTGTGCTTGGACTTTTCATAAAGTGCCTTAATGCCTGAAAAGAAGTAGAAAAAGAGTTGAAGTTGAAATACATGAAATTAACATTTTTCTCATTTTTACCAAGTTGTTTCTCTCTGTCTTTTGACCAAAAAAAAAAAGGCACAACGGATGGACTGTATTCTATAGCCATCAGAATAGCCATATATGCCATACAGGTAATGGCTGCTTTTCATCCTGAAAATAAGATGTAAGTCTTTGCTAAATCCTGGCATATATCTTCATCTAACTGTGGTTGATGTGGCATTAGAAGCCTCCTTAGCTCCAGCTGAAAGCACAGTCACCTATGATGGCTGTAATCTGCAAAAATCAGGAACTTTTTTTAGCACGTGCTCAGTAAGCAGGAGTCAAACACTTAGCAAGCATCAGCTGACAGACTTGCCTGCCAACTGACACACTTCCTTCTTTTTAAAGATCTGTTCACGTTCGGGTGTGCAGCACTATTTAACAAACTATTTTTACGGCAACCAAATCTTCATTGGTGAAGCAAATATACTGCAAATTTTACCTGTATGTTTACACCTCTTAGAAATTCACTGAGGGTAATGTGACTGACATTAATCTGTCCCTACTGCTATGAAAAGTTTATCTGTGTGACAGTGTATAACTCATGGAATCAATACTTAGCTTTTTAACACCTTTTTGTATCAGTACATGCCTCAGTTAAGACAGCTAAAAGTGTACAGGTGAACTTGATTTGGAAGTACAGTATTTTCAACAGTTCCTATGAACAGTCAACCATCACTGCTTTGTCATTTAAGTACTGACCCGTCCATACTGGCCACACAACAAGAAAAACTTTCCCGCCTGAAAATGTTTCTTTTCTCCTTCAAAATACAGAGCGATGCTCTGATAATCTTCATTGCTGGTACTATCGGAAGCTGCAAGAGAGAGAAGGCCATGATAACAGAGCATTCCTATTAAGTAAGAAAAGGGCCCTAACAAAGAAATACCCGTTATACAGAGAAAACCAAAGCCAAGTAGAACCAAATTATGGCTTGTGTGCTTTTTTCCTACTTAAAAGACTAAATGTCAGACATCAGGGCCTAATAATGCATTGGCATTATTGTTTCCACAGGTTTCACATGGTAGTGGGATTTCTACAGACATAACAGAATGGCCTATGACATGCTATTTATTCTTTTCATTATGTCTTGGCAACAATAAAATAGAAAAGATGATATTAAGATTAACATTAGGATCATTTTCACAGCTTAAGAATATGAGGGTATACCTGTATTGCATAGTAAAAGATTATCAGGAGCTATCTAACCATTTAGCAGGCAATACAGCTGAGTCCTCTAACCAAGATGCCGTGTTACTGTACACACAAAGAGAGCCTCTTCTCCAAAGTTAGGTTTAAAACCTGTTTCCACCCACTTAGATTACAATTTGAGCCATGCTGCTGCGAAAGGAGAGAAGGAAGAAAGCACAAGGAATAATAATAGAACAATACTGCCCACCTTGACAAGCAGCTGTAATAGTATATCACCAAGCTAAGTGCTGTGAAGTTTCTGTAAGTACCCCACCCTAGCAGAAATGCATTTTTTAAAGGGAAACTTTCAATGTTTTATTGAAAAGATGAGATAGTTTGTTAGATCCTTATGTGAAACTTTCCACAAAGAAGGCTGCTAGAGCTCTAACAAAGCCAAGGTTTTGAAAACACCTAAGCTGGAAGTGAAACAAAGCTTATAGACCTGAATTAAAAACAGGATGCCAAATCTGCCAATAGTGATTGGAAACAAGAAATGAAAAGGGCTGGGAAACAAAACCACATATCCCTTGTCTTATCACTTTAATTTGGTCTAAACCAAGTAAAAGTACAGTAAAACACACTGTGTGCAAAGCATTAAACTGGAATACTCACTGATGATATCAGCATAAATCTCCATCTTGTTGTGCTGTTGAGCTAACGTGAAAGCTTCATTATTGCATTTAGACATGACCAGGAACTGGATGGCAGAACCATAGTCACCGAGCTGCAGGAAAAATCTAGTTGGAATGAACAAATTAATACCTTAGTTAGGTAACACAATGAATGCTCCAAACTTTAAGAAACATACAGTATTTTGTGGCATGCAAGAACGATGTATTTCTAATTTTGTATCTACGTATTTTATCTTTTAAATAGGTTACTAAAATTAACTTACTGCAAATAACACAGCATGGCAAACTTTTATTATTTTCTAAACTCACTACTTCAGGGTAATGTAATTTTCAATTGAAGAGTTAGAAAGAAATAAAGCAGTACCTGTTTAGTTGCCCAAACTTTAAAGAACTCGAGTCACTAAACTGAAATATGTAGTCATTAACCAAGCACTAGCAACTGAGTCTGATACACCAGCAGGCCTCACCAACTTCCAACAGGTATGACCTCTTCCAAGCTTTTAAAACTCTAACTGCCCATCTCATAAGCTGTAAGTGCAATAAAAACTACAAGAAAAGTACAAGAATATTCTTCCTGAAAGAAGTTAATACGAAAATTGTGCGTAACAATTAATTTTATGGTGCTCTCTATAGCTGCATCTAGAAAATCACTAACTTGGACAACACAATCATGATTTAAGAGTGACACTCTCTTTAAGTAGAGTGAAAAGGCAATGCTGGATTGAGGTAAGTTATGGGATGCATTAAGAATGTGTTCAAGGAAATATTATATTTTCTAAAAGCTCATAGGATTTCTTTCTAAAAAAATGCCACTTACTGTACTGAGCACAGTTCTACCCTCTGGCAACAATGCAGAAGAAAGAAACAGTTAACAGCCCTCAAAGAGATTAACTTCTTAACGTATAATTATTACCTGGCCACCATCTTTGCCCCATCAAGAGACTGGGTTTCTCTCACAATATTAACGGCCCTTTCAGGATTATTAAGGTGATCCAAACACAGTCGGATTACGCTGTCCCACTGTTTTGCATTCTCATACGCTACCACAGCTTCCTTGTACCTGAAAAATTACAGCTCCACAAGTTTTTCTGATTTTCAAAGACCTCTTTTCAGTATGGTATGAAAGAAACGTACAGTATTTTACTTCTGAGCCGTTATTCTGTGACACCTTCTTTTCAGTTTGCATAAATAGGCTTGTTTTGTGTTTACTAACTTTTCTCTCCACATTGTTTTCTCTTGGGAGTACATTTCTTGCTGAGACAGTAGAAAACCACGGAAGTATTTTTAACTTACTCTGTCAAGCCCCCCTTTTTGTATATCTTAGGAGTAGTTCATCTGTTTTATCAGCTCCACATTAAGTCACTCGGGAGTGAGAGAACAAGAAATCCAAACAGAAAACTAGTAGCACAGTTTCAAAAATGAGTCTATTTTCTGTTCCATAAATGAGTTAAAGAAATTCCTCATCCTTGCACTATGCAGTTAACACTAATAATATTGTCTAGTCTCATCCATCCAAGCATTTAGCCTTGGTTGTCTCATCTTACAAGCCATAATTAGTCTGAACTCCATTTCCCTACAGGCACTGACAAGTAGAAAACTAAACTTTGTGATTAAAATTTTATGATTATTGGCTGATATGACAAAGGCCTGTTTTGGTATTTATCATTTTAGCCAATAATTTCACTTTATCCAGTGCCTTGCAAGAGCAGCTATTAAGATGTAACAGTAATTTGCTTTCAGATTGAAAAAAATTCTTCCATGATTATTTCAATTTTGAAAGACCTTAAAAATCACAGCTTTATGAAAGGAATTGTTAGAAACAAACTGAACTTGAGTATTCCATTAATTGGACTGCTGTATTGCTGCAGCACCGTAAGACCTTCAATCATTTTTGTTATAAAGACAGTAATGTTTAGATGGGAAAAAATCAATTAAAACCATGTCTGTGATGGTAGTGGTTGGTCCTTAGACTATGTTTAAAATACTCATGCTTGGGTATTTCTGAATCCTTTTTTACAAGCATGTTTTATGCAAAATTTAAAGTCTGTCTTTTAGTATATTTTATAGAAATAACACATGCCATAAATAACAATTACATATTCTGTAAATGCAGATAAACACACCTGCCATCTGCTTCTTTGGCCTTTGCATATTGCAGGTGAATCTTTGGAGATGAAACATGAGGAAGAAGTTCACCGACTTTTGTCCTGGAAAGACAAGACAAAGTGAAGAAACATTTCTGGTTTCCTTTTTCTCTAGTAGAACAGGCATATTTATATCAATACTGAAAAGGTGGTTAAAAAAGAAAGTATTTGAACATAACGTGTAAGCTTTGAAGGCACTTTAAAATGTTTAAAGAGCTGTACTTAATAGTTGGAAAGAGGCAATTACAGGCAGATCCTCTGAATGACAACATCAACAACACAGCAGAGCATGTGTGAGGCTGCAGAGAGGCAGGCCCTAAATGTCCCTTCTGTGCCTGGAATGCAGAGCACTCCCTAAGGCTTCAAGAGACCTGAACTTACTTTTGCCTGAAGAAACAAAACAAGCCCCTCCCAGCTTCCATGTCAAGTCTGTCACTGTACATAAGCTACTCTTATTTAACAAGTGTTCTCTTGGTTCACCATGATGCTGCTGATGCACTTTCACAGCAGGATAAATTTTTGCATCGTAAATGAGCGTAATATTCCAGCCTAATTTTTAGAGCACTTGCATGAAAGAGAGGGGGTCTTTCTGATCTCTGCTTTATTCAGTTTCTCTTATTAAAATAACATAAAATGAAATTAGATAACAATCAAGACTCAGAATCTCTCTATAAAATAGAGAGCACATGCACACCATGCACACTCACACATGCAAAAAGGACTGGAAACTGCAGCTAACAGTGACACAATAAAAGGGGGGGGGGGGGGAAGGGAAGACTCCCATTTCCAGTAAGGCTGTATTTAAACCAACATAAGTTTCTAAGAGGTGAATGCTGTTCTTGTTCAAGCCTGAGGAGAGGAACCACAAAACCAGAGACATTTGCAGCCTTGTTCTTTTCCAAAGGCACCACGTCAAGTCCTCTGTTACAACAAACAACACCTCCCTGCAATCTGTACTTACCAGTTTTTACACCGGATGTACACTGATGCTGCCTTGTCATAATATTGTCCCTTCTCATACAGCTGTGCAGCTTCTGAAAATTGCTGTAATATTGAAAATCATTGTAATATCATTTGTAAACTATGATTATGAAAAAGTATCCTAATGCATTCACATATTCAACCTTAGGCTTTGTTAATTTACCTTCATACTCTCCAGAATAGCTCCACAGTCCCTTTTTAGTAACCTACTGGGATGCTTAATGGCCTGGTTTACGCCCTGGCGGATATCCCCCATTCGAATGCACATCTGAGCCACTCCAGCAAGGCAAGCTTCATCGTGTTCCTGATACTAGCAACCAAATGGAAAGCAGAGACATTACGTATCAGAAATTGCAGCTGGCAAAATCCACAGTAACAAAACACTGATTCCAAATAACAAAACATTACATGGACTTGGTGAATTCAATTTTTGCCTACAAATTCTTGCTCAGGTTCAGCTATTTTTTACTAGTTAAGAACAACTCTGCTTAATTTTTTTTTTCCTTAACCATTGGTCTTTTGTTTCTGTATTTCACTTGCAAAATCTGTCCCAGCCAAGCATACAGGGAATATATTATTACAAATGGCTCTGTACTACTTTATTCTTTCCTTCAAAGCCAACAGTAGAAAAAAAAAAAGCTTGTAATCTCTCTTCATTTTAATTTTTTTTTTTTTTCCCCAAACATGGTAAGGCCACTGAACCTTCATAAGGGCAAATGGCTTGAATTCAGAAAACACTGCTATTTTCTCTATTAAATTCCTGTATTATTATTTTAGCTGTTTCGTAATAGGCATTTTGCAAATATTAGGGAAAATAATGCCAGAATAAGGGAATATCTACTGAATAAGATGTCTACTTTGTAATGCAATCCTAGCATGGCTTTAAGTAGATAAAATTTCAGCAAAGAATAACCAAAGGAATAACGAAGATTTTTGCTTTAACAATTAAATCCTAGCAACATTACCCACAGTGTTTGCACGTCTACTATGAAACTGCTCAAACTAAGTCTTGTTATTCTATTCGAACACAATGGCAATAATGTTTTACGAGTAGAGAAAGCACCATTCTGTGCACTAAAAACACACAAAAAAGTACATAAAGGACTGCTATCACCAAAGCAATAGTTGTGTAGATTTAGCACTGAAATAATAAAGCTGAATTTAAACCATCTGAAACAAAACACTTGGAAGTGTAGTATTTGATAACTACACATGCTATCAGCACTGGAAATGAAATACCTTACTGTCCCCAGTGATTCCCTTCTCATAATGTGCCAGAGCATTCATATAATCGCCCCTGCAAGAAAATTGGAATTATGTGGAACAAGTTTTAATTGGAAGAGATCATTACCTTCCTACCTACCAGATCTCTCAGACAGATTATGCATGCAGCTGTTTTGCTTAAGAGATTAAAAACTGCAAATTAGGATGTGAGGTATGCAAAAGAAGGAATTACACAGTATGTTACGGCGTTTCCCTTTATTAAGCTATTAATCAAAAGGCAAGCCTGTCTCTCAATTCCTTTACACTGAGCTCAATCGAATTCCATGACAGAGAGGCACAGAATACCCATGTATGCAGTGCAACTCAATAATTTCACCTCTATTTCCACACATACTGCTGGAAAAAAAACCAATCTACTTTTTTTTTCCCCCAGCTTAACAGTGAAAGTTGGTGGTTTATTTTTTTATTTTTTTAAGTACATTCAGAACAGAAGTTACAGATGGTCTCATCATATATATTTATGGCCTCAGTTCCCTCCTGTCTGTGACTGTGTCCTCCAACAGTTCTGGGGGTATTACAGAAATGGGAATTTAATATACAGAGCTTTTCCCCTCAGGTTAGATGTTAAGCTGACTGAGTTTCATCTGCAGAGCCACAATACAGACTTAATATCACAGCAAACGGTTAATAATTCTCTTTTGAGGACTGTCAGGCCTGAAATCTGACACACTCCTATCTAAAATGTAAGAATATGAAGGCTTGAGTATTGAAGGAAAAACAAGCAAAAGTTTTAAGCGAGGCTTTTGTCCAATGCAAATAGTCTTAAACACTATGAATTTTCTCTATTTTCCAAATGCTCACATGCAACAAAGTACTTATTTAGGAGATGATATTACATAGTGGACCCACCATTCAAAAAGAATATAAATATACTGTAATCAATCAAAAATCACTACTACTTGCTAACCTATGCCTCGAGCATGAAGCATTTCTACAAAACTTTTCTTCTGGTCTTCCAGCTGCAAAAACTGGTAACTCAGCATTACAGCTGAGCTTTCTTAGCTACAGTATCTCAATGGCATGTTCTAGTCAGCACGAGCTTTGGTTTTCATGTTCTTACACTACAGTTTTACAGGAGAACTTACGTGAATTCAAGTTGCAGTGCATATTCCCTTGATATGAATGGGATTTGGTCTGGAGCCAAACACTTAGCCAGCTGAAGTGCACTGTCCCAGTGCTGCAAGTCTTTTCGCATCTATTAACAAAGAAGAGCATCATTTTCTGATGGAGACATCAAATTCTGAATTGTAATATGAACTTTACATTAGTCTAAATGCAATTATAGAGCTAGTATTCTAGTAGGATGTAGACTATTTGAGAGAGCTACATTTATCTTAAAAGAGAGTGTCTGCAAGTCACACAATAGCAAGAACAAAACCACAGAGGGCAGAATTACCAGAAGGTAAAATATTCCAACATTAAGGTGAAGAAAACTGCATACAAAATATTTACTCATTTTGAATACCTCAAGTGCAGAAATAGGACGAGAGGATGCCAAGTATAAATCCTGAGCCAGGTTAAAATTACTAGTAAACATGGCAAGGTGTCCTGCTAAAAGGTTGTGATCTTCTATTCCCTGCAAAAGGACACAATGGGTGCAACAATATTAAAAAGCAGAAGTTACAGGTAACACAGTCTGGTACACAGTAAAGCAACACGTCCCCACATAACAGGTGTAACAGACTCTACAAACCCTCACTTTCTTACTGTACCTCAAAGCCACAAATGCTGTCTAAAATCAACACTTTGCAGAAGTATATTCTTAAGGTACTATTGTGTGTACACTTTCAGATGCCTAAATACAATCAGCTTAAAAAATACGTATAAGTGGCTTTAAACACTCTCTTACAAATAGCAAAGGATAGAGATCTTGTCTGACACATGAATATGTATATTCTACTCCTTTCAAGAAAATATGGGAAAGAATTCTGCATCCCAGTCAAGTACTGCAACCATGTGAAGAGGAAATCAAGCAAGAGTTCTGTGGTTTGAATGCTTTCTGCTCTATAACAAACTCTCTTGAAAAAGATTCACCCACAATCTAAAAAAGAAAAATAAAAATAAAAAATAAAAAAAAGAAATTAGAAATTCTTAAGAAGAATTAAACCACAGCACTCCCCATTTAAAAAGGACTATGCTTTACCTTTATTTCTTCTAGTGACATCACCATCCCAGCATTCCCACACGTCCGATAAACACGTATTGCAAAATCCACCTCCATGTGATGTAAGCAAGCTTTGCCCAGCTCATTCCAACTAGACTGGTCATTCAGAAGTACACATATCCCCCACGCTTCAGAAAATCTATGAAGGGAAAAGTAATTTAAAACCAATACTTCCTGTACCTAAATTTCCTTCTCTACTCTTTTTTTCCCTGATACTACGACAGAGAAAACTCAAAAAAATCTCTACTTCTAAGCCATGGAGAGATAGACAATTATCAGGAACAAAGGAGAGGTGCAAACGCATAACTTACAGTTCTGCTTCTGCTATTTTTACCATTCTTTTTGATGAAATCACCTATTCTGGCAGTTTTCCCATTATACTGATTTTGCTTTGCTTCAGTGCAGTGGAAGAAGAGTGAGGCAAGAAGAACCTTCAGCCAGTTTTGGAAGAGCCACTGTCATAGGACCCCAAATCAGTCTTGAACAAATTACTTCTACTTGACAGTGGAAAAGCAGAAAGCAGCACTATTTCTTTTACTCTGGTTTGCACAGACACCATCATATGACCTGATGGATCAATCTAATTTATCCGTATTCAGCATGACATTCTCAGATAACCAGCTATGCTGTATAGAGCTATAAGCACAGAAAAAAATATTTACACAATAGAATTAAAACACAGATGTACCTTTTCAACATTAACGCTTGAGTAAGCATTTGTGCCAGCTCATTAGGTCCAAAGTCTTTCAAATCTCCAAGGAAACTGTGAGTACTGAGATAGATATTGTTTGTTTTCCCACTCTGAGTCTGACAAGTTAATTCTCCATTATACAACAGCAAAGGTTTTTGGGAAAAGGGGACTTCTGTACCACCTGCCAATATAATCTTCGATCCTAGATTCAAAGATTGGGAAGAAAGAAGGCATCATTTAAGAAAGCCCTACTTGGGAAAAAATGTGGTAACTGGTCAAGGTTGCTGGCTATTAACTCAAGGTCTCTAATTCTGATAGTTACAATCTACTGTAAAAGAGTACATTTGCCAGTGAAATAGAAAAAGTTAAAAATTATAAACGATAAAAATAATTTTCCAAATGTTGGTAGATAAATCTGTAGGCACTTGCCACTCATGTAGAAATAGCTATGGATACATTTTTGGTTAATACTATAAGTGAATAGAAGTTTTATCATCTGATCCTAAGAGCTTCTCTTGCAAAATACAAAATACAATTGAAGCATAGAGTGCAATTATCAGACAAAAGAGTGCAGGAGCAAGAAGCTTGAAGGGTTAAAATCAAAATGTCTCTTGCTGGAAATTTGCAGAGAAACCTACACAGCAGTTACTTTTTTTATTAGAGAGTTAACACTTCAAAACCTCTGTACTGTTCATTTTCATATGCAGTTGTGGAAATATTTAGCACAAATCAAAAACAGAACGTGTTTTACTTTAATAACTGAAGTAATTGACGATATTTTCAAAGCATTTGCAGTACCTTGAATGGCATCTTTATGAAAGACATAAGTGTACACTTTATCATCATCATAAGCAACAAAAACACCTTTATCCATTGGCCAGTTTTCCCACAGGATTCCTTTAATGGTTGGTGAGAAATTTGGAATCTCGTATATTCTATCATTTACCTGGGAAGAATGCAGAAGTAAAGTCACAAGGAAGCAAGACTAATGAAAAGAACTAAATTTTCATTCAGGTAATGATTAAGAATAGAGGAATAGAAGAATAGCAGAAATATGAAATTCTTATTACAAGAAGTTTTCTTATGAGCAGTGACTCTGAATAGCATAATTGTTTAATTCAGAAAGGAAGTAAGTGGAGAAAATACATGTCACAAGCATATTTACTTTCCTTGGAAGAAGAGCAATGGTACAGGCAGTGAACTGAAAGGTAGCACTTTAACATTAGCTAAAATATCAGTACTGGAATACACTAATATATAATATCTGAAAGGCATTTACCATAATTAAATTACCCTGATCTACTATGACACATTTTATTTCTTTACATTACTATTCTTTACATTACCATTCAAGCCTTTTTGGCAATTTCTTCTAGCATATGTGTTGAGTAACAGAAGTTTTATCATTCTCTATAAAACACATTTTACAAGATAGTTGGAGACCTAACTTGTAAATATTAGGGCACAGCTATCCCACATTAACTTACTGGACAATAGACAAAGCCATCACTTTTTTCATCTATGAAAGCCAGTCTGGTTCCATTAGGATCTGGAAAAATTTTTCTCACGCTGACAGGATGACGATATTCATTCACATATTGCCAGTCTTCAATGTAGAAATAATGAATGACTCCAGTCTAATGAGGAAAAAAAACCAGAAAAGGCTAATATTGACACTAGTAAATGGCAAGTAGATAATGAATTTGATTGTGGTGATTTTTTTTCCTATCTTAGAGATCTGAGTATGAAGAACATGTAAACAAAACAGCACTTCCAGGTTTCTTTTGACTTTTTTCCTCATTGCCGGACATTAGTAGGCAGTATAGGAAAACTTGAGGCTTTTTGGGAGTGGGATTAAAAAAATGGAGGGTCTTTTTATTTGAAAGAAAAAAAAACTACCTCACTAACTCACTTCCTGCCTTTTCCAATGAAAAAATATGAATATCTATATTACTGTAACAGGAGAGTGGAACAGCTGTTTATTATTTCTTATTTCTCTAACTAGCACTAGTTCTATCATTAACTAGCTGTGATCAAAAAATACCCAGAAATAAACTAAGAATCCAGAGATTTTAACTAATTCAAATAACCTTTGGATGTCCTCATTTAAGAGCACAGTTAACCACTTTTTCCTTCACTTGCCTTCAAGCTGAAGATAACCATGAAATAGTTTTAGGAAAGAGGGAGGAAAACTCACTGAGCTTTGTAGAGACAGTACAGTGCAATTCTGAAATGAGGGGAAATGCCTGCTTCTTTCTTGAAAGAAATTTAGCCTTCAACCAATGCTGAATAATTTGCCTCCCAAGAAGAAACAGAAATCCTTAAGTACAGGTTTACCCAATACAGGGGAAAAAAACAACCCAATTCACTGGTGATAAACACTATTTCTCAATTAGTGTTGCACAAACAAGAACACCAGAACTAAAAGGTGGCTTTTGAAGTCAACTGTAAAACTTGCACACACCAAATTGATCAGTTCCAAATTCAGCATTTAAAATTTATCAGTACTAGTTTTAACTAGCTAAAAAGGCACCTGAGGAAACAGGAAAGCCCTCAACTGCTACAAAACCATTCAAACTAGTAAATCAGTGATAAGAGCAGAGAAAGCAGCTCTGTCTTTCTTCTGAAAGGTCAGGACATCACCATGTGTCAGAAAGAGCACAGTACAATGTCAAATGTGCCCTGTATTCCCTGCAGCAGAAAATACTAAAACAAAAAAAAAATATGCCTCATACAGAGGAAAATCTCCTGAAAAGTCCATTTTCACATTATTCTTCAGTGTCCTCCTAATTTTTTCTCCTGTT
This sequence comes from Lagopus leucura, assembly GCF_019238085.1. Classification (NCBI taxonomy): domain Eukaryota; kingdom Metazoa; phylum Chordata; class Aves; order Galliformes; family Phasianidae; genus Lagopus; species Lagopus leucura. Next base: position 48,823,348 of record NW_024962264.1, read on the forward strand.
GAAACACTTACAAAAATAAAAAACAAAAATCCCTATCATCTGTCAAATGGTTCAATAGTAAGCTGAGACCTACATTTACACTATAACACTTGCTTACCTCATTATCTTTGAGTCCACATCTATCATGTTACCACTTGAATCAATATATTCAAAATAAGCCCTATACTTTTTTTCTTATATCTGGAAGATACTTTGACTGCCAATTATCTCACTACTACAACAAAATTAAATTCTGCTACTAAAAAGCAGTGTTTTGAACCAAACATTAGTAAGACAACATTCCTGCCAAAACATCTCATATAAGTGCAACTGTAAGGGAAAGTTGGATGCAATTTTGCAGAGAAAATAATTCAAAGCGAATTTCTCAGTAACATCATTTTTTCTTCAAAAAATGATAATAATTCAAATCATTTGAACAGAAATATATTCAATTTTAAAAGATCCTTAAGAACAGAGATAATACTCACGTCTGTGCCGTATATGAGGAAGTCACCAGTTAAAGCATGGCACAAAATTCGGTATTTATCATCATCTGCTGGGAAGAGTCGAGTTTCTCTTTCTTCCTGAGCGTCCACACCTTCACCTTCTATCTAAACATAAGAAAAAAATGAACTTAAAAGTCTGCACTGTAACTACACTGTTGATATCAGAGTTTTGCCTGTATCAAGCTGTCCAGAAATGAGTTTCCTATCACACAAACAATTCACAAGAAAACAGCTTCTCTCACTTGTTCTAGACTAGCTTATATTTCTAAAGTTTCCAGAAAATCAGTTTTATATTTTCATTAGCCAGCATAGAAAATAAAGAACTTTATTTCTATCTCCATTAACAGAAGATTACTCCACTTTATCTCATTTTAAAGATTTCTTGAACTTGTTCAAGCTTTAATCTACTAATTCAGAAATCCAAACTGACTGAGCTCTTACCATATGCAACTGGACTTTACCCTCAAAGAGAGCAGCAGCGTAATCAGAATTAAGATGCATGCTTGCTACTGTACCCAGATACTCTGCATCTTTAAGCTTTTTCACGTCTACAGAGAGAGAGAAACATTCAACATTTCATTACCAATATCCGGAACTTGAAGTTTTATTTCATTTAATTACAATGTCTTGTAATAACTTCTTCAGTTTGGGAAAATCATTATTTTGTCCTAATAGGGATATTTGGTAATTCATTCTTTTTAATTGCACAATGCAGAATGTCCAGCACTTCTAAGCATAATGCCACATTCATTAAAAAAGACAAGCAACGATGTGGCTGCTTCAAATAAGAGAATGAAATTAATGCTTACTGTTTTCTCCAAGCAAATAAAACCAAGCCCGATTGTTCATTCCTACAGCCAAATGATAAACACCAACAGCAATGAAACTGGGCTCTACTTCAACAGAGACAGTAACTGGTAGCTCCTGTAAGAAAAGCAGTATCAGTTTCCATCCATTAGTCGTTCTTACTCTCCTTTTATCCAAACGAAGTTTAAAAGGAAAAGGTTATCATACTCTCTCCACATGATTGGCTACAGTAACTTCAAGAAGAGAAGTGAGGTAAGCAATCCGCGTACTGCAAGTATCACCAAGGACTGGAAGCTTTGTCAAGAAAACATGCAGGGATGCTCTTCGTGTAGATACTGCCAACAGCTGTCCATCATCTGTCCAAGCCAGCTGATTGACACCTAAAACATTTACAAGTTTTGGCAAAAGATCATTTCTTTGGCTACTGAAATGAAACAAAGAAGCAATGTTTTCACTTTGAAATGTAACAGTAGGAGGAATTCACACCTAGGAATATAGGTACTAATGTATTCAAACCAAACCAATTAAAATATTTCCAAGATAAAATAGAATCATTCGGAGAAAACCCAAAATTCACTAATTTAGCATCTTCCTAAGAGTAAAGACTTGACTGAAATACTTTCAGATACACAATATAATAGTGGTAACTCACTACCTAAGAACACTGCCTCATAAGAATGTTCTGGAAGCCACTGGAGGAAAACTTGTGTACCAGATTAAGTATCATCCCCAATAAGTAAATGAGATGCAGAAGAGCATTAAGAAATTCACCCACCCAAAAAACATGGAAAGAAGTAGTAAACAATCTGCATTATCCTATTATCTGAATATACCATATTGCAGATGAAAAAACACAAACTTGCACAAAAACGTCACAAGCCTAAAACCTAACAAACTCTGACTGATCAAATATTCTTCGAGCTGCACTTCTCTGTTCCTCAAAAAGATAAAATAAAGCTTTCAAAAAATAACCGTATGTTCTCATTTTTGCTGCAGATCACCTAATGCATATTAGGTGGGAAATAAAAACTTCGTAATAAATTCCATTTCTACATAGTTTTTCAACAATACTTTTTTTAATACATACATGTAAACAAGCACAAAGTTCTATTTTTTACCTGATTTATAAAAATTGCCACCCTCAAGGAAATTACTAACATACCTTTGTTTTCATCATCCAAGTTTATTATGGCATACATCTTTCTCAGGTCTGACAGATCATGAATTTTAATGCTAAAACAAAAATAAACAGTCTTTCTCACTCACATAATTCTCAGTCACCATAAATTGTAAGAAACTCAACCCAACCCAGTTAAGACAGCCTAATGGAACAAAATGAGAGCACAAATGCAGAATATCTAAAATTTCCTAAAGAGCAATGTACACACACGTGGAGTGAAGAGACTGATAGCTTTCATGTGCTTTCATGTTACCTAGTATGTGTGAAAGAATGGTTTAAAAAACCATACTTATTGTACAACTGATGTGGAGTTGTACCATGCTTTTCTCATAGGTATCTAACTCTCAATGTGCAAGTGTCTTAAATCAACAGCCTGTAAGGTCACACGGAGAACTGAGGACAGAACAGACTACTGCTGTCCCTCAGCTTCTTCTCCACCGAAGAATTTAGTTATTACAGGAACAGGAAGTAGTGGAAGAGGAGCTGTAGGGCATGTTCTATCATATGCACAATATATTTTGGAAGAACTCCAGTCTATAACTACTTTCTCCTGAATTGCTTGCACATTTATACTTTCCTCTAGATTGCAGTTAAGACCAAGTGGCAGAAGTTATCAGGTTATCAGTACATTCAGTACAGATTTAAATGAATAGTTACGTTGCTAAGCATCTATGTCCAATCAACCATAGTAAAGAAATTAGGACTTTTCAGTTGATGAATAACAGATTAGAAAAAGAATCAGTATTGAATTTTATCTACTTGAAAAAAACAAAACAACCCTAAAAACACAATTAATGACAATAAAGTTAAGTGAAAGTGCAGAGATATTGGTCAAGATTAGCTTCTTCTACCTTTAGGCAAAGAGGCAGTTCCAGAGAGCAATTCTTCTCATCTTCTCTTCACAGACTTCTTTGGAAGCCTTGAAGACTAGCTCTAATGCCAAACAGCTAGAATTACATGAGATGAAGTCTATTCTTTATGAATAAAAACGGTCACTTACCAATTGTCACCACCTGATGCAGCTTTGTTTAATGACTGTGATATAGCGATGCTGCTTAGATTATCTTTATGATTGTGAGCTTGAAAGATTTCTTGACCTATCTCACGCATGTGTGTAGAGATGACTACAAAACACCCTCGTGAGAAACCAATCATAATGTAGCCATCACCATACCTGATAAAAGGAAAAAAAAAATAACAAAAGAGATTTATTTATGTATTATGCAAAATGCATTTTCTTTCAGGCTACTGAGGTAATCTGTCAACCCCTCTTTCTAAAGGGAAAAATAATCAAGTTATGGGAATCCATACATATCATGTAGAACAACAGGGTATAATACAGATTAAGGAAAAAGCAATCAAAGATTCCTAAAGAACAAATACAAATTTGTCACACAAGGGTGCTCAGCATTCAATCCCAAATCCTCTTTTATCCTCTCTTCTACATTCTTTTGTGCCCCTTTACTTTCTGCAAGCAGCATACATGGCAGTGATGCTAGGAGAAAGAACTTTGGTATCTTCATTAGTATAAACGTGCCAGGAGGTGGAAACTTCAATTTCAAGGTTATTGCTGAGTCCGTTTTTATCAAAGCTATGCTAAAAATAATAATGGCAGTCATTCAGCCCTTAAGGCACACTGCTACAAACAGCAGTAAAGCCAGAGTGTGCGTTTGTGAATAGATAGTTTCATATTCACGGTGTCAAGTACAAATAAGCAGGTTAAAACAGAAATAGTTACAAGCATGCCAAGGTTAATCCAAACAAATGTCTCATCTGCTTAGTTGGGAAAAAATACAATATTACAAAGGAAAAAACCTGGGCACACCTTGTCAGGTGCCCCAAAATAAAGAACATTCAGCTACAGAATTTAAGCGTAAGCATTAAATGTTAACAGCACATTGACTGAACAGACACCGTGTCACAATTCAAAAATACAGAAACAGCACAGCTACTTCTGGGTGCAGAGCTGAAACTTCTAGCTCAGAATTTCTGCAAAGGAATATCACCTAGCAGGGGAGCTACAAAAACATTACCTAACTTTGTAAACAAAGTAGCTGAAAGATGCAACTCCACCATAGCTCTTCCACTAGCAACTCACCCAAACCTACTGAGCCCTCAATTTTATCTATTGTCAGGACAGTAACAGTATTACCATTCTAAAGCAGAACATACCAGGGGCAATTACATTTTTGGCAATCCTACCTTCTCAGCCATTGAATTGTTAAAAATTAGAAAACCTAGCTTCATACATTTAAGAAAAGTTCGTTGTGAGCAGTGGATACATGTTTTCATTTTCAGCATTTATCAGAACGACTGAGGAAATCTTTCAGCTTGTTAATATGAGAATGCTGCATTAAGGAAGCTCTGCTTACCATCTGTAGGTTACAATACTGCCATAAGGCTGCTGAAATTTCAGATCAATTGGGTTATCAGGATCATTCAAATTAAAAAGAAAGAGAGTCTTCTTGCCAACCACTACACTTACCTGCCAATGAATGAAAAGAAAAAATTAACTCAGGAGGAATAGAGTCACATTAAAATAAGGCTCAACACCCTCACTAAAAGATGAGATTTGGAACTTACAATAATCCTTAAGAATGCTATGAATTTGAATCCTGAATCCTTATTAATAATGGAAGAGATTTTCAGGCTATTCCCTTGTGAGCCAGTGGTTCACAGTTCTAAATGCAAGCCCAGTAGAACACACATCTCAAATTCAGCACTTGTCCCTGCAAAAGCAATAGGAGAGCCCCACTTCTTCTGAGGAAAGACAGGAGATCACATGCATCTTGTTGGACTACTCTCACTTGCACTACAATGTGTTTTTTGATCCACAGAACTTCTACCTGGAAAGCTGAAGGGAAGACTATCAGAATGTTGCTATTTCAAGTAAGAAAGTCTGCTCAGCTTTCTTTACACACATCTTTTCAGTTTGTTATCAGTCTAGGTATATCATTTAATTTGATGAAACCTGGATCATTGCTGGACTTCAGAGTTGAAGAGAGGTTGAGTGAACTACTATTTAATACCTTTTTTGCTACCAGAGCATGTGACTGTTAGACAAAAGTAAAACACTAATTTTAGAAAAAAGAAAGGAAGGAGAAATTGTTTCACCTTATTCTTTAATGAAGAATTTTGACAGGCTGCTTACAAGTTAATTTTGTTCTAGTCTAAAATTTTGTTCCTTGTCTAAAAAGAAGACTATTTTTGTAAAGAGCTGGAAGGTTAAAATACAGAGCTGTACTTTGAAATAGGAGGTATTTTCAAATTGAGAAAAAAAATTACCTAAAAATCCATTAATTCAGAAGTACAAACTTAAAGTCTGCCCTGTAAATCCTAAATTAACCTCAAATTTAAAATCTTATTTCTGTCACTTGAGGTAGTTTGCTTATAACTCCACTGCAAATTAACAATGAAACGTTTAAGAAATACAATTTCTTAAACTCTCTTAGAAAAGTACAAGAATTGTTTTATATTGTGATGCATGTTAACACACTGCTTACTTTGCTCCAACTTGAAGGGCTTTTTTTTCCAGTGTCGTAAGTAAAAGAATGGAAGTGATCATTATCAAGCCAAACTTTCTACAAGAGCAGATAATAAATGCTATCTGGTTTAAACTGCTGACGGACTATTCAAGTCTAACACCAAGAACTACAGGCTTAGAGATCTTCCTCAACATTCTACAGCAAACTTGAGAGCTGTAATAAAAAACAGTAATGGAAAAGCCTAGGATATTGCACACCCCAGAGTAGCAGGGAAAATTAAAGTGACAAAGTTCCTGCATTTTCAAAATATTTGTTAATTAAAATTTCCCTAGGAAGAGAAAGCACTTCATGCAGAGAAGAAAAACACTCCTGCAAGTCCTTGTCAATATAATACAGGAGAAATTCTATCCTGCATAGATTATATCTGACTGTGAAATTTTAATTATGCTGTCCATATTTAAGTATAACATCTGGACTAATTGTAAACACAGTATCACTTTGCTATCCATGAATTTTCTGTCTCATTTTGGTACTTTGTTACTGATCACTTACTAATATGTGCTGCTACACTCATCATTACCCCATTTTTCTGTACTTCATCACTGATGGATCCAATGGAACTTGACTCCCTCAAGAAAGATTACGAAGTCACTGGAAGTGTAGCCATTTAGAGAGAGCATCGTGTTTATAGGAGAGGTTTAACAGATGGCTTTCTAGGCTCATCAACACTGAGATTTGCACAAGACAAAAACCCAATGAGTGCTGATCTGTTTCCAAAATTGACTGCTGAAAACCATCTCCATAGTTGAGACTTTCCCTGTTTCCCACGTACCACTGCATGCACCGTTGCACAGTTATATTGGGTATTTTAAGTACTCACACTTACCTCTGTCTATTGTGTTTAAAATTACTGCAAAACTACTGTCATTTGTCTTACTGCTAGCCACCATGTTTTCATGGACACATCCTTAATGAGCAAAGGGGCAAAGCTTGAAAATAAAGGTACCTGGGGTGGGGGGGAGATAGGGAGAATTAAAGCTTCAAAGTAAAGTACTGAGTCAAGGAAGAAGTAAAATTACTTTCTGGCCAACACTGGTTACTAGCAGAAACCCTGAAACATCAAATAAACACTTTTTGCAGGATTTTGTATTGACTTCTTACTGTGCTTTCCCTGGTTGATGTTCTTTCATCAGTCTTCATAACTGAGAACTGCATATCACTGGGATCTGAACTCACTGAGGTCTGCAAGAAAGAAATTCAGATTGAAAAATCAGTACACAATGCAGCAAATATCAACGATAAATAACTGCATTATTTCTGCTCTGTATATTTAAACATTAAGAATTGCTACAGCATTTAGTAACAAAAATGAAAAAAGTTGAAAAAAACATGAAATTAGTTTGAATCATAAGGATGTGTTACCATGAATGATGCTGAAAGTATCTTAAAAAGTTAGAAATTTAGATAGGGAAAGATCCAAATGAATAGGAAGCTCTGCACAACAATGTTTTACAAACAGCACTAACTGATACAATAGAAACAAGATTATTGCAGTGCAGTATCAGAGAGAATAATCACCATAAATGATATATGCAATATTTACAATGTATAACAGCAATAATAAAAACCACCTGGTCCATGCAGTGACAGCAAAGTAGTTACTTTTGTAGTCAATATGAGGTTAGAAAACCTCATAAGGAAACCTTGTTTTGTCTTTGCTGTCTGAACTACACTGCTTCTCCTACTGAAGCTAGCTAGGTTAAAGTACAGACACATCCTAAAAACTTAATTTATTATTTCTTCATCCACGTTGGCCTTCAGACATAAAGATGGAAGCGTATGAAGTGAGCTACGAAAGACCTTTGAAAACCATGAGTGAAACAGCATTTGTTAAATGTAGAAAGAGAATTATATTCATTTGCATATTGTGCAGCAACTGTCATTGCTTGGAAGGACTCATCTGTGCAAGCAAATGGAATGCTTGAGAAGAGAATCTGAATATACTTACAGGAAACACTGAAATTAGCCTCTCAAGGATGTGAGAGGGCCAGCCTGGAAGAAATCACTGAATACCAGAGGCAAGATCCTTATTTAACCAATCTAAAGCAAAACAAACTCTAAAGACTTTATAAACAGTTGTGAGAGACCTGTTGTGTGCTGCTACTGAGCAAGTCAACTTAAAATTGCACTCCTAGGATTCTCCTGTAAAAGATATAGGCCAGGATAACAGATAAGAGAAGCAGAGCTATCAAGATCCTAATACCATCAATTATGCTGCATAACACACACGTTCAAACATTTAGATCTGCACTCCTCCTGTTATAAGTTTTCTCAAAGCCTCCTTGTCCCTGAAAGAAGAGATATGGAACAAAGCATCAACACCCCTTACACTGTAGCTCTCTAGCTCTCCCAAGAACCAGGGGTATCCATGTATGTCTTAAAATCAGAGATTATAAACACTACCTGTCTTATAGTATCCCCTTCCTGATTGCTTATAGTAATCATTTTGTCTTCACCACCCAGAGCCAAGAGGTTTTCAGTGCTCCAACAACCACAAGTAATTCGCTTAGTGTGCTTACCTGGAAAAGAAACATACAACACAAATGAACAAAACAAAACAAAAAATCTGGTTCAGAAATACACTGTATTTGGCCACTCAAATGCAGATTATCAGAATGCGAAGAAACTTAAAATTCAATAGTCAAATTTTAATTTTTAACCTTTCAATCCTAGATGGAAGTGTTTTGACCTTCCAGGAACTTGCACAGCCCCTGTTCTTCCTTTTATTTAAATTAAATTTCTACCCTTAATTTTTCTGTCCACAGGTGTCTTACACGGCTAACACACTGAACCACAGAAATACTCCAGTAACAACAACAAAATAGATGATGAAAGTTAAACGTAATTTTTGATTTGCATATTCTCACACAGAACAAAAAAAGTAGGCATATTAACAAAACTCCACCATTCCAAAGTGCAAGCCCAGGTTCAAAACAATGCATACCAAGAATAGGAATCTTGCGAGATGTCTGACGGTTATATATAAGTAAGTTTCCCTTAGTCGTTCCAACGGCGAGTAAAGCTCCTACTCGAGACCATAATAGGAAAGACAATGAATCCCTAAAATAAAGAAAATTATTATTTTCCATAATGGATTCCTTTTGTGTCCTTACAAAAACATTTTCATAGGATCATAGGATGGCCTGGGTTGAAAAGGACCACAATGATCATCCAGTTTCAACCCCCTGCTATGTGCAGGGTCACCAGCCACCAGACCAGGCTGCCCAGAGCCACATCCAGCCTGGCCTTGAATGCCTCCAGGGATGGGGCATCCACACCTTCCTTGGGCAACCTGTTCCAGTGCCTCACCACCCTCTGTGTGAAAAACTTCCTCCTAATATCCAAACTAAACCTTCCCTGTCACAGTTTAAAATCCCCTTGTCCTATCACTATCAACCCATGTAAACAGTCGTACCCCCTCCCGCTTAAATGCTCCCTTCAAATATTGGAAGGCCACAACGAGGTCATACTTGCATACATGTTTTGAAGTTTTATGAAACCATACACACCAAAGCAGAACTTCTAAAGGAAGCACAAAGTCTCTACAAACAAGTATCAGAACTACCTGAGTGTGCACAAAATAATGGAAGTAATAAAAAGTTGTATGAGGTAACGGAATAAGCTGCTGCTGCAGCTCACAGTGGTCTAAGTCTTCAAAAACACCTCTTAAAAACAAACAAACAAACAACTCTCTTACCTCATGCCACTGTCTAATTGGCTTGTTTTGCTTGTGTTGGCATCCCAGAGAAAAATGGCACTACATCTGTCTGCAATTATTGCTAAGGTATCTCCATCCTTATCCCAGTCCATAGCAACACAGTTACTGAAGAAAAAACATAGTTTTGTTAATTACATTAAACTATGCTTAAAAGTATACAAAGACAGCTGTAATTCTGCAGTTGAAGTACCTGTCCTTCCCCTTTCCTACCAAGCAAGCCCACGACAGACTTATCTGGAAAGTGTATTTTTGTAGCAGCCGTGCCCACACTCAAATCTCATAAAAATGACACAAGCTGAAGCACTTGAAATATCGCCACTTGGATTTTCAAGAGAGAGTGAAAACCTCCTGTAAGGTCCTATCTTCTTAGACTCCATTCATTGTTGGTATTTTTTCTTCTACTTCAATAAGTGTAATGACCCTGGATAAGAAAGTCTTTCAGAAGCAGGAAAATCCTTCAGCAAATTGTTCCCAGAATGATCTGAACAGGTTTATCCAAGAGTTTCTGATGAACTGGAAACTGAACTGTTTACCACACACATATAAAGTACCATATACTGCAGACTCTCTTTCCACTATGTAAGTTCACAGCTTCTGGTTCAAAAGGCGTTACCTTGAAAGCCTTAGTTCTTGTTACTCAGATTAAAACTCCTAATACAAGCAACTTTAGAAGCGTCCTGCTGAAACTTACACTGCTACAAATGAACTCAATAAGCCTCCAACTCAAGTTCTCCTTTTTAAAAATCTTCCTGGGGTTAGTCTGGAAAAAACAAAGTTGTCTATTCCCAAAACACATGTATGAACACTTACGAGCCAATCAGAACATCAAGAATGGGAATAAAAAGGACAAAAAGAAACAAACAGGAAAAAAATTGATAAGAGTTAAAGAAAGAAAATTCTATCAATGGAATGGTAAGAGAAACTTTGTGACATCAACTATTAGAGCAGGAAGTATTTGATATCCTGAACTACATTCTTAGATACCTACTGCTACATCAGGTGGTAATGGTGCCCAACACAAGTAGACTTACAGAACACAGTGATGTGAGGGCATGAAGTCACAGTGTGTACACCTGGCCACCTGTACTCTGTTCTGATGGACTGGCTGCCTCTTAGCAGTGAGAGTACATCTTCCAAAGGACGTCACTTTTTAAATTTCTTCTGAGAGAAATCCAGTTTCTATACTCTAAACATCACTCTCCAGAGTGAACAAAAGCATATTAAGCAGGAAAAATAGGGAGATTCACTTCAGAAGCACACTCCCAACCTGAAGCAAAAATGCCAACATATACATTATGCCAGTGATACAAGCAAAAGGACACCAAAACACAGGATAGCATTCCTCTGCGAGACTACTATACAAATCACTAGAAAACAGGCACTGGCAAGACTGTAGTCATAAAGAGTATAACATGGATATCCTGTATATGACCACATTATATTCTTACCATCATACTAGGCATCTTCTAATATTTTTAATGAATCATATTGATTCTATTATTTATTATTAGTAGCAATAATAAATAACGCTTCAGATATGAGGATGTATATTTCCAGCTATCCTTGACAACTTAGCATAGCTCAGATTTTAGTGCCTCATATTCCATACATACTCATCAATTTGTTTTCTTTTCTAGGTACAACCACCATATGTTCCTAAGAAGTTCTCAGACTGCATGAACACTTTGAAAATAAAAAAGAAAAAACAACAGAAACTCATCTTAGTACCTACCCTGGTAAAGTTATTTCATTTCTCTTCTGACCATGACGATCAAAAATTTTCACAGTGTGATCACCTCTAAAAAGATTAACACACAAAATTATTCCCTTTCTTCATCTATTATCGTCTATTCTTCATCAAGTTACAAATAAAAACTTTTCCTACATTGAGATTTTATAATTACAGTAACACAGCTCAGAAGTATCATGTATATGCAACTGTAAGACATTTTGCTTTGGTTCAGATTTACTTAACAACTGTTTTTTTTTTGGCTCTACTCTCAATGATTACTGTGGAAAATACAGTAAATATCTGCAATCTTACCCTGTTACAGCAAGGAAATGTCCCAGAGTTTTCTGCCAAGCAAAATGCACTGAGGAACCAGACCAAGCTTTTTCTAATAGACTGAATACTTGCTGGAGACACACACAGATAAAAAAAAAAAAAAAAGAAAAAAAAAAAGGGTAAATGACACGTTACCATCATAAGCTTAAAACAATATTGGAATTTCCCCCATGAAAAAAACACCACCAGCTTCCAGATGATTCTAATGTATCAAAGTATCAAAATTGAAGAGAATAATCTTTTGGCTTAAGCTGGAAGAATTGAAGTTGCTGATGCTGGGTGTTTGCACTGAGAACTGTTGTGACTCCTATCAGTGGGACCACTCTTCCTCTTGAATGACTGCATCAGACTCTTTTCTTCATAACCAAAGATCATAGTACTTAATCCTCTAAATTTTATGGAGAAGCATAGGACCAAATAGCACCTTCAGTCACAGGGGACAGCAAAACAGAGCCCAGTATCTAGTTTTTTAAAGTCATGTAGCCGTTTTGCTCTCCCTAAATTGTTGGGTCAAACCGGGGCTGCAAAACAACTCAGCTGTACAAGGTTTTGATTTCTCAGCACAGAACTTACCAGCTTCCCGATGTTTTACTCCATCTGCACAGACCGTTCTGTAAGTTGGCTGTAAGACAACGCCAACAACTTCACCCTTTTCTCCCCTACTACACCGTCGGACAAACACCACGCCTGGGGATCCCTGAACACCCAGGTATGTTTGTTCGGTTTATGTTTTTTTTTCCCCAGGGGTCCCTAACTCGCAATAAACCGAGCGTTGCGTGACACGGGCACAAACGACGCCTGACAACCGCGTTCCGCTTTGAAGCCATTTTAATGAAACACTCAGTAAACCGGCGGCCAGCTCCAGCTCCCCGCAGGTCACCCGACCCCTAATCGCGAGCAAGAAGCGTTCCCCGCCGCGGGCGGACAGGAGCACAGCGGGGCAGCATGAGGGCCGTTACCAAGGCGGCGGCCAGCGGTAACGGCTCCACAGCCCGGGACTGCCACGGCTGAGAGCGCCCCGCGCGCCCCTCATAGGCCTCAAGAACCGCACCGAGGCGGCCGAGGCGGCGCGGAGTACGAACTTCGTCACCCGCTCGCCCTGGTTGACGCCGCCGCCCTCGAGGCCGAGATCCCATCAGCGAACGCCTCCCCGCGTACGGCGGCCGGGCGGACTTACCTTCATCGCGCCCACCGCTCGCCGCGCAGCGCCCCGCGCGCATGCGCAACCCTCGACCCCAGCTGAGAGGGAAACCCGAACCCTCCCGCCCCGGCGTCCGTGTCACCGCGGAAACGAGAAGACCGCAGCCAATCAGAGGCGGAAGGCGGGGCCGCTCGCCCGAGCCAATGGGAAAGCGGAGATCCCTCCGGCAGCGCCGCGTGGCCGGTAGCGTACGCCGCCGTGCGGAGTGGGGAGCCGCGTACGCGCAGAGGGAAAAGGGCGGTTTCGTAAAGCGCGTACAACGAAGGCGTGCTGTAAAAACAACCTTTCTTAATTAAAGGTGCAGACTCGGGTACGCAAAATCGACATATCTAAGAAAAAAAAGGCACCAACCCATTGAAAGCGCATTTAAGTTCAGCTGTATTCAATTTCGAACAAAGCAGGTTTCAACACCAAGTTTCACCGCTTAGTAATTGCCTTTAAACCAATAAATAGTTCGTCGAGAGCATGAACACATGAAATTTAAAATTACAAATGTACAAAGACTTTGGGTGTCGGACACTTCACACTCCTGGAAAACATTCTGTGAGCTCACAGCTCGTCGCTCCGGCAGGAAGCAGCACGCCACGCTGCCCGCCACTTTGAAAACAGAAGGAACAAGGCACAGAAAAGCAAATACAAAGAGACTTCCAGAGAACATTCAGACTGTTCAAACAGTGTGTGGCAGAGCGTAGGAGTCAAAAAAGGCAAATGATAAAGCATTTGGAAAGAAAAAAATAAATCCTGTGAGGCATACACAACTCTCCTACAAGATGCTGAACATGCTCATACGGCAGCTTGGCTCTTTGCATTTTGAAGTAACCTCGCTGGAGAAAAAGACAGACGATTGCTTCATTTCATCTTATAAAATTATACCTTTCACATTAGTGCAAAGCCTCATGTAAAACATATTGAGAATCAATGTAGACTCTTAGTCTATTTGCAATGGAATGCTTTGAAAAATTCAAAGTGCTCTTACTAAATTGGTTAACTTCTAATCACACTTCAGAATTCTTCCCACTAGTTACTCATGCTTATAGAGTTTATCTTAAAAATAGCAATGTAAATATAAAAACCAAATTAGAGAAAAGGTACAATGTTCTCCATCTTATGGAAAACCTTCGAATATCCAAGTAGTACACTGGATTTCAGAAACCTCCTGCAGACATAATTAAATAGCAGATTTCTGTTAGCATTATAAGACAATATTTAAAATAAGGCTTTGGTTAAATAAAAATATTTCTAAACTAGGAATGATGGTAAAAGTGCAAATATTCACCAAATACACAACTTCATTTTTAAGGCAAGCATTACACCTGCCATTTACAATGGTTTGCATTGGTTTGTCAGCCTGCACTGTAATACCTCAGATACCCACAGAAAAACATGTTTATTATAGGCAAATTAAATATACGGGGTTAAATTCTGTAACTCGCTTCACCCAGAGGTGTCCTCAATTGTATCGGTGGAACTGTATTTATTAATGGCATCATTTCTCTGCATGTTTGAGGAGTCAAGGCCATAAATCAATAACATTTGATTATCCCAGTGAGTTCACAATAAGTTCACTCATTTCTTAGTATTTCCTCAATGGAGATCCCTTGCCGGCAACATCTTGGTTGCAGCTGATTTGCTTGTAACTCTTCCAATGTGCAGGTAACAAAGATAATTCTTTAGAAAGTGCTTAATATTGGTCCAAAAGAATAATACGTATGTAGGCCGGAGACCAAACACTTTGTTGTTGTAGATATCCTGCACCTCATATTCTTAACTGGCTTGAGGAAAAAAGATATCAGCCGAGTCTGTCGTAGTGGAGAAATTCACCTTCTCAAAGAAAACAACCTATAGTTTCACAGTCACAACACATGCTCCAGCTCTTCCTAAGCACAACGGTGCAACCTGTAAGCAAAAACACACATTCATTAGAGTAGTGTAGTCAGGTTTTAATCTTTTTTCTTAAGATTGACTATGTTTGATGTTTGTAATAATGGTTGCACAGCTGCAGCAGAGAGGTAGTACCATCCACACACTCTGTTATCTTGACTTAAAATAAACAAACATATAATACTGGCCCAAAATTCAGACTTTAACAACTGTCTGTTCAAGGTAAATCAGCTTGAAAAAAAATGGGGGGGAGGAGCAGAAGAGTGGGGGACTAACAAGAGTTTTTCATAGAAAAGGAGTATTCTCTTTGCAAAAAGAGTCACACTTGAAATAAATGTATAGCATGTTCTAATCAGAAACTATACCTGTGTCCATTCATTTGTCTGGGGATCGTAAGACTCCACTGTGTTAAGGTATGTTTGACCATCATATCCCCCAACAGCATACAACTTGTCACCAAGAAGGCATACTCCCACTGCATCTCTGCTAATGCTCATAGAAGCCACAGCAGTCCACATATCTGTTTTCGGATCATACCTAAAAGATAATTTGTGTCATGCTCTAAAACTGTTGCCAGAATTTCAAGAATAAAAAGAAAGTACTGAAACTAACACTCTCAATATAGTAGGGAGCAGGTATTGCAACACAGACTTGGGTGTTAATTTGAAAGGACCGTTTTCCCTGATCCTTTCTTCTAAAAATCTTTCTTTAGTCATCTGATAACACAGTACTAGTTACACATCCACTCTGTGCTGCTTTCCATGCAGCAATATATACATACACATATAGCTGTTCTTAGCATATTTCTTACTGCACTGAAAAGCATACCACTCTGGAACCAGTTCTGCTGCTATACTACTGTGAAGTAGAGAAAGTACATAATAATTATTAACTGTCACAGCATGGGCTGTTCAAGCTGAATGTGGTTGTAAAGAAAGTTACTTGTCAAGAGAGATCACCATTTTCTGAAGAACCCTGTTGGAGAAAGTTCCAGAGGAAGTGCAAAACTCTTAAGACAATTTACAGCACTTCTTAATCATAACTGTGTATCATAAGCATAATCAAAACAGTTTAATTAAAAAAGTGCCATTCTAGAATAATATCAGCATTCTTTACAAGACAAACTAATGATCAGGTAGGAGGGTCCATGCTATCATTATGTTAAGAAACTTACTTTAACTTGACAGAAAGAGACAAAAATAAGTACAGATGCTTACAGTACAACTGATGGAATCACATGGCTCTGAAGAGATCTAAAGAACTACACAAAGAACATATTTATTTGGCCACGAGACCATCCTAAGATCATACTACCTAGAAGCAAGTGTCTTATAATTTGTTTGCATAAAGAACACAGATGTAATGAACTCTTAATTTCATCTTTTGTTGTCTATTCCAAGTACTGCAGAAATGTATGTCTTATGCAAACATGACAATCATCATATGGAAATGCTGACAAAGCTCATGCTGCAAGTTGAAGTACAATGTAGTGAAAGAGGGCAATTCTTAAGCTGCAGATAGAATTTAATTTACTTCATCATTAATTTAAAAAGTAATGTACTTCTCTGGAAAAACTGACTTTTATTGCAGCATATAGTGGTAAATAACTATTCAGAAGCTTAATGTGATTAAAGTAATTTTCTAAGAAGCTATTTCCACGAAATAATGGTAAATCACACTTCAGACTGGCATTTTTAGAACCACTGGGAGGATATGCTTTCACTGGGATATTACCTTTCTACGCAGTCTGACAACCTGGATGTTAAGTTTGATGCTGGGGCATCGTGACCACCGATGGCATATAAGAACCCATTCCACGTAGTTACACCTACACCACCTCTTCTTTTTGACATTTGAGCACAGAGGGTCCATTTGTTTGTATGAGGATCAAAACATTCTACTGACTTAAGACAAGAACTTCCATCTCGACCACCAACTGCATAAAGTCTATAAAATTTGGGGAAAAAAAAAAGTCAATAAATATTGCCTGAACAAAATGCAAGTTAACTCAAGTTTCCAGTGATGTATGAAGAACTTCCAAATATCTTAACAAGGTAAGTTTAGAAGACTTTAAACTTTCAATAGGATATTCTATTTCTAAAACTCAGATCATACAGTTTTGCTCCAATCTTTTCCTACTGTGATGATTAACATACAGTAATAATGACAGAAAATGGATTATACCTATAGCATATTTACATTCCAACTTGTGCACATAGCTAAGATTTTCAAAATGTGTGATTTGACAACGGTGCATCTCTAGCAGCATCAGAGGGACGAGTTCAGTAATCTACTCATGCAAGAACTCTGCCCTGCCTCTTCTTAGGCATCATGTATTTTTGAGCCTGAAGTTTAGTTTATCAACAGCAGCGCTATGTTAAGTCCCTTACATCCACTAGGTGGCCTAGCTTCCTCAGTTCTAGCATTTATTATTAACAGGATTTTAATTCTTTGGAAAATAAGGATGGAAAGAAAAGACGGGTTTAGGTGCACTGCCCCACTACCACTGATGAATCTTTAAAAGTAACAAAAACAATTAGGTAGCATTTTAAGCAATGTAGGCTTAGAAGCAGAAGTGCCCAGCACTGTTATTTTGAAAAGAAAGAATGCAGAAGGCATTCTAAAGAAGAAGAAACACATTAGAGGTGAATTTCAGTTTGATATCACCTGAATTATCACTTACAACATCCTGTCACAGTTTGAGGCAAATTAGAGTAGTTAAATATTTATCATACAAACATTAAGTACTGTGTGTCTTTAGTGGTGAACTTGGAAGTTTTAGATAATGGTTGGACTTCATGATCTTAAAGGTCTTTTCCAACCAAACAATTCTGCTATTCTATATGATGATAGTATTAACATTTGCCAGCAGTTACTGTGAAGCTGTATTCAAGATGTTCTCAGACTGGGAAACATCACTGCATCTTTTTTTTTTTTTTTTTTTTTTTTTTTTAAGTATATATTAACCAACAAACTTAACTACAAAAAATAATGCATTTCCATGGAAGTGCCCATGTTTAATAATACAAATTGTTTAAGGTAAGGAACATACAGAAGTACATGAAAAAGTCATACTGCACAGTTCCAAAAAAATTATGACTAAGAATCATCCTTTTATGCAACACAGCATTTAAATGAAGCCCATTGCTCTCTCTTCCCCTAGAAACATGACAGAATTTTGATCACTTCTGCAGTGATTTTACACTCAGGATATGGAAAAGGATATGTTCTCCTCACAAAGATTTTGAGCAAATCATCTGGAATCTATCAGTTCACAGACATATTACTAGAATTTGCAGAAATTACTGCTTGCAGCTTAAAGGTAATAAATTTGCATGCACTTTCACGCCTTTAACTACAGGCATCTAAGGTTGCTGTCTATGTTAAGGGTCTAAACTATGTTCTAAAATAATAGTGAAATGTGAGACCACTTTTGGAGCTTTTTACCACACCTGGGACTCTCTGCTGAATACTTCAGACCTAACTTAAGCATTGAGTCTGCAGTTCCAAAAGCAGCCCAAGGCACCCTGCTTGCTGGTTGTTCAAGTTCTTCCCTCCTTTCTGCATCCAGGTGAACATTTTCAGTCATTCCTGGACTTGTTCCAGATCTCACAGGACCCTTTGCAAGTGCATTTCAGCTGTACTAATTAAGCTTTCCATGAAAAAGAAAAAAAAAAAAAAAAGAAATCATGAAAAGCTTTTTGCTTGCTTACAGTACTCAGGCAAGCTCAAGGGAAATGTGTCAGGACATAGCCTGGAAGAAAAAGTTTATGGTCAAGAGAGTGAAATATTCTGATATAATAATAGTAAATTAAGTTAACTTGGTATTCACTAGCCATAATGACAAATAAATGATTTGGATAAGCTGACTGCAGGGCTGGTGGAAAACAGGATAGACTGCTGGGTGCAAAGGGCTGTGATCAGCAGCATGAAGTAACTGGCTGGCAGCTGCTTAGTAGTGCCATTCCTCCCAGGCTGATAAAGTGCCTTGATACTGCTTAATGTCTTCATTAATTATCTAAAAAAAAATGTAATGGAAAATCAGCCTTAGGAAGTTTGCTAATAACATCAAATTAAGGGGAGTAGCTGGTATGCTGAAGGGCCTGGCTGTTATTCAGAGAGACAGGCAGCAAAAGTGGCTGCAGTCTTAAGAAGTTTAGGAAAGGCAAAGTCCTGTATGTGGAATGGCATATTCCCAGGCAATAGTATAGAGTGGGAGATGACTAAAGAAAATGCAGCTTGGCAAAAACAGACTTGGACTTCAAGTAACCACATCTAAGGTCTCCTCCTTGTTCAGTCCGTATAAGACTGCATCTGGATACTATGTCCATCTTTGGGCTTTTGGTGTAAGATCTGGTTGTACAGGATCAAGTCCAGCTGATGATCACTAATGATGACGGAGCTAGAACATAACGTCTAAGAATTGGGCAGTCTTAAGAGGAGGTAGCTAAGGAGATACCTCACTGCTGTCTCCAACCCCTAATAAAGGGTTATATAGGAAACGGTCATCATTCTCAGAAGTATACAGCGAAAGGAGAACAAGAGGGAAGTTGAAATATGGGGAATTCCAATTAGATTGTAGAAGAAAGACATTTGATACAGTGATGGTAAAATAACGGAACAGGTTGCCCAGAAAAGCTTTCAATCTCCATCCTTAGCAGCTATTTAAAACTCAGGAATTACCTGAACTAGCTCAGTTAACGTTGAAACTAGATCCTACAACTTTAAGGTTGGTCCTGCTATGAGTTGTTGCTGGATCAAATGACTCCAGAACATCTCTTCCAACCCTAATTCATCTAGTATTACATGACTCCAAATTTACTTTGGTAATTACTTTGTTCAAGTAGCACTTGTACTTTGGACTCTATCAAATAATTAAGCTTTGTCCAAAGGAAAAAAATATCACTGGAAGTCTAGGAAACATGGCCTACTAATAAGGACTGAAGGAGCTAGTGTTACTCTCTCTTGAGGAGAGAATCAGAGAATCCTTAGGGGACATGCGTCTTTAAGGAAAACATGCTGTGCAAATGGGAAGGAAAATAGCAATTTTCCATGGTCACTTCTGATAGTACAAACAAAAAAATAACAAACCAGCAAATGATACTTATGCATTGACAAATGGAGAACTCAAAGCTGTGTTAACAGTTAAGCTGGTTGCTCAGGGAAGTTACTGGAGCTTTCTCACTGGAGAAGGATAATAAAATCTCTTTTGCTGTGAGAGTTTTAAATGTAATTGATTCAGCTTTGTGGTAACCAACAGGATCGGGAAAACTTGAGGCCACTTGCAACCATGCCCTGTGACAGCACAAAATGACCTAGCTGTCTCGAGTATGACTTGTACAAAGGATTTAAGTATATTTTCACTGAAAAACAGCTTTAGAAATTTCTGGTACCACTCCAGATGAGATTTAATTCCGCCAGTTTACTATTCTCACTGAGATAATAAGATACAATGTGAGTACTCTCCCCTAACTTCACAGTGATTTTGGAAGTTGATTTTTCAAGCTATCACAATAGGAGGAAATCACTGGAGTCTCACTGGTTCTTAATGCTATCAACATCTTATATGTCAAGAGAAATAAGTCATTTAGGAAAACCTGTAATTACATATTAGATAAATTGGAAGTCACTTTCACATACTTTCCATTTAATATTGCTACACCAACAGTGCTCCTTGGAGTTGACATACTAGCTACAAAGTTCCATTGACGAGCTTGTGGATCCCATCTTTCTACTGTATTCAGGTAGCTCCAGCCATCATGTCCTCCTACAGCATACATGGGGCCTTCCAATACAGCTACCCCTAAAAAAAAAAAAAAAAAAAAAAATTAATTCCTGAAAAATTTTTCATCAGCTAACCTTTTAAAACATGAAAGTGTTCAGCTTTTACAGAAAGCTACGTACCAAGACCATGACGATGTGTGGACATAGGTGGCATTACACTCCAAGTTTTTGTTCTAGGGTTGTAGCACTCCACGGTATTCAAGGTTTTCAGTCCATCTCTGCCACCAACAACGTACAATTTATCATCTAAGACTGCAACTCCAAACTGTAATCTACGTCCGTTCATGTTTGCAACAGGAGTCCACATGTTGGTACGAAGTTCATACTTCTCAATGCTCGTAGCTCCTGAATGACAACACCCGCAAGTTAGTAAAACAAGCTTAATCTGAGCTACTAAAGTAGCCATTATTTCAGCAATATGTTGATCCTACATGACTGCATGAAATGCCACAGCACGTTCTTAACTGGGTACACAAATAGTATTTTTTGAATTCCTCAAGAACCAACCACAGCATAATAGATAAGGATTTTTCAGTGCTTTTCAAGACAAAAAGCAGAATGTTTAGCATCTTTAAAGAACGAAGCCTTTAGTAAAATGAATTTTAGGAATACTAATCAACTTTGTTAAATGCAATTATATACTGAAATCAATTGTTTCATAATACTAGAAAAAAAATCTGAAGTTACGTGACATGAACCTTTCAAGTGCAACACAGACTATGAAAAACAACTAAAATTTGGAAGCATTAACTCCAAAATGCAGAATAAATGAAAACAGATTATTTACCATAACTTTTCTAACTTGCCAGATTCCTTCTAACTACCATTAGACAATATTGAAGCTTACATAAGAAACAACCAAGCAGATGGCAGGCCTATTTAACCATTAGTCAAAAAGCAATTTTACTTTTGCTTTTATACCTGTGCATGTCATCTTCGTACATTTTCTGCCACTGTCTTCTTTTTCCAGATTACTTCCCACTCAAGTAAATGCGAGTTAGCTTTCACTCAGTTCAACTTGTTACTACTCAGAAATCAGATATTCCCCCGATAATTTCAAATCAATCATGACTGTAGCTTCCAGAATGTTTTTGATATCTTGAATGCTACCTAGCTTTTTAAATCAAATGTACACTGTCCTTTTATGATGCTTGCTTTCTATTCTGCAGAACGTTTGACTTAACGGAATATGTTACATAATTAACATGTTATAAAAACGTACATCCAGCATTTCTTAAAAATAAACAAATAAATAAATAAAAATAAAAAAGAAAAAAAAAACAACCCTCAGCAACTAATCATTATATAAGCCAAGACCTTTTGTTGCATCCATTCCTCCAACTGCAAACAACACTCCCACTGTAGATTTTCTAGGTTTGGTGCGAGGACTTTGCAACATAGGTCGTCTCTCTGGTAACAGATGGTACTTCATTGCTTCCATAATGAGTTTTTGACACTCAATGTCATCCCTAAAGAGTGCATTATTTTCCATATCTGCCAGAAACTGCAAAAAAGATTGAAAATTAAACAAACTGAATTGCTATAAGCTGCACAAAGTATAAAAACAATTAGAAAAATAGTTTATCCAAAACCTTCCATTGCTTTAGAATAGACTTATATTCAAAAAGTTCATATAAACAAGATAAGGGTAGATAGATAAAACAGCAATTAAAAAAAAAATCAGTTTTGAAGTGGAATCCTTGAGTATGAAAATCAGGAAGGCCACCTGATCTTAATGAATGACTTAAGCCTAAGAAGAAAACAAAATCTTCTGATGTTTCAGTGCCACCCCAAGTAAATTCAAGGAAACAGATCGGACTTCAGGTATGTGAGTCAGTTCAGTCTCACTCTCTGATTCCCAGATGCACCCAGTACAGGCCTGGAAAGCTGCTTCAGGCACAGGCTAAATGCTTTAATATGTATTCTATTCTTGACTCTGTTAGTGACCCACAGTAGGATATCAACTATTGCAAACAATTAAAAAATATTTTATTGTTAAGGATGCTAGCAAATTTGAGAAGTGTTACACTTTCATCTGACCTAAATAAAGGCTACTAATAAAAATCAAGTTTAAAGATTCTGGACCCTTTTGTATTCCATGTTTGTTAGATTGCTAAAAATGTATTAGTAGATTAAATGTCCCAACTGCAATTTTTACAAGTCTAGACAATTGGCTTTCTTCTGAGCTATAAGACATGGCCTGAGTAACAGAAGGAACAAGAGAAACACTCCACTGTGACACTGGAAGTTGTCACAATAAGAAAGAGAAATGCTTCTTGCTCCCCAGCACAAAATCCATATAAACATTAGAAATACCAAGTCCACAAGCCATGATATTACTGCTGAGCTGCTGACAGCCAATAACAAAACACAACCAACCTACCTTTTTCACTGGTTTCTCATCCCCTCTCCCAAACTACAGTGAAGTTTTCTCATAGAACAGTCTCAATCTCTGAAAATAACTTAATCTCAGATAAAAATAAATGCAATTTGTAAGGGATGCTCTGAAAGTAATGCCTCTTATTTTGCTGACCCACAACATCAGAGATGGATGGCGGTGGTACAGCAGCAGAGACTGAAGCTTCCCACCAATATTCCATTACATTTTGTTGCTGTGTGACAGATGGCAGTGGAAAGGCACTGACAGAGTGGTGTCCAACATTGAGCAAAGGTGTGTCACTGAATTCTTATAATGTGGAATAAGTTGCACCCAGCGACATTCATTGGCGCTTGCTGAATATTTATGGAGACCTATCTGTGGGTGTGAGCACAGTGAGGCACTGGGTGGTGCATTTCAGCAGTAGCAACAGTGACATGAAAGACAAATCATGTTCCAGATAGCCATGTAAATTTTTAGAAGTGTGGCATGCAGGCTCTTGTTCATCTCTGGCAAAAAATACATGGCTAAGAGTGGCGGCTACCTTGAAAACCAGTGTTGCGTAGCTGAGAATTTGCTCAAATAGCGTTGTTGTTCTCTTTGTAGCTGAAGTTTCCATGGAAATAAACAGGAGGCATCACTTTCAGAGCAGCCCACAGAAGACTGTTTTGGTATTCAAAAAATTAAAATGTTCTTTAAGTTACATTTACTGTACAGGAATATTCTGAAAACATTCTTCACTTAAAGTACTTGGAATTGGCTTAAGTGAAAACTTTCCTTCCTGTTATTTCCAAGTTTTACTATTTACATAGCTCCACAAAGCATTTATAACTCCGTAGTTACAAATGATATGCAAACATGAAATTGTAGTCACTGGAAACCTGATGAAGAGAAATATAGCACAGATACTCGACCAGAAAGGAAGATGAACCCATATTGTAACTCAGGAAATGGTTAATAATCTTTTTCATTTATTCATCTACCAGAGATGGAATAGTGGCCACCTTACAACTTAAGAAGCTGACAAATTTTCATCTTTATCTTCTTACAAGTATTTAGGACACTGTTTGCATTAATGAAATAGACAATTCAATGTTATGTACAAAGAGATGCATAGAAATACAACTGATGAAACTGACAATTCATCACATTTGTTTTTTGTTCCAGTGCTACAGTTTTGAAGTATTTCCCAAAGTTTTTTTCAAGTATATTCGGTCTAGTATTCGTTACAGCTCTGCTTGCAACATTATTGATTTTGGCAAGTTGTTCAATTTTCTAATTTTATTTCTTTCAAATAGCTTTAATTCTTCAACTGTAACATAATGAAAAGGTTTCCAATTTTATGTTTTCTGTCAGATTGCCTCATGTCATCATGAAACAAAATGTGATTGTGAAAATTCATTAGGGCCGTTTGGGGCACTTTAACCCAATTTACTTGTCGCTCTAATTGCTCCCCCTCAGCTTAAGCACTATAACTTGCTAAAGTAATAAAAAAAAGGGCAACGACAAAATATCATATTAAAAATTTAAGTGTATATATTTGGCAAAGACATGAAAAATTAAAGATAAATTTCACAGTATGTGAAATATGATATTGCTTTTGTGTGGCATTCTGCTATTTTCCTGATCAGTTATTCACTGGACATAACTTGATTACAGTGTATACTTCTGGAGAAAATTCTGTACCTTCAACTTATAAATTTTTTTCAATTGCATTAAATAAAAGAATTACAAAAGTGGTTACAGACTTTATACTTAAACATCAATTAATTAAAAGCTCAAAAAAAAAAAAAAAAAATTTCCTTCAAGGTAAACTGGTTTCTTACACTGTATTATGCTTCTGGAAGCAGGATGTTGCAAAGTCAAGGTCACAAGCAAGAAAATACTGCCACTGTATATGTAATGAACAGTATGAAAATATTAATACCACAGAACCTGCTTGTGCATCTTACCAGCCATCAATAAGATTCTGAATTAGAGGCAATACACAACACGATTTGTATGTATCACTGAATCAATTAATTTCAGTTTCCATTGTGTTAATGAATTCTACTTAGCATTCACATTTCGTAAAAAAAAAAAAAAATCCCTTATTTAATAGAGATAATTCCCACTAAAACTGAAAATCCAAGACAAAATACTTAGACTTTGCGCATTAAATATTACTAAATCAAGGGACAGCAAGGAAGACTAGCACAAGAAGAAATCAGATAGTTTACATGCCTGCCATCAGATAACAACTACAGTGCCACACATGACACTAACAAAAGGAATAATTTCCTAGGGTAGGAAAACTATCATTAAAAACTATTTTAAAAAAAAAAACAAACTTGTCTTCCTCTACAATACATGTAAATGTCCAACAAGGAGAAAAAGTAATGACTAGGAAGAACAAGAAGTACCCAAAGATGGATTACCAAGAGTTAACAGAAGAAAACAAATGATTCTAAATGATTTACTCAAATCCATTTCCTTAATATCAAGGACAACTGCTAGCTACATGAAGGAAATACAGTTATTCAAAATATGCCGTTCAAATTCCATAAAGAAGATAGTTAAAAGGACACATTCTAGTGACAAATATATCCTCAATAATCATCTTTTCGGGCAACGGAAACAATTTTTATCATAGAAGCTCCATGCCCTGTTGTGTCCAGTCAGATCTCAGGTTAGGATCAGAACATGCTGCAGTTCACAACAAAGTATCATGACTATACAGCATGTTAAGTCCTTATATGCAGCTCTAAGAATCCAAAACACTAAAGAATCTTGTGATGCTTTTGTGATTTGCCACCATCTCTATACAGATGCTGTAGGTGTGCCCACTATAACTATGGTATAAACTAGGGAGGAATTGAACAATTTACTTGTGGAGCAAGCAGAGGCAGTCTAATGTAAGCCAGGAGTTTACTCAGATCTTTCCTTCTCTGTTCCAAATCATGTCGAACCCATGTAAGTAGTGCATTCAATATAGTTTCTTCATTAGGAATATTCATGTCATCACTTGCTAAAAGCTTTGCAATTTCAGTGGCTGGCAGCAATAGAAATTCCTGGTTTCTAATTACTTCCATGAAATTTTCCTGAAAGAGAAAAAAAAAGTATTTTTAATATAGCTGCCAGCATCATCTGAAGACAGTTGCAGGTTTTTTTGTTTTGTTTTGTTTTTGTTTTTAATGAATTTCTACTATCCTTTCCCACTTGTCCCTCTTTCATGCCATCTCTCAGTTGTGCCAGTGAACACTACTAGAGAACTGACCTGGAAGGAAAAAATATGTCCTGAGTTATTTTGACTAATAATTACTTCCTAGACTTTTATGGTCCCTCTTACACAGTACATTAAAAAAAAAAAAAAAAAAAAAGTATGATTTGTTTCTGTTGACTATGAAGATACTTTGTCAAGCAAAGAACACAACATACTATAAGCAGCTACTGGGCACATCTGTAATATATTTCATTACTGGCAGATTAAAGTATGGCATTTTGTTTTCAGAGGAAGTAATTTCACTGTTGATTTTCATTGGGGTATCTGAAGTTTATTACTTCGTACATTTTATATAGCTGATCAAACAGACTGGCAGGAGCAAAACATACAAAGAATCCAAAATACTGTACACCCTTTCATTTATTAAGATTCAATTTTATAACTTTTTTCTATCATTTCCAGCAACAAAGCCTTACTTTGGGGCACAAAAATTACAATATGTAACATTTCTCACATTGATATCCCATTACTTCAGAACACAGGGACAGGCAGAATATTCCATATGGATTCTCGTAAGCTTAGGCAAAAATAGCAGAAAAGTATGTATATAGAAACATAATCAGCACCACGCACTTACAGTGAGAAACCTGAATCTTATTTTTTATTTGTAAATGTAAGAGAAAGGGTAAGATTATATTAAACTTGCTTCCCACACACCTTTACAAGGCAACAAAGGAAAGAAAAGTTGAAGCAGTCTATAAACAGGCTCTTACACATTAATAGCTCAAAACCTGACTACCTCACACTCCAAACTGAGAGTAGCTTCACAACAATAAAATGGTATTATCATCCATTTAGTAAATGTAGTGTTGATTGCTAGATAGCTAAATAACTGCATACTGATTTTGCTCTTACATTCCATATATCTCCAAAACCCACGGATCCATGGATAACATGCACTGGATCCACAGTTGTGGAAGTCTAACTTCCCCCCATAACAAAAGTAGTTCTCTTTAGTATCTTGTTCAATGACTTAGAAAGAAATGCACACTAACGAAAAAAAACTTTGAATTAAGACATACACACACAAAAAACATCTTCAGAGCTAGAAAAACAACAGGGAGAAACTTGAAAACACAAGCAGGACCAGCACCGCAAAACAGATATGAATTTAGCAGAAAACGTCATGAAAAACATACAGTACAGTTTGGCATCTTTGCAGCTGATATTAGGAGGAGACCTTGAAGTGTTATCCGTGCACATAGCAAGCAACTGTGTATTCCTAGACAGAATTTAGAAAGAAAAATTTCACACTCACTATCTGAAAAGCCTTCCAACTGGAGTGATCCAACCAGCTACATAAAAGTAGCAATTCCATGTGAAAATTGTAATGGATTACAAGGGAGACAGAACTGTCTTTTCCTCTTTAAGTACTTACTACAAAATTAAAGAAAATGAGCAAACATAAGAACTATAAACAGCGAAAGGACCACACAAATACTCAGCAACACTACACATGCAGTTTGTTTATTTTACTCAGCTTGGGAGTAAGTTACAGTTGAAAATTATTTCCAGAGATTAAACATGCAGCCCACAGAAATTCGGATTCTACTGAGTTCATTTCTTTCACTGCTGGTTTTCAGTTGATTCTGTCCTGGAGTGTATGCAATGCAAGCTGGAGCAGTGCTTTTAGTTTTGGTAACAGACAGGCACCGAGCACTGACACAGAAAAGTCAACACTTACTACCTTAAATTTTCCACACTGTCTACCTGGATCACAGGAAGAAGAAGGGAAAAGCACCTGTATGGAAAGTTTTGTTTGTCTCTGAAGGCAACAACAAGCTGATCTTGTCTAAGACAATAACAAGTCTTCTCTGGAAAGCTTTTTTCCAGCTGGATTTAATCACTTCAACAGCTGTTAAGCGTAAAAAGCATGATTTTTCCTTCTTGTTGCTTGCAGACAACCATGTTCTGATGGGAACAAATTCAACTTCCTCTTGCTCCCATTCTAATTTTAGAGAATTCCTTTTGGACAGAATATCAAAGCATTCACAGCCACAATCTTTGGCCTATGTATGGGTTTTGTGTTTTTTATAATCAAAATCTGACAGTTCCTCTTCCTCTACAGACAGAGATTCTGAAGACAAAAAGGAGGAGCCAGTGTATCTCCTAGCATTCTTAACCTCCTCATTAGCCTTTGCTTTCCTTCTTCTTATGGGAACTCTCTGTGGAAGAACAGGATATTTCAGAGAACAAATGCCCTGCAGTTTCAGTTGGAAACTTTATCAGACAAGCCGCCTGAGTTTTACGTGCTAAGTAACACAGGGACACAGCAGTGTTGCTCATTCAGATCACAACCTTAAATTCACCCTTAAGCAGCTGCAGAATGAATAATACTTACATTCTTAACTGGAGGTCTGCCTGGGTCTTAGTTCAGAGCAAAAAATACTAGGAGCACATGAAAAAGGTCATGATACTTATTTTCGAGTTTAATCCAGTTAAATGGTTAGGCTCCCCCTGCTCTCCATCAGAAGGATAAAAAAAAATAAAATATCTCAGAGTACATCAAAACACCCTCAAGCTGAGAACTGTACACAGATGTCCAACAGGAAGCTCTAGCCACAGAGATCTGTTTACACTCTGAACCTGGACACAGCTGAAAAGCAGAATTGCTTGATTCGTAAGATCTGAAGGAGAATGTAGTTGATGGCTGTTTTAGTGAATACAACTATATATGCAAAAATACAAAATCCTTGTTTTAGGCATTAATGAAAATGAGGGGTCTGGCCTCTTGAGGACAAAAAGAAGTGTGGCTATTTCTCTTCTTTTCATATCTGGAAGATTTCTGATGAAATTCAACGTGACTCACCATGCTCTGATGTGTGGAAAGGTGAACAACAAAAATTACGAAGACACCTACAGGTGGACTAACTAAAGCACTATCAGATTTAATGTTTTAAATGTCTTTTTTTTTCTTTAAGTTCTAATTAATGAAGTACAAATTAGACTACTAGAAGATACTGCCAATTACCTAAGAACAGCTCTGCTCACCACAGATACTTCGAGTTTTGAAAATAACACTGGCAACTTTTTTCTCAACTGAAATTAACTTCTCTTTGGTTTACCATCTTCCTTTGTAAAAGAGAAGCTAGTGTAGGCTCTAGGTACACTATCAACTATTTCAGACAAACAAGACAAAATGCTGTTTCTTCAGATGTGAAGACTGCTAAAATTGATCAGCAGGCATTATGCTAGAGGGCAGGAAAAGTGCACAGAAGGCACTCTATGTAAAAAGTCATTATAAATTAAGTGAATAGAGACATTACTGTCTAGGTTAGTAAAATTCCTAGATTTGTAATTACATGGCCTCAAAACTATAGCAAAACAAGAAACTCTTTGTAGGAAAGATACCTTGATCTAAATACATCTCATGATCATGTCAACTGTATTTTTAAATCCCTGACACATTAAAAAAAAATCAAAAAAAGAACAGAGCTGCTCTTCAAAGAGCGCTGCATCCACAACTGATCGCTTCGGTTTATTTCATGTTTCACTTAATGCATCCTGAGGATTTTTCAAGCTTCCCTTAGTTTGCAATGTCAAAAAATTGACCTGTTTTGACGATAACCTTGAATTTTTTTCTCTTCTGAATCAACCGCTTAACCGCCATCACAGTAAGCAATAAAGTAAAGCTACGCTGACACCCTACCTTTAAGGTGTGTACAGCTTTAATATGAAGAGCTGTGGCATTCAAATCCACTTTATTCATTTATATTTTTAATCACACTGTACTGTGCAATTAAAGCCATGCCATAAAATCATGCTAGTATTTTTCCAGTGACACTAATGAGCGTTATTTAGACAGAGCAGGTCAATTAACAAAAGCAGGCCTTTTGGGATAACTCACTGGTTGGCCCTTCAATTTAACCAAATGCTAATTTTGCTTGAATTTCTGATCTTCATATAAACTTATATTTTAATGAATCTGTTAACATGCTAATCAAAATAACTGCATCTCTTAAAAACTGTTAAAACTGAGAAGTTGCTTTAGTTGATGAAAAAAGAATAAGGCAATCTACTTTTATGTTCAAAGGAAAACTCATAGAAAATAGCACATATAAATGAAAATACAACTATTTCTTAAAATTGTTACTTCCTACTTCACATACTTTGAAAGACAGACAGCTACACGAAAATGCTCAAAGTATCTACTGCTCGGCATAATCCCTAATTGATTGCATCACGTTTCACCAAACAGAATTTACAGGTACTACTGGTGTATATAACTGTTGTGATCCAACAATTAATGGAAAGAGCATCAAGTGGCCAGCACTTAATACTGCTGAGTATTTCCTCCTTTCAAACAGCTTTTAAACAAATGAAATTACTTGGAGATTTATTTTAATTGACAATTCAATTGGACTATGTATTTCTATGCAGTTTCCATAGCAACATTCATTTCGAACCATAGAAGCTGCTTCTCTATTACTCATTATTACAAAAATTCAATTTCACATCTCCATTGGAACTAAACAACATTAAAAAAGGCCTAGGGAAGAATCCATCCAGCACAACTCATTAGTTTTAAAAACGTTTTTTTTTTTTTTTAAATCCACCTGATTTAAATTTCATCCACACCAAAGCCTAAAAAGCCAGTTTTGCCAAATAAAGTCCAAAAGGCAAAGAACTATATTCCTGTGATATGAACAAAAGGCTATTAAAATAATGGCTTCGAGAAAGTCCATAGCCTTTTTCCCCCACAAAAATCATGAACTGCCAATCAAAACAGTAAGACTATAATCACCTACGCTGATCTAACGCTTGTCCCTATTCCAATCTTTGTCAGCCAGCTGATAAAAGCTGTAAGGGACATGGAAATAACATAAGGTTACTCTGAAAAAAGAGCAAACGGGTCAAAAGAGGTTCTTCTTCAGCTTTTTTTTTTTTTTTTTTTTTAAAATCGCTGTCTCTCTCTGCATTAATTTTAATACTTAAAAGCACAAAGCACATTTATCTTTACTGTTTCATCTGACTATCTAATGGCAGTCTTCTCAATTTTGTTTGAGCATAATGAAGGTCAAAAACACAAATATATAAGCTACAATCTGCACACTGATGACCTACTTTGGTAAATTTCAACATGTAAGTAATTTTAAATAGATCTACTCATTGAGCAAAAATTGCATAATTGGAAGAAAGACAGCTATTTTAAGCTGTTACACATACTAAATCTAGTTACTTTAAGTCAAGAAAAGAATGATACAAAACAATAGTACTTCTTAAAACTGCAAAAAAAAAAAAAACAACACCCAAAACAATAAACCAAACCAAACACAAACAGCAGGCAAGAAGAAAGCCATGAGTTTCTAATAGTAACAAGACAAAAATTTACACCTCCTGCATCTAAGCATAGTGATAATGTAATTCTAAGTCATACAACCTTGTTATGTTACTTATTTCCCACATCTCTTATACAGTATCTTTGTGCCCTCATTCAGGTCCCCGAGCTTACATAGGTAAAATTTCATCAAGAAGAGAGGAAAATACCTCACAAACATCTGCAAGTAACATATGAACTGACTTGACTCAAAGATAAGTATCCTGCTTCCTTCTGCTGTTAACATTACTGAAATATGCTTGTGAGTGAAAAAAGAACATCATACATTAAAACATGCATAATAGCCATAGAAGGATGGCTATTAAAAAGACGAAATTTCATTTTGTTAGCAGGTCAGTTTTTTTTATAAATCAGCTGTGAAAATATCATTGACAAATTTATTTTTATGTAGCCACATATTGTATAGCCTGAGATCAAATTGTTTGCTGCCATGCTGCTATTCCATTGCAAAGAAGTATAATGCAGAATCTTTTTCTGTGAATATCCACATTCATACCCCAGGTGTAACTTAGAACCTGAATACACCTGCTCATTATGACACTTTTCTATTAACTCATCTGTTAATTTGGGCCAGACAACAGCAGCTTGCCAACTGTTAAGTTTGTTGTTTTTCGCTTGACAGAAATAAAAACTAGACATTGAAAGATTTTATTGAATGCATGTCACACAATCCCAATATCATTACAAGGAAACATTATGCCTGCCTCCTTTCTTCCAATTCTAAGCCAGTAATTTTGCAGCTATTTTGTCATTTCTCATCATGGTAACATATGTGCATTCTTGTTTGGAAAATGATCAAGGCTTTTCTGGGGGAAAAACATTAGTATTTACTCAGACAAACATTCTGTATTTTCTTTACTAAAATCAGTGGATGATGCTTAAAATAATAACGTACCATAGTGTAATTGTGAGCCACCTTGTGCAAGTCAGTGCAACCCTGTGCATCAGCAAAAGATCGGATTCCAAGGCAATTGGATGGGTGAAGCTGCTTCATGAGGAATTTGCAGCATGCTTCTACAACCTGAGATAGCTGAAGAAGGCAAGCTGTAGACAACAGGCACTCAATGTTATCTTCTTTTAATTCAAGGCGACCTATCAATATTAAAAAACAGACGATATAATTTCGCTTTTGTGATTTGTTAAACTCCCCAAAACTCAGACACAAGAGAATTATTTACAGATTACGTGA
Source organism: Lagopus leucura (assembly GCF_019238085.1). Lineage (NCBI taxonomy): Eukaryota > Metazoa > Chordata > Aves > Galliformes > Phasianidae > Lagopus > Lagopus leucura. The sequence continues at coordinate 48,856,180 of NW_024962264.1, forward strand.
CAGAACATAACACTTGGAAAATATCCCCTTTGGCAGTAGGTAACAAGCCTTTCAAAATTAATATCTACAATGATGCAAGGAAAGGGAAACCTACTAAGATTCCTTTTTCATCAGTCAAGATACATTTGAAGTATTAAGATGTTTTGTAAACCATCAGAATGTACTGTTATCAGAAAAACTACATCTGACCACGTTGCCTCAGGTAACAGCAATGATAAATTTTTTAAATATAAGTAAGAAACAGCGTGAATTCCTAAGCGCATTTCAAATCTAGTAATGGAATACAATGCTCACAGGAGGCCAATTCATTAGACAAAATTCCCATTTTCACTCTAATTACCTGTATATGCATATTGAACCAGAGCCCACAACGCATTTGGCTCCACACCTTCCATCTTGATTTCCTCCTGTCTTGCTTCCCTTACATCATTAGTAAACATTGCTGCAAAGTAGTCTGAAACGGAGGAGAGAACCAGTCTGTGCACACAGTGCAGGAGAAAATGAGAGAGACAGAGAGAAGAAAAAATGCTTAGTCAATCTGATGTTTGTTAATTTATGATTCATTATTTTGTCCTTTAGAGAAACAGTGCAGTGAGAAAAACATTTTTAAATTGATAAACGGCTCCACACTCCAGTTCCCCTCTATGAATAATGAAGCACTGTTACTGAATCTACATTTGCTGTTGAAGCAAACGAATTACTCTTTCAAAGCTCAGTGACTTTTAATAGTCAACATGGACACAACCCACAAAGCCACATAAATTGGAAGGTGAGTGTAAATAAACATGATTGAAATAAAAAAGTTGAGCTCCATTTATACTGTATCAGTTACTTTTTCTAAATGTGAAAGAATGACTTGCTAGTCCTTTTTCAAAGCGCTTTAAAACTTTTACTCTTGGTGCACACATACATTCATCTGCTATTACTGCTGACAGAACTATGCACAATCAGCACAGAGATGGTGCAGACAACAAAACCCCAGAAGGGGAAGAATATGCTGCACAGAAGAAACTAATTAACATAGTAATGTTGTTTGTGGATACGTATGGAGCTTTTTTATTTTTAACAATTCTGAGTATTTAAAAATACAAAGTAGGTAAACATGGTACTGCTTATCACACATTATTGTCATATATATTCCACATTTTTTCAACGCCACTCCACATAACGTGTAAGAATGAAGATGATAGCTTGGGTTGGAAGGAACCTCAAAGATCATCTAGTTCCAACCCCCTGCTTGTGGGACAGGATTGCTAAACACTAAATCAGGCATATCTGCATACGTTCAATGAATCCCATACTTCAGAAAATGTTACTTTATTCTATGGAGTCTTTATATTGGCTTGTTAAGATGAAGGAGATCAGAAACCTTAAAAGAGTAAAATTCACTGAAAAGGTAAGCAACAGTGCTTAGGAATAGATCTCAAAGGTATCAATAGAAAGGATCTGCAGGTGCATACGTGAAGTCATAAATTACAAAAGATCTGCTCTTAATTAAATGCAAAATGAACTGCAAAGAACTATCTTTTGGTTAATTAACTGCAAAGTAATAAATTGTTTACTGTTCTCAACTACTTTTTTCCTGCACATCTTTTGACTGATGACCATTTGGACAGAATTACAGTCCAGTAATGTTTTTTTGTTGTTTTTTTTTTAATTGCTAACTGAATAGAGTTGTGGAGGAATGCTTGTGAAAAAGGAATAACACTATTTTAAAATCTTGTATGTTTAAAATAAAATTTCAGTTCCCATTCAAAACAATAATAGAACAATAATAAGATTTTAACTTTTTTTTTTTTTTTTTTTTTTTTTTTTTTTTTAAGATACAGAACAAACAGCTTAAAGTATTCAATCTCTATACTGACCTGAATTTGTGTGGAATACAGCTTGAAAAAGAAAGGACTCTGCCATGGGAAACAGAACCTAACACCTAATATTGACACAGACCTCTTTCTGTTTTTCCTAACAGCGCAAGTATTTCAGTTTGCTGCACCATTATTCAGTAAACAGCTGGACTGTACATATCTTAGCAACATCTGCTGAATGCCAAATACCACCTACCAGCTGTGGTATCAGCAAGGTCCCTGCGATTTCCAGTCTTGAAGTCCTCCAAAAGAAATTATTAAAATTGTAAGATGCAATTCATTTCCTATTTTTGCTAATTTCCATTACGAATCGTGAGAAGGTAGATAGGCTTCACGGTGTTGTTTTCCTGAGAGTGACTTGCATATGCCTAAACAGCATGTGCAGCCTGAGAGTGGATTAATACAGATAATATGCAAATGCATGTACTATACTGGTAATAATTTTGTTTTGATTTTAAACAACAAGCATCCATACAATTCTCTAAACGCAACTATTCTCAAAGAAACACATCAAGTGACACTGAGATAGAGTAAGAAAAACTGAGACAGCCTTCCAGTTAACTGGCCTGTTCTTGTCCCCTGACCCTTCTGTCACTTGTCAATAAAAATCAATTACTGGACATCCAGTGACATGATCCAAAAATCACATCCACTTTCAATTGATTTCTTCGTCTCACTGCTGGTAACTGATTTTTCTATCAAATTTTTTTTTTTTGATGGTCTTAAAACAAACTGCATTCCTACACACATGTATTGGAAGAGTCCACAGAAGAATTTTCCCATGTAGATTTTGATATTTTTGCTAAAAAAGCTCTGATAACTAAGCAACAAGCATGTTGTTTCAAAAAAGAATCTAAGCAATGATGCTAAAAATGCCATTTAACCCCCAATCTCCCTGTTAGTCTATACCATCATTTACAGATGATTCTCTGTAACTGATTAATTATGAATTTTAAAATATTTGAATTGCATCAAGAGTACACTGGAAACTATGCATGCTACAAAATACTGCCCTTCCTCAGTTTACAAAATTAAATTATGCTTTTTGTATTCTGAGTTTATAGTGCTTTTCTTCCCCCTATATGTAATATTTCTCTCAAAATCAGCCTACAGAATGCCTACAAATACCTGAAATTAGCATATAGTGACGTTACAGAAGTCTCTAACAGTACCACGTCAGAAAGAAACAACTGTAATGCAGTTGGCATTGTATTGCTGTTTGTGAAGAACATATTTCACTTTTATTTTCCTCATCCAATTACCAGCAACTGTCAAATTCTACACAGATGAAACTGCAGAATTTGGTTACTGAATTATACCTAGAAAATTGTCTTCTTTACTGCACATAAAAATGCAGAATCACAGAATATCTCAAGTTGGAAAAGAACCACAGAGATCATTCAGTCCAACTTACGAATCTCTCATGTAGAGAAAAAAATACAGATGAATAAAAAAATTCATCCAGGGAAATCTAAGTTTTCAAAATTCTTTTGCCACTTTCACACTGAAGTGATGGTTGCAATACATTTAGCAAAATTTTTCTATTCAATCCCAGTTGGTAGCAACACAAAAGAACTACTTTTGTACGTACTTTGATTTTTCAGACACACACTGTGTTAAAGTTTTGTAAACATGCAGGTACAACAATGAAATAATTACAAAGTAAAAAGATACAGTGTGTGAAACAAAGGAAGTATTAAGTTATAGGAAAAGAAGTACACAGGTAAATAACGATGAAAGTAAAAATAAGTTTCCAAACTAAGATCTGTACTCTTCCAGACAAGTTGCTTAACTATGGAAGTGCACGAGCTTTCATTTGTCTTCTGTCCCGTGCCTTTTATACCTTCATCCATCAGTATCCCTCAACATGAAAAAATAAGTCTCTACAGAGATTTTCAGATTGCTAACATGGTGCAGGCTTTACATCCTCTCCGGACAGGAATTTACTGAGGCATCCCATTTCTTAAGCGAATGTCCTGAACACCAAGCTGTAACAAACTAAGCCAAACTTTTTTCTATAGGCCTACAGTTAGCTGAGCATAATAAACAGGAATGCATATTAGCATCCAATATGAAAAACTAGATTCCATTTCTCACATTTAATAGAGCCCAGCAAAATTTCTTTATGAAGGTGCAGGCTAAGGGAGCAGGAATATAACGCATTTATTTTTCCTTGTTGAGAACTGTCCCCCTTTCTAACTAGGAAGAATTAAAGAATTTTGACTTACTGAAGAATTTCTTAGCTATAATTTCAGCACAGACTGAGAAGATAAACAGTTAAAAGAATAGAGAACACCATGTTCAGGAAGACCATATGCTACTCTTAGTTGTAGTAGACTCAGAGCCTTAATTCTTTAAATAGATTCAAATGAAAAATCTTCAGAATTTTACAGTAATTTATTATTTGTGCTCTTTACTATTGTCAAATACCAAATTCACTGCTCTTCTCTCTAACTGCTTCATACACTCAGAACATTCAAATATAAACAAAAGTAGAAACCAACGATTAAGAAAAAATGTAAAAGATTTTAAAAATAGCAAGTTGTAAAGAGATAATTTGCAAACTCCGTGTATGAGAGAAGGATTATAACAGTGGAAAAACATTCTTACCAATGTTCAAATTAAAAAGCACTGTCCAGAGCAAAGGAACTTTCTATTTTCTACCATGCCTTCTACTGTCAAGCCTTTAATCTAACATCTATATAATAAATATTTTCTTACAAATTAACTCATAAGATAAAATAATCAATAGAATGATAACGTACACTGAGCGCTCCTATCTGTAGACAATGCTAAATAAGTCTGAATTTGGACAGGTTGATGCAGGCAGTAAAAAAGTCCTACACTTTTTTTTTTCCCCTCACAACACAGGCTACCACGAGTACATCAAGTCAATCTTACTGAAGTTTTGTAAAAATACGAGCCAACTTTAACATTTCCATGTTTATCCTTTGTGCAATAGGAAAGTTCAATTTTTCAGTGAGGTGCTTTGAATACACTGAGATGAGGACCATAAGTCATTCTTGTATTTGTCAGGAAAAACAAAACAGTAAGAGAAATAACTTACTGTTGAAAAGACAAAGCTTCTTTGTAGGTTGCTCCAATGCTATAAAGTGAACTAAGGATAAGCATAAGGCTTCCACCTCCTGCTAAAAGCACAATGTGCACTTCTTTGGCTTTAGCTTTTACATATATTTAAAACAAAACATTCCAACTACAGCAAGAAGCTTTGCCTCCTAAGAGAACAATGCAAATAACAGGCGGGAGCATGCACTCACTGCTACAGAAATAGATGCAGTAGCAGAAATTGGGAGAGCAAAGTCAGTTCTATAAATAAGTGAAAAACAGGTAAAATATATTTTAATATAAAAAATGTTTTATTTCTGTTCATCTTGCAATGAATTATTCCAGTCCATACAAGACATTAGCAGCTGTTCTCTGCACCATTTCCACACTTTTAACCATTAAATAAACACAATCCCCAGAACTGTATGCTGCAAACATGCTACCATGCCACATAAGGAAGTAAGATTATGTCGGTATTAATCACTATTTTTCCTATTTACAGCAATTTAAAGCAAGCAGTCAAAAGCTCTTTGACTTCTAAATTACTTCAGTGGGTGCAAACCCACAGAATCAGAGAACGGCCCGGGTTGGAAGGGACCTCAGGGATCATGAAGCTCCTCCCCCCTGCCACATGCAGGGCCACCAACCTCCCCATTTAATACTTGACCAGGCTGCCCAGGGCCCCATCCAACCTGGCTTTGAACACCTCCTGGGACAGGGCATCCACAATCTCTCTGGGCAGCCTGTTCCAGCACCTCACCACTCTCTCTGTAAAGAACTTCCCCCTGACATCCAACCTAAATCTTGCCTCCCTCAACTTGAAACCATTTCCCCTCGTCCTGCTGTTATCAACCATTTCAAAGAGTTGATTCCCCTCCTGTTTGTGGGCTCCCTTTAGGTACTGAAAAGCTGCAATGAGGTCACCCCACAGCCTTCTTTCCTCCAGGCTGAACAAGCCCAGCTCCCTCAGCCTGTCTTCATAGGGGAGGTGCTCCAATCCCCTGATCATCTTTGTGCCTCTTCTCTGGACCCTCTCCAACAGCTGTCTTTCTTGTACTGGGGGCTCCAGACCTGGACACAGTACTCCAGATGGGGCCTCACAAGAGCACTAAGCACTCCCTGTTTCCATCTGATTTACTCTTTCCATAGGAATGATGAAATTCTGTGATGAATCTGAATATGACAAAGACTGATTGTATGCATCTCTGTAGCCATAAGGAAAATAAAATCAGCTTCTTCAACTGCACTGCTCTCATCCCTCTGAAAAAACTGTTATCATCCACAGAAGTGTTTACAAAGGAATTGGGATCAAGGATTGGGTAAAGACCAGGACCACCTGTTTGTTGTATTAATTGCAGTAAGGTGCGCTTTTGTCTCGTGAAAAATGAAGTTTCACAAAATGAAGGCTCACTCAGAAAGCAATATTAACAAATTATGGTGTAACTATCTGCCTGTTCCCCAGAAAAAATACCAAACCCAAACCAGCAACATCTCATCATCCTTCTATTAACTACTGCTTTATTAACCTGAGGCTTCACTGTGATGGGAGAAACCAGCAATGGAAAATAAGAATGCTTTAGGCTACTATTTCTGTTGTAGAAATAACTTTATGAAGCCACAGCTTAATTATACCTAAGTACCTATTTAAACTATTAAAACTGTGCATCAAATACTGTAATATGCTTCTGTTATTAATACTTTTGTTTAATAATCTTAAGTATTTTCCTGTCATGGAAAAACAGATATGGTAACTTTTGATCTAATTTAGCCTTCTAACACTTACCTGTCTACTATCAAAAGATTCTTAATAATATGGTACCCAAAAAGCTATGTGGACAGACTGTCCTTATTACTAACAATCCAATAACTTAATTGGAAGTACAAGGAAAAAAATTAGTCTAACAAAACTTGCTTACTCCATTCTGTTGTACAAAAGCCACTACTGATTTTAATAGCATGAAGGTGCATTTGAGACTTATTTTGGTATGCAAACATCCAACTATATGCTTCAAGACAAAAAGCAGAATGTGAAAACATCGTGGTCATTTTTGACGCTGCATCACATATGACAGAAATTATGTTTTAGTTCCCAAATACACGTTACAAAGCTAAAGCTAGTTTAAAGTATTCCAAATTGTTTAGAATGTTCTAAACAACACAAACTTTGAAGACACATTCGTAAGTTAATATAAAGTTACTTCACTATAAGCTTACCTGTGAGCTGGAATCCTACGATCACCAGCAACTAACACCACATCACATAGCTGTTTGTGTCTAAGATAATTCTCCATCTTTTTAAAACTTTGTTCAGCATGATTGAGAGCCTGGAAAAATTCATCTGATGCACAGGGCTCCATAGTTTGACAAGATGATATGGTATGACTGCTGTTGGAGGTTCTGCTGAAGACAGTAACAGAAAACTTAGTTCACATAATATTAAATTATAACAATCTCTGAACAGATGACAAAATGAAAATCGCACATTCCCTTCCAATTTAATTTGTTTTTCATTCTTTCTTCCTCCGAACATTATTTAAGCTCTTGCATAAACAGAAACTATGATTCATTGTACTCTTCAACTAAGGGATACACAGACATCAGTCCAATAATCGTATCTATAGCATTGTAGACATTGTGGAAAACAGGTATCCAACAAGACCCCACAAAGTGAAAAAGGGATGCAAGAACGCAATAAGGAATCGCACTTTTTGCCATTCCAATACACACTTAGCTGAAGATGGCTACAACAAAACTTGGCATATAAGGAACTACAAAAGCTTTATGGATGAAAGGGAAAAATATAAATCAAGAAACACACCACTATACCACCATCATCTTACTTCATGAAGTTTAAAGTATTTGAAATGAGATCTAACAGATTAGAAGCCCATATGGGGGAAAAGCAAGAATGGATGGAGAGAACAACTGTCCTTGTAAATACACATAGCTGTTGTCAAGAAAACAGTAAGGTAAAAAGAATGCATAGACCTAGGATATAAAGGAGCTGGATCATAATTAAAGATACTGAGGAAAGCACACTTTTTCTTGATTACAATTCTCTCACTTTTCACTATGCAGTTAACTTAAAAGAATACTCTAGATCTACTGTAGTATTTGGAAACGTATGGATTGACACGATCTCATCCTGCTCATCTAAATTTTCAGGAGAAAAATGTTCCTAAAGCTTTTTCCTGTGTGTCTGTGCCCACGCCTGGGCATGTACTCACATGGCTAAGTAGGCCAAGTATTCTGACACTTAATTGAAACCCAAATCTAGCAATGGATCAGAAATGAGACACCTGCCCACCTACTTCCCTCTAAGGACTTAAATATCTTAAGTGTGCTCTCAAGTAGTGGCTAGGCATCTATTTAAGCTGTAACAAGTTCTTCTCATCCCTTGTGAGTCACTCGTTCTGCTCCACTGCTGGACCTCTGACACGCTGGAACAAGTGTTCTTTGTGGCCACGTGGGAAACAGAATCAAGGAACTCATATCTGAAAAACAGATGAGGGTTGGAAGAAACTACTCTGTGCCACATCAGTTCCCTTATCTGACTCACCATGTAACCATAAAAACCATTATGTTGTCAGAACTGGGTAGCATTCTCACAGGTGAAGGAGCATGTACACAGAGAAAGCAGCTTTTTTTTTTTGTTGAACTTCATTTTAAACCAGATTCCTCAGCTTACACAATTAACAGTTATCCAAAAGAAAACTAAATTTTGCATGGTATCGGGGATCTGATCTACATTACAACCTCACAAAGAGTTGTGCAGATACACCCAGAGAGGCAACAAACTAGGATGGAGAAGGAAAAATTTTCATCAGGCAACACTTGCCTGGAGGAAACCCTGACCAGAGCCACCACCAGTCCTCAGAACACACACGTGCACTCTGTGCAACACTCACCAGCAGTCACCACATTCATTCAGCATGGAAAAGAAACTGGCAGCAGAGCCTGTTTTCCAGACCCAAAACAAAGCAATTAGGACACGACAAAGTTCAGTCACACTCAGTTCAGTCTCCCTACTTGAACAAATTCAACACCATACCCATTCCTCTCTTGTAGCCAGTACCTTAAAAACCATTTTCCTCAGGGAAATAAAAAGGAAAGGGAAAGAAACATTAAGCTTCAGTGATCCATAAAGAGAACATGAAAGAGGTAGCTGAAGTGCTTACGCAAAAGGGAAGCTATAGCTTCAAGGTCTATTTATGCCTATTACACAGTGACTGACTATGAAAAATTTAAATCCTTCCTAACCCTTTCCTCAAACACCCTTACAAATTTGTTTCCCTATTCAGTTCAGCCTCAGCAATGACAGAATGGGAGAATGCACAAGCAAGGCAAGAACAGAGGAAGGGAAGAACCTGCTTTCCTCATCCCAGGAGCAGTACCAAAATCACTCAGGATTCTTGGTGGATGTCGTTTCCTCCCAGCAAGGAAACTCCATATTGAATGCTGATTTGTGATCTGCATAATCGGGGCAAGCATCCAGCCATGTGATCCTGCACCTCCAAGCATCACAGGTAGTTCTGCTCCCTTTGAATATGATTCATTCAGATTTATTTCTAAGTATAGCCCAAACTTTCCTTCCTGAAGGCTAGAGGGACTTCTGCACGCCTCACACTTACTGACAGGATAATTATAGGAAAGACTGAGGCTGCCAGCACATAAAATAGCTACACACACCAAAAAACCCTTTCTATGTATTCCTTTAAGATAGCATTTTTACCAAATTCAGTAGAAATATTTTTGTTATGAGTATCTTAGAATGTTAATCTGTAAGGTTTTCTTTTGGCAGCCTTCAACTTCAATTCCACTTTTTTGGTCTCTTTTCTTTATGTCAAAAAGATCCTATCTAGCACTGGCCAATTAATAATTTTATTAATTATTTAATTATAATTATCATAAAAATGTAAGTTACTCTAAAGGCAAGCTCTTTCCTAAGAGCTACACATTTCATTATCCTAGTGACAGACATCAAAATTAATGTACCAAAGATGCGAGCTTTCTTTGACTTCTCTGTTTAATATTTATGTATGGATATATCTTAGAATAAAACTATGTTTTTCTAGCGTAGCTTCTTCATTCTTTTTAAAAGGATTTTATTTATTGCAGTAGGATATTTGGAATGAGATGCTTTGTCCATTAAAACAGCTCATTACAGAGCAGTGAAGCAATTAACTTTGTTGGTTTCAAAAGTAACAACATAGATGGTGACAACCAAAAAGCTAAATTCGCATCTCCCCTTCTGCTATTGTTTGAGGTTTCATGCTCATAGCTTAAACAAAGCCACAACAGAGTTTTCAATGCAAAAGCAAAATAAAACAAAAATTAGAACACATACCAGCCTTCTTTCCTCCCACATTTAGTAAATCTTTCTACAAGAGTTGTGTTGTTTTGGTTGCTTTTTTTTTTTTTTTATGGGGGAGAAGCAATCTGCTTCTAGTACAAGGATTTGCATCTATCTTTTAATTAGTTTTAAGTATCAAAATTCACTTCAAAGCAGGAGTTACAATAGCTATTTCATAGCAATCACACACCTTTGTTATAACCTATAAAAATAATTAAGATACTTGACTGTAACAAAGTTTGCAAAAATCTTTTTTTCAAGCATGTTATTTCATGGTCTGTGTTCTGAATTATTTTTCAAAATATGTCTTTTAGGTTAGATCCTCCATATTTGTCATTTTGGAACAGAGGTAACAGAAAGAAAAAGGAATTTTAAAATATTTTTCTGAAAAATGTGCAATATTACCTTTTAAACCATTACATTTAAGTAAACAGAAAATCAACAAGCCAATATGGATATCTCAAAGTGAACAGATAGTTAAAACAAAGTAAATATAATGAGATTTCAAAGAGAATAATAGGAAAAAATATTAATATTAGTCAATTCCTTAAGTCATTAGAAAACGCAGAGAGCATCTCTAAGACAAATTAGGATACATACTAAGACTTTTCTTTTGTAACTTCAAATAAAACTGAATTTTATAACTTCAACATTGCTTTTAGATTGCTTTAAAATGATTTTAAAGTGACACTGCATATGGAGACCAGAACGTAACCTACCAAAGTAATACTATGCCAGTTTCCATCATTTCAGATGTCGATATATATTTTCTTCTTCAAAGTTATTAAGACAGGAATCTCAGCTGCAACCAAGAACTCTAGCATTGGAGAGGCTTGAGGCAGAACTTCTAATGTACTAACTCCAGCACTGTTTACGTAGAATCCAAACGCAGACTAGTCTGGGTGTATCTGTATCACCCTCTGCATCTAGACCTTGTCTTAGAGATCGCAGGCATCTTACTGAACTGTTCAGTGTTAGACCTCAAATGACAATTTCTGACATAGTGCTTGTATTTAGTGCTCAAATGTGAATGTGTTTGTATCTGAACCTGTTTCCATGCTTATATATCTACAGTAACACAATTCCAACACTTTAATGCATGCCATGGTGAAATGAACCACATGACACATTGCATAGTAGGTGCACTTGAGGTATTATCAGTGTTACCTGCGGTGCCTCCAAGGCCTGAGGACTGCTTTCAAGGCACCCACAAAAAGTAAGGAAAAACAGAGCTACTGTTCATAGGCTTTAATTTGCAATACAAGGATCTGTACACCCACTGGAAAACTTCAAGAAGTTACAAATCCGAAAGAATGATCAACACCTCAGGAAGGTTAACCAACAGCTACAACAGAGGAAATATGGGATGTGAAAAACAGTGAAGTAAAAGAATGCATACCTGATCATTAAACTAGCGTTTGAGACAATGATGATCTCAACACAAGAGAGTGATATATAGCCAACCAGCTCTGATCCCTTGAACTGAATGATATTTCCGCCTCAAACAGCTGTGGCAGCCTTTGTCAGAAATTCAGAACCAAACGTGGGATTTGCTTATCCTTTATGCCACCAACCTCTGTAACCTGTAAGAAAAGAATCCTACACTGTCTTCTCGAAATAAATCCCATGATGATCCAAAGCTCTTAGAATGACCGAGACCCGATCAAAATGCTTTTCAACCTGTGCCATGTGACATAGCAAAGAAGAAAAATACACAAACCAGTGACTTCAGTTCTGTCACTTCATACTTTTAGGGCTTGCGCAAGAAGTTGGAGAGGACTGAAGAAGCAAGCTAACTCCCAAAGCTTCTTCACAAAGTTGTTTGTTTTTTAAAAAGGATTTTTTCATACACACAATTTGTTTCTAATGGAGGAAACAGGGTTTTCACATGGGAAAAAGCCCTCAGAAAACTACAAAAATGAGGTCAGTAGATAAGAAGTTGTGTTTCTGATAACAAAAAGACAACCACTTTCTCAAGTTCTTAATGTTAGAAAGATAATCCAGTCGTTGGGTGGACTTATGTAAGTTAAACATTCTTAGTAAAATACAAGGTACAGTTTAAGTACAATCTACTCTTAAAAACAAAACTATAGATAATGATATAAGCAAGTCCTTATACTGCCATTAATCACCATTACCTTAAAATATTACCATTACCTTATTAAATTGTATGCCAACAATGAACTGAAAAATTACCTTAAATATTTAAAATGTGTAATTAAAACACCAGCAAGAATTGCAAAACAACAAAGGAACTACAGGCAACTCCAGATGCTATTTGTGACTAAATGAATAATTAAAAGATACTTCAAATTTACTAAGTTCAAATCCTACATACATTAAAGTCTACTAGTCCATCTGCAAAGAAAAAATAAAACAGTAATATATTGATCTCTCCCACTCCCTCAACATGTATCTGCAGCTCATCAGCTCTACAAAGTAACAAATTAGTTTTGTCATGTGTAAATTCTTCTCCTATCATGAAAAACAAATCTGCAATAATCTCAAACTAGATATTAATCTATTTGAACAGCATGTTTTTTTTCTATATTGACTACCTTGCTACGGTGAGAATATCTTATTTGGGGTAATGCTGTACCAAAAATTTACATCACAGACATGTGATACAGTGATGCTACATCTATATTATATATACTACCTAGCGATGTTGCTATTAAAAAAAATCATACCTGAATATCACTTAAAATAAGAACTCTTCAGAGGTGTGTTATTTATAGCTACCCGGTTGTTGCAGCACGATAAGACTGCCTGTTACAAAGAATCAGTATGCAGAACTTCCTTTCACTATACCAGTACTTTTGTAGGTCAGTGACAAGAACAAATACACTCCCAAGCATTTTTACTTCCCCCTCCTTTCCACCGGTCTTTAAAGGTTATATAAACCACAAACAGTTGGCATTTATATTCTAGACTGTTTTACCCTTGCACTAAATGAATTCTTCTCCTGGAGAATGCAAAACAGTAAAACTGCTCTAACTACAATGATCTGCCCCTAATATGCTTTATGAAGCAGCGTACCCTTTTAAACCAACATACTTTCAAAAAGCCTTATGATTGCAAATTATCCGAAAAATCCAGCAAGTAAATACTCTAAATTTCCCATGAAATGGCAAGCTAACCATTACTGTGCTACAGACAGCACAAAAGAGAAAAAATACTTTCAGTGAAGAATCCACTAACAGATAAAAGAAATAAACTAATGTTTAACAAGAAAGATATTAACTTGTCTAGTTTTCCACCAACTGTAAAACACCTTTCACTTAAGAACAATTTTTTTACAGTTTCATCTTCAGATGAACTACATACATGAGAAAAGAACACTGAAATATTTTTATAGATACAGAAAACTGTTTTTTTTTTTCCCTCTTTTAAACTGGGTACAGTTTAAGACACTCCCACAGACAACTGCAATCATTTTAAAGCAGCCATTTGGTATTCGCTTACAGCATAACCTGACTAACATACAATAGACTATTTTTTTCTTCAAGTTGTATATGCACAAGCAAAAAGGATGTTTTTATCTTACAGTCTATTTTTATTATTATTTTTTTTTAAGTGCCATCTCCCTTATCCATACAAATACATGGAAACAACAGATAAGAGTCAAAAGCAGCTTAAATGTCCCCAGATCCCTCCAAACTGGCAGGAGACTGATTCTCACCATACTCAGACAATTAGCATCACTTCAAAATAATTTTAAAAGCATCCAGTAACATCATCTTATAGTGGTCACTACCTTATTCATATCAGCATGTGTTGGGTGTAACACTGAAAACACAAATGCATGCACTTGGTCAAGCTTTATTTACTCACACTGAGTAAATAGCATTGCCTTTTAAAAAGGTCATAGCAAATACAACAAAGCCTGGTTATAAAACATTTTCTGTTGCTGATACACAGTGACTGCTAGGTTTCTGAAGCATTTCAATCTAGGATAAAGGTTAGCTTTTACATGCATGCTATCTGTATACATGAAACAAAAACACATTTCCCACAATAGTAAAGTAACAACCTGCACGAACTGCTGTCCGATTCATTTTCTTCTTCGCTTGCTCTATCATCTGTCTCTTGTCTGCCAAGCCAACGTGCACCTCCACAATCTTCTGCAGAGAATTCAAATGCGGGGATTTCTGAGGTGGATGCCATTGGCCAAGGAGGCAAGTTCTGGAAATCCTGTTGGCTGGACGTCCTGTAACCAACTGCTGTTAAAGCCAGGTCACTTGAATCTAAAAACTTTGTGCCACCAGTCGTTACATTTTGCCCTCTGCTCCAGAAGTCTCCCTGGTGGCTCTCGACTGCAGAATTAGGGGCTGACGCCTGATGACCAAACCACCTCCATCTGATTTTTAAAATCTGCTTCACGTCAAAGTCTTTACGAGAACCAGACATCCTCAGTGAAAGCCAGCGATCGTCTAGGCAACAGGGTAAGAAGCAGCACGCATAAAAGAAGATTTGTGCACCCAACCAAGACAAGAGGAACACATGCTCTGCCCGGCTGTGGCAGCAGCGGTTGTACAGGGGAAGGAGGGGGGAAAGGACCGCGTTCACACAAAAGCGCTTCTTTAACGGCACGTCATTTGAATATAAACAAAAGGCAACGGGAGATGAAAAATCCCGAGGTAAAAAGAGAAGGTAAAACAATCACCTCCATCAGGAAAAACGCCTGTCAGTCTGCCCTAAAAGCTCCAAGGCTGCGTCTGTTGCTCTCTGACCATTAGCTTTCAGAAGCACCAAACAGTATTCATTAAAGCCCTTCGGAGAGATGAATACCACCCCCTTTTCTTAAACCACAAATGACAGAGAAGTAATTCCTGTACCGCATCTCAGAATCTCTTCTCATTCCGTTAACTCTTGCTGCTACAGAGGGGGAAACAAAAACTGCACAAAGCAAACAAAATTCTTGCTGCACTGCTGAAGAACAAATTTACAGAAAGGACTAAAACCCATCCAAACATAACCGATCGTACTGAGGAAAAACTGAACTGAAATAATATTTTTCCCTTTGCAGGACATGTGGTAACTTAAACTAAAAAATAAAACAACAAAAAGCAGTACGGGAAGAGCCTGCAAGGCTTGAGGAACTGGTACAGGGTAATAGAGCCTTTCATCCTGCTGTGCCTTGTTTCAAATCTAGGTCTGCAGTAAACAAAAATTTATAACATTCTACATCTGAAATGAGCTAATGGTTTCCATTCACTACATATCACGAAAAGCAAAAGCAACAAAGGCTAACAAGGCTAACCAGTCACTGCCCAGGACATCAGAGACACCCTCTGAACAACGGACAACAGGAGACCTTTGCTTCTCTCTCATCATATGGAATCAGCTGTTTTACATCAGCTTAAAGGTACTGTGACAGAGGAGAGAAATTCTTGTACTTCTGAGACAGAACCACCAGTAGATGAGCAGTGTACGCAATACATTAAACCATCCCAAAATGTCTTTATTCGAAAGAGGAAGAAGTCAAAGACAAAACATACAATGACCGATTTATATTTCCTCTGAAAATGGCCTGTTTCCTCAGTGACAGATGGAGCTAGTTAGATCTAAGCTGCTGAAACTAATTCCAATCACATGCAAATACAACAACTTTAGAATAACAAAGAGACGCTGGATATTATCAGTCCTTGATAAATAGACTTACATTTTCAGTCTTCACAGTTCATCTGGTCTGTTCAGCTCTCAAGGATACAAATTCAATCAATTTATAGGAATTGTTTCTTTCCTTACCTACATTTGCCATGAAGAGTGGAGGTTAACTATCTCTCAGATGAACAAAGCGAACTACAAAGTATGCTTCTCTGACCTGACAATTGGGATACTTGCAGTGCTCTTTATAACAGGCTGTATGCAGAGTACATATGAAAATTTCCAGAGTACATAATTTTATCACCCCAAAAGCCAACACTGATTTAATGTCAGCAGAATATTACGCAATTTTCTTAGGAACTGCAATGCTAAAGAGGCCAGTTTTAAGCTGGAAAACTCACCTACCATTGCTCAGAACTTAGTTATTTATGAAACTGCTTCTCACAAAAGCCATCAAAGCACATTTCTATAGAAACAATATTCCAGCTATTTTCTACAAGAGATGCTGCATTTCAGAACTTGTACCTTGCTAACATCCTGGTCTACCAAAACTGATGTACCATGTCAGTTGCACCATATCCAGAAAATAGTTGAGAGCAACTTGAGAGATGAGACAATCAAGTAGATAAATATACAAGGCTGTTACCATCTTTGCTGGGATCAGCATAAAAATTACATGGATGTTAAACTAAAAATAAATGAGGTCTAGTCCCTATCCAGCTTGTACAGCTATGTAAATTTCAGAAGCGTTAGCTGCACTGTTCAAACATCATCCTTTGTGCAACCACAAGCTACAGTACAATTCAAGAAATAATAAATGGCATCTTTTAATTTATCCTGTCTTTACATTTTGTGCTGCTGTTTACTGTTTCTCAAAGGTGGGTAAACAAGAGAAGCTACCAGTGTATTTGGTAATGTTTGCTATAGTAGTAGTATTTTAATTATCCATTTAACTATAAAAAGTTTTAAATACTTTTCCTTCCACTGGTATGGTAAATGCATTATACATAAGGACTGACCTGAATTTTTTCTTGTTTAACAGACTCATCTGAAATTCAAACTGTTCCAGTAAAAGTAAGCTAAGACAATGGCAGATTTGCCAACTCTGTCACTTTTTCAGCACTTTCTTATGACTTTCTGGGAAACACAGTCCAATTATTGCTTTTTTCCAGCTGCGAAGCTATGGCCTCAAACAGAGACTAGAAAAGAAACTGCTGTGGTTTTAAAAGAATGAACTGTTTTCTATTTTCTTTCATTTTTCTAGATGATACAAACTTGCTTCTTTATATGCTCTCACCATAAAATACATTTGTATATATTTCTTTCATATAAATTAGATATGAGCTGTTATAAAAAAAAAATGACAAAATGAAGCAAGCAGCACTTAATTCAGTTTAAACTGGTAAGGCTGCATGAAATAATTGATGTCCCCTTCTTGTTCTCCACAAGCTTCCTTCCTATAAGCAACACGATGGATTTTATAAGGTCCCCTGTTGGGAATTACTGACCTTTGTGGAGATCTCAGGTGATGAACTGGAAGGACAGCCTCTTACTTGGACCACTCAAAGCTCATCTTTGATATCTCTTCTTCGGGTGGGCACTGACAAATCCAAATGCTCACACCCATGACTACATTCTACTGTAAGTCTTTCTGATACACTAACACATTTCTTAGAAACCTGCTAACATGTAAACTGGGTGGCAGCATCTTAATTAAACACAGTATAAACACACTTTGTAAGGATTCCTTTTTTTTTTTTTTTTTTTTTTTTAAATTTACTAAGGCAAAAGACTTCAAAGAGAATCCCAAACTGCTCACACACAAAGGTCTTTTCTGACCTTAGTTGCAGATGAATAACCATATTCTATCTCAGGGCAAGTCATAATTTTTTGAATACAAGTACATGGCCCTCTTTGTGAACATGATTCTGCAGGATTCTGTTGGCATTACGGAGATTGTGGAAAATTACTGGAAGACAGCTTTGAGAACTTGGATTTGACTGATACGATTGATATTCTTAAGAGTGGAGCAGATGAACATTTAAATATACGACTTCTCTCATATGAGCAGCTCCACAGAGTAAGAAATTAATCCTTGCAGACAGTTAACAGGAGTTTTCCAGATTATACCTTGTGATTAAATGAACATTTGAATGCATATTGCGTGTTAAACTTGTAGTAAAAGACAACAAAATTAACTTTTCAATCAAAAACTTTTACAGACATTTCCAGATATTACACATGAACTGTTTGTTCATACAGATGTTAAAGGAAGATTACAATCCAACAAAAAGTTAAAATTTAAGTAATACCATTACTCTTAAAATACTTTTTGTGCATAATTTCAGGGTAGATATGCTCCAAATATTGAGATATATCTAAGTACATTAGTGGGCTAAATAGAAAAATCATTATTTAACACATTAGTTCTATATGTTTTTGTTCATTGTGACTTTTTATTCCACTGGAAAGTCAGTTAAATTTTCAAGAAAGCAAATGTTTCTCAGATACATTTTTGAGGAATGTTTAAAATTTGAATCTCAACATCACTTTTCATGGCAACATTTTTACTGTCACCCCTACATTTTGGCTTCAAAAAACTATTGCCATCCATCATTGCAGTTCAGACATAACATTTTCAAGGTACTTATTCTGTCAAATAAATTTAAAATTACCCATTTTCCAATTGAAGAGCTAGGGATTTAAAGGCTAAGCTAGTCCCTATATTAATTATATTTTTAAGTGCTAATTTAGAATGAAAATGTCAAAATAACTGAAGCCTTTGTTTTGTCTGCAAGAGCTGTTTCTCCCTCCTGAAAAAAAACCCACTTCTTTGCAAAAGCATTACATATCAAAAGATGTATCTGAGACATAACTAGACTCATTAAGATATAACGAGGTAATATCTTACTGCCAATATTTATAGAGAGCCTAGATATTTATTCTGAAGCACCAGAACAGTTCACTGACCATAAGATGTTCATGAATTAATTAAATACATACTTAGAGCATAAAAAGGCATTCAAAATTTAACGCCCTTTGAAAAGAGATTTTAAGCTTTTAATTATTTCAGGATATTAAAATAATTGTCAAAAAAATCTACTACAGACAAGCCCTGATGCTGCAATCCTGCTTGTATGATTATGCTGAAGTATTAAACGTTCGCTATTTTTTCTTCCCAGTTCCTGTATTCTAGTCCAAAAGTTATAGAAACTGCTTAATGAAGACTTCAGAAGGATAGCTGTGCTCATGCTCTGTCATTTTATAAAACAGTGATCACTTCCAATACCCACTTTTTTTGTAAGTACAAACACTTTTGATTCATGTTTATGTAAGAAGTCAACAGTGTAATTCACCCAGGAAAAAAAGAAAAAAAAGAAAAAAACCAACACAAACCACTACAGAGTGCACTGCCAAAGCAGAAATGAGCTGCTGCCAAATTCTGGGCGCTGCATTGCAACTTCTTGCTACTTAGCACTGCACACCCCTCTTGAGAGGTGCAAGCCATTTGCTCAGAATACTCTGCCTTCAGAGCACACAGCTTTACTCTTGCTTTACAGAGTAAGAGCTTATTTTAGAGTTTATTTTACTCAAAATAAGAAGGAAAGAAAAAAATTCACAGATTTCCATCATTTCCACAGTATGGAAGATCACACTACCAGATCCTAGATTTGTTTTGGCTTGAACAACATAGTGGCTGACACAGAACAGTTGTGACCAAGACATTTACATTCTTTAACCCTGGAACATTTCACATCTGTTTCTCCCTATCCAGGTGATATTCAGGCATCATCAGGAACAGCATCATTTACAAGCTAACACAGAACTATCTCTGACGAAAAACTGCAGTAAGCTTATTCACTCTCAAAAACTTGGTGCTCCACGTATGGTGTGTTTTTCCAGGTAAAATTCAGTTACAATATGAAATAGACAATACTATGACATCAATCCCCAGGCTGACAAAAACAGTCTTCTGTACCAAAAGGCTCAAATAGTCACACATACATTAAGACAAGCAGAAGATTCTTACTTCATACACTCCGGGAATATTAGTATGGCTGACTCTAATGAAAATAAAGTAAAATTAACCCAGAGATAGTAAAAACAAATCACCTCCCCTAGACATGTCACTGCTATGGATGAGTTACGGCACAAACACTGATCAGTAGACACATTGCAGAAACATAGACTACCCCACGTTGGAAGGGACCAGAGATCACTGAGTCCAACTTCTAACTCCACAAAAGACCACTCAAAATTCAAACTATGTCTGAGAGTTTTAATCCAAATGCTTCTTGAACTCCAGGACCTCAGTATTGTCACCACTGCCCTGGGTAGCCTGTTCCATGCCCACTACCCTCTGGTGAAGAACCTCTCCCCAACACCCAACCCGACCTTCCCCTGACACGACTCCATGCCATTCCCTTGGATTCTGTCACTGTCAGCAGGTAACAGAAATCAGTGCTGTCCCTTTGCTTCCCCCATGAGGAGCTATAGGCCACCATGAGGTCTTCCCGCAGCCTCCAATCCTCTGGGCTGAATCAAAGGACCTCAGTCATTTCTCGTACACACTGCCCTCTAGATCCTTTACCATCTTTGCTGCTCTCCTCTGAATGTTTATAGCCTTACGTCCTTCTTATGCTGTGGCACCCAAAACTGCACACAGTGCTCAAGGCATACAAGCAAGCTTCTGTACAGCAGATACAGTCTTCTCAGGGATCTGCTGGAAAAAGTCCCATGGGATAAGGGCCCTGGAGATAAGAGGGGGCCCTCTGACTTTACAGGACTAGTTTCTGTGGCAGTGGGAGACTTGCACTATTAACAGCTTGCATTTAGTATTATATAATCAAATAAGCACCCCAATTCAATTTCTGCACTTCCATAGGTTAAGGGCCTTTATACCGTAAGAACCTTAAAAGTAACAGTTGGATAGAAATAAACCTCCCTGGTGAGCTCAAGATTGGCTAGATAGAAAACATATCTACTGCCTGACTTGGTTATCCTTACGAGTGCAGACTGCCAACTGAGGCAACTGGATGTACAGGAAGAAAAAAAGCCAAGCCACGAGTTCTGCAAAACTTCCTGGAAATGTTGTTCCACAAACAATACGAATCTAAGGCACAGAAGGGAAAACATCTTTAAATCTGTAATTGGGTGCTAATTAATTTCAGATTAAATCTTGTATCAAATCACCACATATTCCATATTATATGTTTATAATCAGTATCCAAGATAAAATCACATTAAGATATAAGTGAAGAACAGCAGCAGAATTTAACATCAATAGAAGTAATTATTTTATTCCGATCTGAAAAAATCCTACTTTATGTTTTTGTAATCAGAAAGTAAAACTTACAATACAAATAGATACAGTAAGCAAAGAGAAAACACTGAGTAGTATCTTTCAAATATAATTTTATTTGAATCAGTGTCAGTATGTAAACCACCGCCAGTAAATAAATAGAGCTGTAGAACTAGACGAGACTCATTTCTTGCACTTTAATTTTTCTGTCTGCAGTTTTGTGCAAAAATAATCTCAGGCTCTCCACTTATACTTATTTTACAGGCTCTTCTAATATTAACTCCAGCTCCTCTGGATGCTTCATCTCACAGTCTGCTTACACACAGCCACACTTCCCTCCCCACCTTGTGGCAGACAGGTAGTACAAGAAAATCCTTGGCCGTATTCAGGCCCAGAAGCAGACAGGCTCACCAGCTGGCAAGTCAAGCAGTATTTCTTATTGGACTTCCATACGTACCCATATATTTTCCATACCTTCTAGAAATTCAAGCATACAAAAAGATACATTCTGTCAGAGTTTGACTGAAATTAACAGACAGGCCCAAGAACTATCTGAGGGCTGATAAACCAAAAGGCACAAATCCAGCTTGTCTGGGTGTACTACAGACTCACAAGCTTCTTACCTGTTGCTTCTGGGCATGCACAACTGCCTCACCTTGATTGGCTACATATCACCTGAGTGTGGATTTATAAACAAAGTGGAAAAAAAAATCATCATGGTATCTGACAGATTGCTCAAACACAGCGTTCAAACACAAACCTACCAACTGTATGAAATTAAAATGACCTTGACAAGGAAAGCAACAATGGTAGCATTAAGCCTTTAAATCATTAAAGCACTCACTGAATTAACTGTTCAGCTATCCCAGAGGCGCACAGACCCATCATCTTAGCTGCCTCACCCCTGATTTCATAGGGCTCCTAAAACATTTGCTGTTCTGCACAGAGAGAATACTATGCAACAGCAACATAAATTAAGTGCCAGGAGGAACACAAGATACTAAACAAACAATGGGAGTATGAGAACTGTTGGCATTCCTAGCAGTATGGGGTCCAGTCAAGCTAGTATGCTTAAAGAAGAGAAAACTCAAACACAGTTGGCTAAGCTGTAAGATGGAAAAAGTACAATTAACAAAAACCTTTCTTTATTGGCTTATCAGATGTTGTTGTTTCTTCTCCTCCATCAAATCTAACTAAAGGAAAATAAGAAACTAACATATTGTACAACTACATATAGTGCTCATTAGTTTCAGATGGTTTGCAATCATCTGCTAAGCTATCTTCACCATTAGCTGAAAGTACCAGAAGTACTTACCTAGCTTAGAATGTTTATAAAGCACCCATAGTTATCAAGCTTGTGAATTTTCAGACAACAATGCCTGAAAACCTAAAGAAATTATCTCTTTATCTGTTTTAAGTGTAATTGTTCTCCAGTCCATTTCTTACGCAGAAGTGCAATTTTAATTTCTATTTGGTAATGAAAAAATCTGCCAAGAAAAGTTGTTACTTATCACTTCATCTGCCCACATTTATTATAAATGCATAGATTAATTTTAGTTAATTACTTTTATGTGCTTTACTTCCATGCTTAAAATGCTGCAGTTCCCGGTGAAAAGCTTGCCAAGTTATGATAACATCATTAGATCCTCTACTTTTGTAATGTTTTAATTAGACAGTCTGAATGCACAAGCTTGTGATTACATTAACATCCAAAATACTGTTTCTCTCACTAAATGTAAAAAGATCTAAACTTTGGTTTCATTTTTGGCAAAGACAAAGTGATCATTTAAAATTCAAACGCAGCTTTTAGGCCATCAGAATATATTTTATAACATCCACCAACAATGCATCTTACACTGCATATGATGAATAATCAATGCAGAATACTTTATCTGGAATGGCAACCAGCAAGCTAATAGCTTATTTACACAAACAACGTTGTCTATTCATAACAAGTATGGATTGCTTGCATGTAAGTTCCATCACCAAAGACACCAAGAAAAGTTTTACTTTCCCATCAGCTTCTGCCATCTCTCCTCACTCCATAGGTGCTACACATCAGCGCATCGTTAATTTGGTAATCCAGACATGCTGCTCTCTGCATTCTTTACAGCAAAGGATAGTAAACCTCTCTGGACACGATTCTTGTCTTTCTGTACATCATGAATACACACACATTACCTAGCAGGTACTGTGAATATTTAATTTATTCTAGAGGAGCATTTTAAGGTGACGCTGGCAGGTGCTGTTGACTCAGAAAATGAGCCTACAGTAAGCATAAGGATGGTGTGCGCTTTTATTTATAGAACGATGAATGACACCATTTCTCCCCAGACCAACTCAAATCTATACTAGACAGATTACTTTATCATCTTCATCTTGCCTTCACAGCCCATATCATACCAAAATATTATCAGTATTCACCTTTTACAGCTTCAAAAAATGGGAGCCAACAGTGAGGTGGCAGAAGAATCAGAAGGAATATCAGAAAACAAACATGAGAAATTAAAAAAAATAATCTAAGAAAGATTTGAGATTACGTGTCTCTCTCCTTTATAATTATTTTTATTTTGTTCTAATTAAGATTGCATGACAGTGTAGCATGATTTGAAATCAGTTTTTGAGAGGAAGCTGATATGAAGATGCAGAAGGCATTCTGACCACAGCACAGGAGAAAAGAATTCCTCCCTTTCTCTTTCTTTTGTTCTCTCTTTTATGAGTAATATCTATACAGTAAGTTGGATTTCAGAATTCCAAGGAAAGAAAGAGTCCTTAGAAAGTGAAACAGCCAACAGTTTGATAGGCTGCAAGATGTGCATATTTGATGATAATATTAAAAAGGTTATGTGCAAATAGCTCCTGCAGCCAAAAATGCAGCTGTCAATAAACACTGAGCATAGTCACCAAACCACAAGTGAATTAAAACACAATGATCTTCTATTTATTCTGAAAACACCATGAAACATACAGAAGCACGAACAGGAAGTCCATTTTGCTCCATCTAACTCCAACTTAAGTTTAAAAATCAAAACTTCTTACAGTTGCAAAGTTGAACTATTTTTGTTTCATGGTTAGTCACAGTTCTTTTAATTTTCTTTAGTAATTGCTATTAATGTGATCTTTCAGAAGAAATACATACCTCAGATATTAGTTAGCAAAATGTGTGCTCCAGAACTTTTCTTCTCAAAGGTTTAAACTCAAATTAGAACTGATATTCAAAAGGAGAAATTGTTTTTTAAAACAAACACCTTCCAGAACACTGTAATCATAGAACAAAGAATGATGAAACACATAATCAAGGTTCTGGCCTCCTAATGCCCAGTGTTTCAGAGAGCTAATTAATTTTTCATTTTATGTTCTCCTTTCCAATGCTGTTCGTGTAATTCTTTGCCAAGCTGAGAACTGCTTTACTGATGAAGGCAGAAAGCCTACAGAGCTGAAGTCTTCAATTGCAAGCCATAGGAAACATTTAAAGAAAGACTACTAGAAATGGGACTTAAAATGAGAAATTATCCACAGCACTCTGCTAGTTACTAATGTTTAATACAAAAAGAATGAAAAGCTATCCTCTCCTTTGTTTCCCTGCATAAAATTGAAGATGTGTAAGAATGAGAAACAGCTTACATTTTCAAGATACTTTCCAAAGGCTTCAAAAGCTGTAGTCATGCAAAACACTTGGACAAATTACAGCTTTTCTGAAACTCTAAGGGGATGACAGAACTCTGAAACAGGCTGCCCAAGAGAAAAGTGAGGTCTGCTTCTCTGGAGAAATTCAAAACCCATTTGAACCTTCCTGTGCAACCTACTCCAGAGAACCTGCTTTAAGATGGGGGTTGGGGAAACCTGATCTTCAGAGGTCACTTCCAACCCTTACAATTCTGTATCACTGTGTTTCTGTGACAATTTCAAAGTTAAAAAGGTATGCACCCCTTAAATAGGAAAGCACTTAGAATACAGTTTAAAGGACATCCAGAAATATAAATACAGTCTTTGAAGATAAAAAGCCTACCATCACTGAATGCATAATACAAGACTGCACAAGATTTCACAAAATAAAAATAGAATGTTCTATTAAGTGACAATTTATTGAATTGCAACCTATTGCATATTTGAAGGAATTTTACTGAAGATTTCTTAAAGAATTTAATGGAGAGTTAGCATAGGTAAGCTGACTATTCTGACAGTGTCAGCTAAGGCACTGCAACGTCTTCAGATGAGTTTTTAGAAGAGAGGGAGCCATTCTTCAACCTTAATTTTCTGTTTTACAAATACATCTTGCACCATTATATAAAGTCTTCCATTAATTCTGAAAATCTGAGGGATACTCTTGGAAAAAACACAGTTTACTAGTCAAAAATTGTTCTTCAAATTGAATCAGTGTTGTCAAGGAATACATCAGAATTTCAACATCAACTGCACTTATAGCTGAAAAGGTAATGAGCTGGTAAAATAACCATATATAAGAACATAATACGAACAGATTGAAATTAATGCCTTTCTCAACTTTACAGTTTGTCCTCTTTAAAAATGCCAGAGTTGTCTGTAAGATACAGTTACTCTTCAGCAGCTCCACTTGATAATTAGGTGTTCTACCTTGCAATAAAACAGAAGTATTTATCCCACAGTGAGCTACCAGCAAAATCCATACTAAACCAATATAACATCAAATACTCTCCTACTGTGGGTACTGACAGTCGTCAAACCTATCAAAAGCAGTTTGACTGCCAATTACTTGCCACTATCACTACCACTAAGGCAATGCTAAACTTGGGATATGGTGCTGAAACACCTAACAAGCTTTTTGTTCCTCAAGACCTAGAGAAATAAAAATAGTAAAGTGCTAGAGGCTTACAGGTACACATTTCTTTTAACCTAAATACTTACCAACTAACAATGTTACCTTCTTCTAACACACTGACTGTTGAGAAGTATTTGTGATACAAAAGAAAATTATAATTAATTTACATATCTTATAAAATAGCAATCTAGAGTAAAAATAATAAAAAGCAATATAAAAAGAACAAAACAACCAACTCCCACAAAAACTACAAAGTGACCAATACTGCTCACGGTACTCTTTGAAGGGACAAAGGATGGCAACAGACTTGAGCTGAAAACTTTCAAAACAAAGGATGTCTTAGCTTAGAAGCGTTATGGCCACGCATAGGAAACATCCAAAGAAAAATAAGACCTTTTAATAGCTCTTGCCCAGAATTCTCAGTTATTTTTTTTTAAAGGTGGTGACAGAAAGTGTCTCGAGTCGTGTACTTCTGGACCAGAATTGTCTCAGCAGACAGCTACAAAGGATATTTAGTGCTCAGCAAACACTCTGGGTTGAATCAACTTGAAGCACACTTCCTGTTATTCCAGTGTGTGGATCACAACAATCCTCTAAACTCTCTGCTCCTGCAAAGCCACTCAAAGTTCTCAGCTCCCCAGAACAAAATAAAGCATATTCTGTCAAAATCAGTATATATGATGATGTATGTACATCTTAAATCGCTACTGACTTGACAGATAAAGAAATAAATAGAGAGAACACCTCTCTTCAGCGTTTGTATCACGACATGAATGAATTCTGGACAAGTACACAGTTACTTCACAGAAATTGTTTTCTCAACGTACCCAGTGCAGGCATAACTCACAGGGAAGAAAACAGATACTTTTTTTTTATTTTTCTACACCCTAAGCACTGCCTTTCCTACCCTCATCACTATTTCTTCAGCAGTGTTTTACTTTATGCAGAGTTCAAATAAAGCCAAATTGCGGCAAATACTCCTTTTTCTCCCCCCAACATTCTTCTACCTCTTTGCATTGTGCGTGTGTCAAAGCTACTCTGTTTGAAAATGGCTGTGGCTTAGAAAAGTCTTAGTACTTTCTACTTAAAAAAATGAAAGAAAGTAAAAGCCAGTTAGTATTATCAACGTAATGAGATTTGACTGAGCAGTCTGAAGGCTTCTATCGTAAGCGTTTTTCTAAAGCAATATTTTCTCTTACAGATTCAGTAAGAAATTTTCCACTTTTTTCTATACCGATTAGAAGATTAGAGGATGGAAGTTTCTCATGTATTTTGAAAAGATTATAATGAGCATTATAGTATTACTGACAGTCTTCTATAAAGCATGTTTTGATAAACATCAGACATGGTAAGTGATAAAAACACATGCAAACACTCCAAACATTAGAATCTGAGTCCACAAAAGCAAAGCAAAGTCAAATCTTGCTTGTGTGCACTCATCAGAAATGTGCAGTACAAAACTTAATGAAGGTGTAATCAAGAAGGCCCAAATCCTTTGTGGATGAATTCACATTCATTGTAGCATCATTCAATACTGGAATTGAGTAAGTACAATAATTACCTACAACACCAGAATGATCTCTAGGTGTTTACAGAATCATGTAGTTCCATTTGTCTTCCTCCTTCCAAGAAGATGAGGTAGGCAGAAAATAATCTATGGACAGAAAACAGTGAGAAGAAATCAGAAACAAGGCACTGAAAAAACCTTGAGAACAGACTGCCTTTTCTATTCAGTCAGAACTTTCATTTGTCCCTCAGTTCATAACCTGAAAGAGATTAAAGTATGCCACTGAGCAACTGTCACCTCAGATCCTTCCACAATTTACGTAAATTACATATACAATAAACTGTTCAAAGAAAGAGAAGGAATGAGTATGAAATCTGAATACATAAACTCTCAAGAAACACTGTATTACAAGATTAATTATAATTATTTTTTTTAAATAACCTTAGTACATTTTCACTACTTTGCCTAGCTGTAGCTCCAGGAAGAATCCAGCCTGCTGAGACAGCACACATCCTCTTTTTGAATCAAAGTGACCACAGACACTTTAAGAAAGAAAACAGCCCTGTAAGGCACCTGCATGCATAATGTGGTATCTAATATCTGACCTTCAACAGTTTGATCTTTCCTACCAGGTGCAAGGACCTTCCAGCTGTGAGAACAGTAACATGAACTCACCTGGAGCCCATAACCTCATCACTTCTACATGGCTGCATTTGTTAAGGCCATGCAGCCAATTAATACAATTATTTATGATCTCCAGTTGCTTTGTTGGTTATTTTGAATGAAAATTTAACAACAATTTTGTTCCCACAGAAAAAAAGCAAATAGTGGATAGCGAGGTTTGCAGTTAATTCATTCCTCCATTTAGCTGTAATAAAAGGGAAATCTAGCTGATAAAGAGGAGGCAAACCTACACCTTATGTTTTGTAAAGGAAACACAGCAATTTCCTAAAAGCTGAAAAATCTCACATTATTGGGTGATGTTTTGTCCATTTAGGTAATTTCCCTTATCACAACTGAACTACGTCAATACCAACATGGAGTATCAGAACCACTGATACTGGGGATCTAGAGCCAAAGAATTGGCACAGCTTCATCCAGTGTGCGTCACCAGTTAGCAACAGTTTGCAATCAGCTTGAACCATAACAGCTTAAGCCAAGATTTTTTTCAATCTCTGTGGATTTTCTTCTTATTTTATATTCATATTCACTGCCTTTCTAACACAACACTTTAAAATCTACATGCTGGCAGGGTCCAGCAGCAGACCTGCCCTTCCAACAGACGTCCTCAAAAGACAGTCTGATGATGCTGAAGGGCAGCAGATGAAAGCACTGCCTCAGCTGAGGGTTACTGCCATCAGTTTGGGTCTGTCCTCCATTGTGCTGCTTAACATTGTTCAGCAAACAGAAAACAGGAAAGGCGTGAAGTTGGAAATGTGATCTCCGCTATCAGGAATGCATCTCTGAAGTTCAAGCTTTGTTGTTCCTTTTCCTTTTTTTTTTTTTTTTTTTTGCTTTGTTTTCTTTTTGTGTTTTAAAAAAGTCTTTATCTGCGTGCATCTCCCGGAGTTCTGCTGCAAAAACACCTTCACAAGAACGGAAAGGACGGTTCCGGGAAAGATCACTGAACACATCTCGTGATCCGTTTTCCAACGTGACGCATCCCCACAACACAAAGCGTTTGTCTCTGTAAAAGCTGCCGACCTGACCGCGAGTTCAAGCTTTTTATCCCTATCCACGCTCGTAACAAGACCCGAGCGGCAGCTCTTACTGAAAACAACACTTAGATGTCTTCGCTTCGGACAGCGGGAAGTTGGAGCACCAGCGGGCTGACAGCCGCTCCGCCCCTAACGGTGCCAGCCGGGGCACCCTGCCCGGGGCACAGCGCGCCGCGGCACCGCCGCCCGCCCGCGCACCGCCGCACTCCCTCCCCGCTCGGCCGCGGGAGCCGCCCCCGGAGCCCTCCTCCTCCGCGCTCTCTCCTCCCCCAGCCGGCAGCCCCAGCCCCCTCTCCTCGCCGTCGAGCTCCCGCCGCCCTCTCACCTCTCGCGGTCCGGGAAGGGCCAGGAGAGAGAAGAAAGGAGGGAGAAAAAAATAAAAAAATAAAAAAAATCACAAGGGAGGCCCCGGCACCCCCCGCCCTCCCGCTGCCGCTCTGCTCTGGGGACGGCAGCGGGAACCGGGAGGCCGCTTCCCGCCGCTAACGGGTCCCCATGGGCCCCGCCGCCGGCCCCTCCCCGCGGGCGCGCTCCGGCGGCTGCGGCCCCGGGGCCGGCCGCGCACGCGAGGGGAGGGGCGGGGCGGACCCGCGGCAGGGGCGGGGCCTATCGCCACGCCTACTTCGCACAGCAGGCCCCACCCCCCGGCCTGAGCGGGTGGCCCGCGCACCGCCCCAGCCAGCGGCCCCGCTTCCGGGCTGCTCCCCTCGGCGCCGCGCGCCCCCTGTCGGCTGGGCGGCGAAGGGAGGCTCTGGTCCGCCTGTGCGGTTTTCCTTAATTAACACGGGTGCAGACCTCGTTGTGCGCGCTGGGTACCCTTTCTGTATTTTGACACAGCGAAGCGAATTATTTGTGTCGTTCTGTCCGTCCTCCATTTAGTTGAAATAAATCAGCAGTGACACAAGGCACAACATTTAACCTCCTCTCATGGCACCGTGTAGTGCTGTGGCAGCCTGTACTCACTCTTTAACAGACACTCTGACCTCTGCCGCACTCCTCATAGCACCTTACCACTGACTTCTGCCACCCAAAGGGAGAATAATTTTCCAAATTAATAGACTGTGTGACAAGTCAGATGTGCCTCTGACTGATAAAGCTGATTTAGAGGTGTGCGAGATCATCGGTGAAGCATGGTGGGACGTGTTTGAAGCAGATGTATGTCGGGCTTTCATTGCCTAATTTGTAAGAACATGCAGCCTACGTGGCTGAGTGCTCTGTCTGCCTGTGGTCTTCATGACTGACTCTGAAAGATTTACTCCATTTTCACTAAATTGCACTGAGAAGTAGTGTTTTCAAAGACACTAATTGCTTCAAGCTGTGGAAAAATTATTAACTAGGTGGACAGAAGTGTCCCCCAGCAGGAAAACTCCCGCTTTTCACTGCAGTCAGTGGTCAGTCCAGGCAGACACCTGTTTACACACACACAGCTGTCTTGGGGTAATCATGTGTAGGCTTAGGATGTCCTTGGGGTGCAGGGACAGGTCCTGTGCCATTCTCCTGAACTGGAGACTGAGCTAAAATGTGCCTGAAGAAAGTCTGAGTGTCTTAGAAAGGCATAGACATGCACATTACTTGCCAAAGTCCTCCTGCAGTTTCTGAAAGACTTTTTCATTGCAACTGGGCGAAAGGGGTGGGTAAACACCAGCAAAACCTAGGAAAGTATAAATAATATGGGAGATATTTAAGTGCAGCACAGTCTCTCATGGTGTAGAGCTAACTTGCTAAAATGGCATATAAACGGTGCTGTGGTTATAGTTTATATTTTAAAGTCATACTGGTGACTTTCGCTGCTAGATGTGGCTCTGAGTGATGATCCAGCTGTAGCTGTTCCTGTCCATTGCAGAGAAGTTGGACTGGATGGCTTGTAAAGGTCCCTTCCAACTCAGATGTATTATGTATTATTACAATAATTGCTACTTAGGTTATAACCTGGTGTCCAAATAAAATTAGTTCATTTTGCTTTCTTTTAATTGATTTCATCACATAAAGTTGCTACATTTAAAATTTTGTGTTAACAAATTTGTATTCATTAAAGCTCCAGCAAAAGTCCTTCTATAGTGGGTTAAATTCCACCTGGCCTTACTCAACTTTTGAGGCAACTAGATAACATTTGGGGCATTTCAGGTTCATGGGACATTTCTTATTTTAACTTCAACGGCATTGCTTCTGTTTGGCAGTACTCACTATTTAATGGGTTGTAGGAAAAATTCTGTCAGAAAAGAACTGCATTAATTAATTGTCTCATACTCTAGATGCTCGATATTTGAGAAACGTTGTTTTTACATATGCATTATCCAGGATAATTTTATACAGAATATTCCAGAAATATTCTTTGCAGTCTCATCTAGATTTCACTTTTCTAACTGGAAAGTTAACTGTAAAATTATGACTACTAAGTATAGAAATAGTAATGGCTCTTTCCAGACCTCCCATGATGTAAAGGTTAATAACATGCTGAAGACACAGTACAAATTTGCAACACATCTGCTGTCCTTTGAGAATAGAGCAGCAATGATACTACGAACATCTCATCCTCAGTTCGTTGGACTTAAAACGTTGCTTATTTACCATATCAGTAACTTGAAGTTGTAATGATTGAATCACCAATCTATTGAAGTCTTAAAGCTACAGTAATA
The DNA here is from genome assembly GCF_019238085.1 of Lagopus leucura. Classification (NCBI taxonomy): domain Eukaryota; kingdom Metazoa; phylum Chordata; class Aves; order Galliformes; family Phasianidae; genus Lagopus; species Lagopus leucura. The sequence goes on from NW_024962264.1 coordinate 48,888,035, forward strand.
CATGAAGTTAAATGTCATATGCACACATCCTGGCCCCAGTGCACATGTATATAAATGAAACAATAAATTCTACATATCTGACTCATCTGACTTATTTTTTAGTGAAGCTCTGACTTTTTTTTTTTTTTTTTTTTCAATCTTCTTGGCCAAAGGAGAACAAAATTTCTTCACAAAGATGATTATATTATTGTTCAGAAGGTATGTGAAAATGGCCATTAGGGGATGATGTTCCTAAAACAAAATTGCCCCAGATGAATGAAATGTTTTCTATGCGTTAGTTTTCTTGTATTTTCATCCTGATACATTAATTTTATCTTCACTTGAATCATTCTCAGACAAGCCAACATAAGGACAGAACTACTCTCTCTACAACTTAACGTGACGAGTAAAAGAAAAAGTCATATTAGAAAAAGGAAATGCATAGATGTTGTTTTGCATAAAGCCCACACCATGCTGAAAGCTAAACCAGGAAGGAAGTTGCCACCACTGTGCTAGATGGGAGTGCTTCAGTGGCATGTGCTTGATTTTAAGAAAATCAGAACTCTTCAGGTTAGCACTAGGAGTACTCACCATGTTTATTTTATGTTTACCTGAGTTTTTCAAAGTCCATGAAGGTGAGTGATCAGCTTTTAAAGGACCCCTTGCTTGTTCTGAAGTCTAATTGCAATTGAAAAGTTGTCATGTGCTTTCCTGAAAGTGATAGTTACGATGCTATACTTGTATGAACTGTGTAAGTCGTATATATAGATTGTTTTCTTTAGATTTTTAACAAACAGAATTCATTATATGTAGTAATTTGAAAAGAGTTTGCTGTTCGTTTATGTACATTGCAAAATTTCTGGTCACTATATGCATATAACTGTACTTTTCACTTGCTTCCTCATTAAGTTAGTAGTTGAAAGGTGTATGTTAAGAAGCAGCTACCCATGTCTTTAAAAAATAAGTTTTCTTAAAAATCTCTCAACACAAATGCCTATAAATCTTCATATGGTTAACCTATGAAGGAGATACGCAGAGGATGCAGAGGTACCACGATAAAAAAGTAGAGCAGAATTGGTATTATAGCTCAGTGAAGCAAATCTGTTAACAGAAATCCCAAATACTGGTGATCCCGAAGGTCAATAATGTATTTCAGATGAATACAAAATATGTGAGTGTAACTAATGCATTCAGCACTTTCTTAAAAATTCATAAATAAATTAATATTAAAATAGCTTTGTCACAGCTGTTCCTAAGTAAGGTTTTGTATAAGACAAATCTTATAATAAAAAGAATCCCCTTGACAGCTGGTGTGTTCCTAGACATCACTACATTATTTATGAAGCAATTTCTTTATGAAGTAATTTTCTGGAAACAAATTAATACCAAATATACCAAGATTTGTTTGCTTACATTTACATTTTTACATTGATTCACCAAAACCAGCCACTGTGACGGTGGCTGCAATATAATATATAGTTTTTCATAGGTAATAAACCAACGAACTTTTTAAGCTATCGTAAGTTTCAAACATTATGAAAACAATCATTCAGTTTAAGATGTTGGAATAATGAATGTTTTACCTCCACACAGAAGTGATCAAAGGACTTAGTAGCACAGACAATGCAAATAAACAATGCCATGAATATCAGCAGAAGAAAACATTGACATTACTGTCAAACATCCAAGAGTAATTGCATTTTTCCACTGTAATTGTCCTAGATTATTCTTCTTGGAGTTGCTTCACACTGCAATAACACGATTGTTGCAATGCTGAAATTTATGTATGGTCTTAATCACATTATGTATAAATTGAATATGAGCAGCGCGCTGCACAGAATTGTATTTGGAAGATTAGAATCATAGTCATATTTTGGATGTTGTAAAAACTATAGAATAATATGAAAGACTGTGCAACGTCTGAATTATATGAGAAAGTAAATACACTGAACAATTTCATATGAAAATTTCAAGGAATTTGGTTTCTGGTTCACTGAAAACCTTCTGGGAACTGCTTTTAATCCAAAGTGTGTAGCAGGCTTAAAATGTACAGAATTACTTTCCTATAGGTGTTTCAAATTGCTGGCTAGGAGGCTGTGGACATTACTTCCCCACAAAAATTTGTTACTGGAAATCTTCACTGCCATGTAAAAGGCAGCCACTGTGCCTTCTATGATCGGCTCCTAAATGAGTGGTTGAGACCTTGTTTCACAGGCTTGTCTAAGATCACATTAACACTGCAGGTACTTCAGGTTTTTAATATAATGTAAGTGAAAATTTGAATTTTTTTACCCTAGGGAAAGTTGTGGCATTTATTTTGACTCCAGAGTGGGAATAAAATTGAAGATTATGCCTTAAAGAGACTTTGTGGGAAAAATCTAACCCAAGCCATTAAAAGCTTATCGAAAGAAAACAGTTCAGCATCACCAAAACTGAAACTTGTTTCCTTCAAATTCATAAAGCAACAGATCTATTTGGCTGAAAGTCTGTGAAGCTTTACATTACCTCAGTTTAGAACAAAATGTTGCTGTTTTTTTGGAGCCCGATGCTCTCAATTCTGGTCCCGTCCTCTGGGTCTGGTTATTTGATGGACTGTGTCCACTATAAATCTATCATTGTGTACTCCCCATGTTGTACTGTAGGCCTCTGCCATCTCTGACATGTTGTGTGTTTGCTACCATTTCTGCAAAGAAGTGATAAAAATGCGATTTTGTATACTGCTGAATTGATTTGAAACTGAGTATCATAGATCAAAAGAAAAAAAAAATAGTTAAGCTAATCCAAAATGAAATATTTATTATTTTCTTAAGGCGAATAAGTTTTTTTTACAAATTCAGATTTTCCCTATGAATAATTTCATTTTAATAGAATTGGATTTTCAGTAGAAAACAGAACAGAAAACTAAATAGAGGCTTAGTAAAGGATTTAATAACCAGAGAAATTCTTAATATTAAGTATGCGGGTTACAGATTTTTCTCAGAGGATGGTAAGTACCCTCCCTAACAGTACAGCATTCAAACTTTTCCAATCATTTAGCATACTCTTTACGCTCTGTAAATTGGCTAGCATTAGGCAGCTCTTGAGCCTGTTTGGTCATGCGGAGCATAAGATGCAAAATGGAATACATGGTGCTGTGCACAGACCCCCTGACCACAGTCAGCAGACTCCCACGTCTATGTACAAACTCAGTGAAAGGGGCCTGGTGGGGAACTGCCATTTGCTGACCTTGAAAGCTGTGGCAGTAGTCTTTGATCAGTTCCCCACCTGCATGCATGCCTTGCCAGGAAGGTAAACATTTTCCATCCGATGTTGGCTCATCTGACTGGAAGATGACTGCCCAGACCACCTCTTCCAGCTGGAAGAACTGAGAGCCTGCTCCACTCCAGGATGGTCAGATCAAAAGCATTTTGAGGAAAATATTTTGACTTCCCTAATGGAAACTTAAAATCTTAGATTTTTTCTTACCCACATATATAATATCTTGCATTTCAATGTGTTATGTTTTATGAGTTTATCACATTCTTATGTAATGATAGTAAAGTGAAGGTAACTGACTTTGGCACTGGATTTTGGATTTTATTTCTGTTCCTGCCTGAAATCCTTCACCGATCTGTTTCTGAGGCCAGTCAGCTCTGATATGAGCACAGATGGCTGTTGAAACTGTCAGATTGCAGATGAGTACTGGAGCAATCAAAGGCTGTTTTCCTGTCTATATGTAAGGATTTATGAACATATCACTCATAATGAGTGTTAGATGCAGAATTTCCACATCACAGACATGCAAAGATACTACCAGAATTGGAAGGTTAGCTAATATACTATGGGTTAGCACTACATCAACTCATGGGAGGGATTATTTGTGTTCATAAATACATATTTCATGTTGGAGTCCCAGAAGATTTTTAATCTTCAATTTCTTTCATACTGAAAAAATAGTTCAAGGTTAACTCAAGTAGAAATACACAGTTCATATAGGAAAGCCTTGCTTTAATGTAAAAGACGTTTAAAATAACATGCATTAATAATTAAAACTATGTGGGTTTTTTTTTGTTATTTGTTGCATTAATGTGCTTCAGCTGCAGTAATTTGGTATTGAAATTCAACTAGCAAAAACACTGTGCATTAAGTTTAATGATTGAATAGAAAAAAAGCAGGAAGGGTGGCTGGAGGATTCAGCAGTATTTCTGTGGGTTTAAGTGTCACTGGAGAGAAAGTTTTCATTCTCCTAACTATTTTACAGTGTGATCACTCTGGTGGGTTGCAACTGCATGGTTGCAGGGCTATGTTTCCTGTTTCAAACACAAGTGGGTTTCATTTTCTCTTCAAGCACGCTGAAATTTGAACAACTTTGAAACAGGAATGACACTAGAGATCACCACAAATGCAATTCAGTCAGTACTGAAAGATACTCCATGCAACTCAGTAATAAAATCCAAAATGTATGTTGGGAAAATATTCTCTGCTTTCTTCTCCTTGCTTGATGGTGCATGCAGTATTCTGCCATAACCCTCAAGAAGTGCATTTCATTGTATGATGGTTAAAGGGTATTTTACATGAAACTTAAATGCACTTACTTACCCATGTACTCTAAGAGATGGTTTTGCTAATACAGTACTCTTTGTTTTTCAGCTAACACTGTAGTCGTATCGTGCATGGATACCTGTTCATTAAATAGCACCACCTTTCCACTTTGTACTTTTAATAATTCTTGCAAAAGATCGCTGCAACAAAAAAGAAAAAATCAGATTGTGTTACTGAAGACCATTGTAAATCATTCAAATTTCCAAAATATTCCATGTATTTGCCTGTCCTCTAGTAGGGAACAAAAGTCAAATACTCAGTACTCAGAGTCTGAATCCAGCAGAGATGTGAATGTTGATCATCAAGAATCAAGATCAATAGATAAAAAAAGTAAGTAGGAAAAGCAAAGTACTTTATTTGGAAGTAGTTAATTATAGCATAAGATGCATGGCTTGATTTGGTAGTTAAAGATGATAATATGGCGCTGGTTCTCCATTGTCTTTGCAAACTCTACAGATACTGCTGTTGTTTGGTTGGTTGTTTTTTTTTTTTGGTTGGTTGGTTGGTTTGATATTTTTTTTCCTTAATAGCATTCTTTGCATTGCTGCAAAACATAGGTTTTTTGTCGTATTTGTAGCAGCAGTAATTCTTGGCTGTGAGTGCTGATTTCTTTTCTTTGAGGATCTTGTGTACGGGGGAGCATTCATTATCTTAAGGTCTGCAAGGAGTGCTGAGAGATTGCCTTGTCCAACTATTCCAACTATTGCTGTTGCAAATTTGACCCCTACCAGCTGGGTTTTATGAATGCATTTTGATCTCTTTTTTTTTTCTTGCTGGATTTTATAAAATATTTATTTGTAGAGTTCTATAGTTTCTGATGAGTTTTCTTGGTAGGTTTAATTTTAAGAGTCACTGTGGATCTCTGCTTGCTGATGGCTAATATTATATGATGAAAATTTGCAATCAAGTATCTGAAGAAATAAATTGAAGATGGTAACTACTTAGATGGCAGCTATGCAGAAATTAAAAGAACTAAATGACCATTTTTGTGCATATAATCTATAATATCCATAAAGAGTTAGTGGCATTTCTTGTTTAATAGAAGGCAGCACTGAATAAGGACAGGCCCAGCAGTATGAAACACTTAGCAACATCCACCGTTTTTCAGAGTAGTAGCAGTATGTTCCTTCTGTGCCTTATGCACTTGCAGTGTATCTGAAAACATTTGGAGGAGGAGAAGCTTCTGAATTCTGCTCTCCTAACATTGCCAGCAACAGGGGCAAGAGGCCAAGACCTGAATGTGAGAAATGCAGTTTTCTTTAAACTGCATCGTTTCCTTACTGAAAAATAGAGCTGTCCTTCCAAGCGTGGACAATACCAAAACAAACAAATGTGTGGACAAACTCTGTTCTCATTGATACACATACAACTCTAACACTTCTGACAATGTCTCATTTACCTGTATTTGTTGTTAATGTTCCACAAGCCTCACAGCTTGTGGTTTGAAATGAAACAAAGGCTTTCTGCAACTAATAGCACAGGAGCTGGATGTGCACTGCAGATTTCTATCATTGTACAGCTTTTATTGTTTCTTTTCTTTCATAGCTCAGTTTTTTGCTTTGTTAGCTTTGACAACATGTAACAGAGCAATAACAACAACAAAAGATTTGAAGCTAGTTATAAAATTAAAAAAAAAAGGCAATAATTTGCTGAGGAAATGTATTTTTTAAGGATAATCAGTACTCCTCATAACTGTTCAGGATCCTTACATCCTTTTGTCCATTTTATTATAGTCAGTAATGTAAAAATGCACTATTTATTTTCTTAAATAAGACAGAGAATATATTTTATTGCTCTGAGAGTTGGCTCTCACTGTATACTGTTATTTAACAGGTTTTTTTTTTTTTTTTTTTTTTATAACCTTGTATTTCCTATAGCAAAAGACTCATCTGAAGTGAACACAGAAGATGCTATTTCTTTTTATAAATATTTTAATTTCACCATGCTTCATGCGAATGAAGAAGTAGAGCATAGTACCCACTACATTCTGGAAATCCACATCAACAGCTCCATAGTCAGAGGAAGAAGTGCAGCTGAAGAATACCTAAATCACTCTTGTCTAATGGCTATGATCAATGACCAAAACGGCTGTATGAATATTTCACTTCAACTGAAGTCTTATGTGGAATGTAAGTTACAAAGGAGATTTGGAAACAATTTGCATCTTGCAAAAAATTTGCAGTAGGTAGTTATCTGCTTTCAGCAACTATTTGAAACTATTTCACAACAAAACAATGCATTTTTGATCATCCCTTAGTAAAAGACCATTGTAAGTAGTCAACTGACATGTTTTGCTATGTTTTGTTGTTTTTTGTTTTTTTTTTTTCCCTAGAAACAAGACAGAAAAATAAGCATCTGTAAATGTTATTTTTTTTTTCTCCACTTAATGATGACAGACTTACAAAATGCATGTTTGAAAAAAGCTGGAATTACTTTTTTTCTTTTTCCCTCCCCCTTTATGGCATAATTCTGATGTCTAGAAGGTAAATTAAACAATTCAGTTAACTTTGAAGGCAGAACAACCACTAGACAAGTTTGACTTTTCCTAATGTTGTGCAGCAACATCCTACTTTCAGCATTACTTAAAAGAGAAATATTCCGCTGAGCTAGGCTTACTTTTCCCAGAGGACAGCCTGACAGCTATTTAAGTTTCTCTTTGTGCTGCAGGAGGTTGCCTGACCACAGTCAGGCCTTCCAGCCCATGTATGCTACACTTTCCATTGGGGAATTGCTGAATTATTACATTCATTTAGTTTTGTAAGGCAAATGCATTTTATGCTATGCCTTTGCTGGAAAAGTTAAGCGTTTTTGAGTTGGATAAACCAGTGTAAAATATTTCCAGCTTAAATCCTAGTAAAGAGAGGGCTTTTTTTTTTTTTAATAGGACTGCATATGAGCATAGTTTTCAACTTGCCCACTAATTTTAAAGCTGTGATCTCACCACCATTTCCTAATAGCAATTTCAAGTTATTGATAAAAATTAACAACTATTTTGCTTACTTCAAAACAAAGCTGGAGAGGTTCACAGAGCTTTGACTGGGCACTACTGGCATGCAAGCCAATACAAGTTACTCCAAGATGGAGTACAGTATTGTGCCTGAAAGGAGAAGGCCTAAATGACTTCTATAAAAAGTACTTTTTAGTTATGAATTAGGAGGGATGAACTGTGCTTACTTGAAAGCCTTATTGGTAGTTACCGCTTGACTTCTCAGAGAAGAAGGCATTCAAAGTTAATATAGGTCTAATTATGGTATTCTACATCAAGAGAGGGAAAACAGCATTTTGGCTGTGGCCAGTAATTTGACTTTATGAGTCAGAGTCAAATTGTTGTTTGTTTGGTGTTTTTAATATTTTATTAGACAATGTCAGGGTTTGCATTAGCATGCAGCTGCCAAAGAGGTTTCAAAGGTCTTCTGGGGAGGCAAGTTCTCCATGCCCTTCCTCTGTGGTACACAGTTCAGGCTTGCACTAGGTACTGAACTGATTCCACAGGAATGTGGGTTAATTTCTCAGTAGCCATAGTCTGAAAGAGCAGCTTTCCTCCTTTTCACACCAAGACTCACCAATTCTTCCCCAAACTAGCTTTTAATAGCTTGTTGAATGTATTCCCCATGGGCTTCCTATGGGAGGTATTTTCTTACTTTTTAATAAGAAAATTTCTATGTATAATATTTTTCCTTCTTTGATATGTGAAGATGGACCTGGAAATTGGGAGTGTCAGTACAGGTGAACATTGAACAGTGAATCATTTTCTTCTGTATCCCATTAAAAAGCAAACAAAGAGAGGATATGTATTTTCCTTGTTTTACATTAAATATAAACATTGATCTTTGAAGCATTTTCTTACTGGCTGAGCTGCATGTAAAATTGTGATTTCCAGCTTAATTTGATCTCTTGTACATTTAATGGACAGATCCAATGTGTATGACGAAGATCATTTGGCTCAGTATGATTCCAGTTGTTATTGTCTTGACTGTTTCAGTTGTCATCTACAAAATAGTCCAAGAAAATGGCCAAAACTGTAAGTAACAAGTTCATCTGCACTAAACATCTACATTATGAAAAATTGACAATAACAAAGCTATTGATTATTATGTATTTCAGACAACAGTATTTTAATCAAAGTGTTGTAGAAACTTCTGGAATACTCAGATGACTGATCCCTTTCATCTTTGAATTGTGGATGCAAATCCAAGATTTTTGCTACTAAATGAAGTCTGTTTGTTTTAGCTGTTTTTTTGTTGTGGTTTTTTTTTTTTCTGATACATAATTGGTAGCCTATGGTCTTTTGTCTAAAGAACTTCTAGTTTCAGACTTATTTCAGTAGATGAAATGAATACATCTGATCTTTGATTTAAGTCTTAAGAGATGCCAATGACCATTTTAAACAGATTTAAATTCCCCTTTGTACTCAAAGCAATTCAGAAACTAACTTTGCTATGGAATAACTTATTTTGAAACAGAAACAATTATTTCTACACATTGCCTTCATTGAACAAAACAGGGTCTTCCTATGCAATTCACTTCAGACAGAGTCTGAAATTAGGATTCACAGTATTTCTTCTAGCAACATGCCATGAATAAGCAAGAATAAAAGTGTAGGAGTACTCTAAGCATGAGACTTCTGGACAACCAAGATAAAGTACTCTGCACAAAATCTATGCAGAAAATTGACCTCATCAGCTGCTGGTCTTTATTTTTTATTAGAAGTCAGAGCTATATGGTACAGGGAGCACACACTTTCATCACTGTGAAAAGTTACTTAACCTCTTACCTAATAGAATAGCTTTCAGATGCTTTTCAGAGCAGTTTTTTTCTGAGACTTTCTACTAGTGTCAGGCCTGAGTGGGTAGGAAGCTTCTTGAGAACCAGAACTTAGTTCCTATTAACAGACAGATGCCCATTCTCCTTGTAGTTGGGAGCTACAGAATGGGGAGACCTTGGTCACAGTGGTAATAAAAAAAATAATGGGAATGCATGTAGCTTATCATCATCTCAGCTATACTCACAGGCAGCTTTGTAATGAAAAAGCAATAGGAGTTTAGCTTTAATTTTAATCTTTAGCTGAACAGAAGGCAGAAGAGTGCCTACACACAAGATGTTTCCATGATCAGAATGTTTGTGATTTTTTTTGTATCTACATAATGTAAATATTTTATGCATATATTTTTAATTAATAAGTGAAACAGTTGCTTAAAATGACAGCCCCTCAAAATGACAAAACAATCACCTCATCATATGAACTTGGTTAAAATACATGACCTTTTATTTATTGCAGGAACCAAAATCTGAATGCTAATTAACATATGTACAAATTCTATGAACTGTAAAATAGATCTTTATAAGTGGGCTATTAAATGCTCTGGTTTGAAGGACTTTTGTGGTAGCTTTCAAAATGCAAATAAATGTCATGAGTGTGATTGTCTACGCTCTGAGTCATAACATCTCATTTTAATACAGAGCTGCTAGTAGTGATAATTAACGATTTACTACCTTTACTCTTAAACATTGGTTTTCTATTAAATGCAAGTTTTTCAGAATTGTTTTAGGCACAAGCAGCAAAGAAGAGATGCCCTTTGTGAGCTCCTGGTTTCTGATTGGTTTCTAGAGAGCATTTCCTGTTTGTAGAGGAATAGTGTTGTTATTAGTTAAATTTACAATTTATAACATCATGTACAACATCAGTATCTTACCGGCAAAAAGACAAGAACATACAAATTATATTTGAAAGTTTTATTCCTTATATGTATACATTACGCCATCTTTAATCAAAAGTCTACATACTGCTTTTTTCAGTGGTGCCTGAAGAATCTGTCAGAGTATTACTATGTGCCTAAAACAGCTGCTATGAATTTTTACCATCATAGTTCAGTCAGTACTTTTTCTCTTAATTTCTGAGTACTACTGAAATCTGGTAAGAAATGTGGAATTATTCATTTCCTCTTGAGACGTTCCAAGATATTCTGTTTGGCAGACTCTGAGACTCTTCGAAACATTAATGAAGTTATTTCCAAAAGTGCATAAAATAAAATAGCCAAACACGTTTGAAGGAGCTTGCAACTGATCCATGACAAAAGAGCTAAATTAGAAATTAGTTCTTCACTATTACTCTTCCAGACTTGCCTTAAAACCAATTCCAGACCTTCCTTTAACATTAACCATTAGAATGCAGACTTAGGACTTCAGCATATTATATCTCACTTGTGTGTTCACAAAATACCATGACCTAAATAGTGCTAATTTTATGAACTTCTTAAAGATGATTTTTCTTTTTTAGCATTCCCGAAATAAAAATACTGGGGCACGTCTGTTGTTGGATGCTGAGAACCTGGGCTTTTGTCTTTACAGATCAGTGCTATTAAGATCATCTCTATCTTTCTCTCAGTGATACAGAGCTCATTCCTACACTGTGCTCCCAAAGGTGAACACCACAAACTAACAAATAAGCTGTAGGCTTCCTAGGATTCTAATACACTCAACTCTAGCTATTCCACTGTTAGCGGTGAGATTCTTAACCTCCATAGGAACGTGCAGAGTGACCTTTTTGATAACCTTCCAAAACGTTCTCAAGATACATGCTCCAGAGGAGGGAAAGAATAATTTGAAAAGGGCAAGCATGAAGACATAGAATTTAATTTGGAAAAATAAAAAAACATCAGGTTAAGTTTTTTCTCAAGACCTTATCACAAAACTTTCCCGTTCTTTTTCATGGGAGATGTTAAACAGTTTAAATATGAGAGGTTTACCCACTTCCCCTCTAATGACTGATGTATATAATTTTATAGCTAAGGATATCTTATTTTGTTTAAAACAGATTGTAAGCACAGAGGAACAGCAACATTTTCTACTGATCAAGGGAAAAGTGGTTCCAGACTTGATATAAGAACCATTTCTGCTACTAAAGTTCATCTATTTCCTGGTAGGTAATATAAAATGAAATAAAAAGCTAACACATCTTGAAGCATGGAGAGTTCAAGAAATGCTTTTGAGTCTTTCCTGCCAAGGGATGCCTCTGTTTTGTTTCAGAGTTACCCTGATCCTACAAAAAATTGATCTGGCTTATGTTATGGAAACATATTTATATCAGAAATAAATAATTCTCACAGTGAGTCTCTACAATGACATATTATATGTCGGAATGCTTCTGTCAGTCTTCCAAATGTTTTGCATTAAGAACTGTTCTCCTTTGTTGTTGCTGTTGTTTTTAATACTTCAATTTAGTTTTCAGTCATGTTGTGTGCCATATTTAAAGTCTTGCAGCCAAGTACTTTGTTAGTGTATGGAAATTGTACACAAATGTAGGCAATCATATGTATGCTGTATGTATTTATGACTCAACAAAATCAACTACTAAAGGATGGGATGGACAAAGACAGCAGTGAAGGCCCAGAGAATGTCTCTGCTGGCACTTAGCAGCTCAGTGCTAGAGAAAAATCCTAACAAAGTAAAATTTAATAGTTTCAGATCAGTATTAAAACATGGTCTTCTGAGAGCATAGTGTGTTTAGCACAGATAAATTAAGGGGCATGGCTAACCTCAAGGTTTTAGTTGCAGAAATTAGAATTTATTATTAAATCTGTGTGAGGGTAAATTAGCAAATATGGCTCTGAGTGTTACTGATATTGCAGGAAAAGTCATATGCTGCAATAACTTCAATCGATTCTGGTTCCACAAAGGGAGCTCTGTCTTTTCAAAGATAAACATAAAGAATAATAGCTTTGAACGAATTCAAGACAAGAACAGCTACAGAGCCAGCAAATGAAATAAATGGTTTTAAATTTGTCTAGGCTTGGATGCCTCGCTGTTTGTCTTGTCAATTCTTGAAGAATTAGAGAAGCAGCAATTTCCCTCTACAACTCAGTAACTCATGGCATTTCAATTTTACCTAGAAAAGAGTGAATAGCTCCCTGTCTGTCTGAACTCTCCTGGGAGTACAATTTATACTCCTTAGTTTTAGAGCACAAGCTACCTCTAAGATATATTTATGAGCTCATTATTTTCATCCTCCAGGAAAGGGATTATCTCCCTGACATCTTTTGTCTTTAGTAGCTTCACCATACCTGTTTTATTAGCACAATGTCATCTTTAGTGCTGAATATCCAAAGGCATTTTTGATTATGAAATTTTATGGAAAATTTCAAATGTAGTTTTATTGTACTGAAGAGAACAGGAATCCCATATTGGTTTGTTGTTCTTACTTCCACATTCCTCCTGCATCAATCTATACATTTAACTCAGAATGATGCTTAGTTGTATAGACTGCAACAATTGGCTTTACTCTAATCAGATATTCATTGATTTCACACACTATGATTCTGCTGAATCCAGACAATTTTCCAATTTATACAACTTAAAGTAGAATCAGAACCATATGGAAAGTGTTTACTTCATTTTACCTCCAGGATTTGCAACTGTGATAGTCAGTTATAAATTGTGATAGGTTTCTTATTTGACAGCCCTCGATAGTACTTAATTTATCATTAGTATGTAGCTTCAAGTCTAGAAGCATAACACTGAGATGCACTGAAGACAATACAAACATCCTGGAAACACCATAATGAAAATAACTCTGTATTACAAGGGGGTGGGAAGGTATCTCATGGATGAAAAGATGTTAGATACTTCTCAAAGCATTCAGAGTTCAGAAAAGGATAAGGAAAGACAAAGAAGGAAACTCATACTTTGAGAATGATTTCTTAAGGAGGCAAAGTAAATTAGTGGCTTAGTATTAATGTGTTACTACAAATAAATAATTCACAGCTCATATCTAAAACTGTTATTGCCACTGTGCACATGAATCATTACCATCCAGCCCAGTGGCAAGGAGGGAAGATCTACGGTATATTCTCTATGGTGGCACTGAAATGATAACTTTCTGACTTAAGAAAATCATAGTATTTTAAAGGAACTGGCACATACAGTGATGTTAGGGAAGCTTTAGTGTGTTCTTCTGGTCATGAATGTAGATTGTACCATGACTGTTCAGTTAAGCTAAAAAAAGTACGGATTGGTACATGTTATCTAGACTTTGGATCTGTCATTATGTTTTCATAAAACATTTCCTTGCATGGTTTAAACTGATAATGCAGTTTTCCTTTATTCAGCTGCAACAGCAAAGGATGCTTTTTGTTCAGTGCAAGAAGTTCTTTAAATGGCTGACCTATATTTCCAGACATGGAACATTTTCATACTGGATAGGATTTGACAGTAGTAGTTCAAAGTATAGATAAAAAAAATCAATTTCTTGCTTTGTGTTCATGACAGAGAATCTTAGGGAGATTCCCACATCAGAGGCTTTTATTTCAAGACTTCCTTTTTTTTTTTTTTTTTTCCAAATTGGAGAGGCAGTAGAAGAGGTTTTGGAACAGCTTACTAAATTAATAACAGCAATTATGAGAACTAGGTAGTATTCCCCAAGGTGTTCTAAAAGACCTCAGTAACTGCTAAATCGTCACGTGTGGTTCAATGCTTAAATCACCTTGATTCCAACAAAATGGAAGGTAGCTGTACTTGTGCTGCTCGTATACCTTTTCCTTAACCCACTTTTGCCAAACCACTTAAATACCTTTTCCACTATTAGCAACTCATTAAATATTGCTGTTCTCATATAGCTGTATCCTAAAAGGAATTTGAGCCTGGGGGCATGGCACATAATTACCTGTGTGTGTATGAACTATATACTACACTGTTAAAAAAAAAAAAAAGAGGAAAAAAGGAAAAGAAACAGAGAAAGAAAAAAAGAAAATAGTTGCATAAGAAATACAGATTGCATAAATAAGAGGTTTAATACCTAGGAGTGAATCTGCCTAGCAGATTCGTATTGGAAGTTTCATTAATATAAGTATGTGGGTTATAAGCTACAGTGTGAGTACATAGAAGTTCACCTCTATAAATTCCAGATCTCATTTTTCCAGCATTAAAAAAAATCACATTCAATTTTGTCCTATTTTGAATGCAGCATAAGGTCTGATGGAAAAAATCCTCTTCCCACTTCTGTTCTAGAAGAGTAGTGCACAGAAAGGGAACCATATTGCTAGTATCATCATATTAGCACTCTACAGTCTTTGTGAGCTATCTTAGTTCAGACATAACGCCTGCCACATTGCTGAAATTGTCTTCTCTCATTTTCAGCAACACTCCATTGGCTCACAAAGTCATACTTTGGCTCATTACATTCTGGTATACAAATACAGGATTCCCTGACTCACTCTCCGAGTCTGCTACAGTAATGCAAAGTTAATTCCCATGTATGTTTTCTGCTGATAATATTATGAAACTCCTGGCTTTTAGCCATGCCAAGTTAATTCATGTGCATAGTTCATTCGCCAAAACAGATTTTGAACTTATCTCAGTCACAGTACTGAGTATTCCAACGACTGTACTTATTGAAGTAGTAGCATTTTTAATTGATATTTCATTAGCCTGTGAGTTACAACATGCGTTTGTATGTTCACATCTGTGCTACTTATCTGAAATCTTAGAGTTATAAGTTTTCTCTAGTGAAAATGAATGTAGCCCAGAGTCAGTAAATGCACACAGCACTTGGCTACTCCATGGTTTGCTGAGTTACTGTTAGCAAAGACCAGCATCCATGTTTTGGCCTCAATTCCCAGCGGCAATGGAAATACCTCCTGAAGGCTAGCAGCCATTCACAACACGACAGCAAGAGCAGAAGCCACCCCAGCCATACCTGGGGGTCAGGCTGGGGCACATGGCCAGCAGTTCACATGGCTTTTGTTGCTGAGGAGGTGTTTTTGTGTTTCTCCTAGGGGAACAGTGGTCAACTTGAACAAAGGCCACCAGCAAGGTGATACAGAGCTCAGTTGCTGCAGTCTTAGCATAAAATGTAACACTTAAAACTATCCAGTGAAGCAAGTACATCAACATTTATATCTACATTTCAAATGGAAAAGTAATTTTTAAAAAGCCCAAAGTATGCCAATCAAAAGTAAAAAAAAATAAAAATAAAAGATAATGCATCAGCAAGTCTGAGTGCATGGCTCTTTGTTCAGGCTAAGAGAAAAGGAAAAGCAGAAAAACAGATTAAATGCTGCAAGCAAAGAGAAATAGTTGCAGATCTCAGGTACAGAAATTTTGGAGTCTCCAGGAACATAAGAAGTGGGGTGGCTTCTTTAAAACATGCTATAGAATGCTAAAAAAGCCACTAAGCAATTGAATGATAGTTTTATAACTCATCCTTGAAGAAGAATGATGCAGGATCACAGTGACAACCAGGATTTGGAGAATAAAAAAACCTCAGAGTTTCAGGGCTGCTGTTGTCTTCTGGACTGTTTACATTTTGTGACACCCATACCATCTGATATAAGCATGCTTTGCAACTATAATTTGCATGAAAGAAACAATTAGGTAAATTTCCCAGCAGTCACTTGAATTCCTACATTGCTTTCCATGCTATCATATTAAAATAATGGTTCCCAGCCTACAAGATTAAAGGAAATGTGCCATATTCTGCCATCTCTCCAAGGCACTGCTGCAACATCAGGCTAGTTGACAGGTTGGAAGTAGAAGCAATGCCTGGTTCAGTAGTGCCAGGGCTGCAATCCCACTGAATTCAGATTCAGTCCTTGTATTCTGCAATACATTTTCTTTTTAGCATGAGGACAGGCAGGATACAACTTCTACTGTATTAAGTACATGCAAAGCCAAGACAGGAAAGATTTGTTTAATCTTGGCCAATTGAGGCATCACATATTTGATTCTGATCCTTCCCAGTTAGTTCCTGACATAGCTGTTGTCCTTGCCATTGTAACTTAGATGAATAAGGCTGGAAGAAGCAAAGCTTATCATGAGGTTTAATACTAAACACAGACTTGCTAATTTCAAAGATGCAACATGTCCAGAGGAAAAAAAAAATGTGAAAGTTAATTACCATTTGGGGTCTTTTGCTGTTTCAGAAAGGAGAATAAAATCAAGAAGGGACAGGTAATCTTAACGAGCTTTTATAGCTCCTGTATGCTTTCAGTAGGGTGCTTCCAAATGATTGGTCTTTTATTTCTCTGTTCTATTTGCATGCACGCAGAACAGTGCTGCACTTAGGCTCTGAAAGAAATATAAGCCCACATTCTCTTCCAGGGTTCAGTCTGAGGGTAAAATAAGATCAGTTTTTAAAATTTGCCCTAGGTTTATTTATTTTAGCTTTATTTTTTCATATACAGTTTCTTAATTACCAAGATCCAAACTTCACTTTTTAATTGGTCAGTAGATACAGTAAGTGAAGAAGAGATGAAGCTAAACTTATATTACAGTACATTCTCTTGTTATAAACACAACAGAAACCCACTTGTAAGTTTACTGAAGTCATGAATTGTCAGAGACAGGGTGAACCTGAAGTTAAAATATTTTGGGTTCTACTTCTTCTGTAGCTCTTTGAAAAATGCATTATTGCATCAATAACTCTGACTTCATTAGCCTGGCAACACTATTTCACTCTTTCTTTACCTGTACTCCAGTAAGGTACTGTATCAGCATCCTTGTTGGCAGTGTGCTAAAGGCATCACTGCATCACTCCCTGTTTCTGAGGTGCATGATGCCATCTCTTTTAACCACCATATGACACCTAGATACTCTCCTTGTGCATATGACAAGTTATCTGAAACCATATCAAATGTTCCTGAGTGACAATCTGGGCTGTCCTCATATTAAAATGAATTGGAAAGTTTACACTCTAAATTTGTTTCTTCTCAACCAGCCAATGACAGGCTTTTGTATTTGAGGAGCATTACAGTTGGTATTACAGCTAGAAAGATTATCGTGGTGAAAATGGGAAAAGAAGCAAACAGAGAAGGGACACTCACCTGTATCCAAAGAACTAGGTTACCAGGAAAGACTCCACAGAGAGGAGATCTCCAGAAAGAAATCCATTCCTAGTGGCAGTCAGCCCTTGAATGGGGTGTAGGAGAGATGAAGCCGGGCACCACCTGTGACTTCTGCTCACACAGCTGAATCACCTTCACCTGTGCTTCCAGGGCTGACCCAGTCCTTTCCTCAGGTGGTCAATCAGTGGTTCAGGCCGTGACTCTCAACAGTTCCCATACAGGGAGACTTTTAGTTAAACCCAAATTTGCATGTATTTTCACTACTAGTAAACTTTTCACGAGCAATTTAGTTGCCTATCTCCCAGCTGCTTTCCATAAAGACTTCAGATCAGCCTGCTGTAGTCTAAATAGCATGCAGAAGTGAAATACCAGAACATATTTAATACTTGCAGGACTTCCAGACATACATTTGCATCTCTGGATACTGAAATCCTATTGAAAAATTGGTTATGCACCTCTGTCTTGTAATCAGATAGTTTTCAATGAATTTCAGACTTGTGTATTCAAACACTCTGCTGATGTATTTGCTGTTTAACAATGTGAGTTACAAATATTTTAACTTTTAACAGTGAAGGCCAACGAGCAACCGATTCCACTTACTGCACATAAGATACTGCCCATAATTCCTGAACAAGAACACTGTCATCTGAGTACATCAAGTATTGAAGGTACGTAAATATCTTACAATACTCAAATTTTTCTGTTTGCCTTGTATTTTTAGAATTAGTATTAAGCAAACACAGACTCACAGAATCACAGAATCATAGAGGCTGGAAGGGACCTCTGGAAATCATGTAGTTCAACCCCCTGCTAAAGCAGGCTCCCTGCAGTAGGTTGCACAGGAAAACATTCAGGTGGACTTTGAATGTCTCTAGAGAACAAGACTCCACAACCTCTCTGGACAGCCTCACCCAGTGCTCTGTCATCCTCACAGTAAATAAGTTATTTCTGATGTTTGTATGGAACTTTCTGTGTTACAGATTGTGCCCGTTACCCCTTGTTCTGTCACCGGGCACCACTGAAATGATCCTGGCCTCATTAACTTTGAATCCTGCCCTTCAGATATTTATAAGCATTGATAAGAACCCCTCTCAGTCTCCTTTTCTCCAGGCTGAACAGTCCCAGGTCTCTCAGACTTTCCTCGTAAGGGAGATGCTCCAAGGCTCCTCATTATTTTTGTGGACCTCCTCTGGACTCTCTCCAGATCCCTATCCTTAAATCCTTAAACAGTACTCCATATGTGGCGCTATCTGCTCAAAAAAACTTCTTACTTCATCTAGCCAAATATACGAGATGACTAACAGGAAAATGTGTTTTGCGGGAGCTAGATGGCAAGAAAACAAAATCAAGTTTCCTTCTGGTACCAAGAGTTATCTATAAACTAATCTGTTAGCCTTTTAAGTGCTGTGTGCCTCTGAGAGCAGCAGTGCTAATTCTGACACTATTTTTCTGGTATAGAACACTGAATCCTAGACATCAGCAATTTGCTGGTATTTGTTTCTGACAAGAGCGGAGGAGAGGAGCAGTTTTCAAATAACTTCTGGAAATAAGCATGTGTTTGAAATGATAAAATTCACAAAACAAAATAAATTACTTGTTCTGTCATTACAGCAGTTGGAATAAGTGACAAGAAGTTGGTTTCAGCTTGGAACCAAAACTAGTATACTATTTCTAACTTTCTCTGGCTGTTGTATTCTTGTAAGTGTTTCAGGAAGTCAAGATTATTGGAAAAAGTCTGAAAAAAAAGTGCAGTAAAAATATACGTCTTCCTGACAATACTTGTAATGCCTAGAAACAGATTACTCAAATAAATAATACAAACACAGAATCACAGAATCACAGAATTGTAGGAGTTGGAAGGGACCTCCAGAGATCATCGAGTCCAACCCCCCTGCCAAAGCAGGTTCCCTACAGCAGGTCGCACAGGTAGGCATCCAGGCAGGTCTTGAACATCTCCAGAGAAGGAGACTCCACCACCTCCCTGGGCAGCCTGTTCCAGTGCTCCGTCACCTCACTGTAAAGAAGTTCCTGTCCACATTTGTGTGGAACTTCCTATGCTGCAGTTTCTGGCCGTTTCCCCTTGTCCTGTCTCCACTCACCACTGAAGAGTCCAGCCTTGCCATTGTGCCTCCCACACCATCTACAGACTACCATCAATTTTATAAATAGGGTTATGGCTATTTACATAGATTTATATTACTTTTCATGGTGACTTTTTTAGGTTAAAAGTGTAAGAAGTTCTTCTGTACGCGTATTTAAATTGCATGATGTATTTTCAAAAACAAATCATACTATCTTTTTCATCTATTAAAAAAATTGATGTATGCTTTGTTTTTTTGTGCTTCATATGGAATCATAAGCAGCAAAGCTGTGCACTAATAGCAGATTTTAAAAAGCAATTTGGAATAGCAATCCTGGCAAATAATAACTGAGCAAGATTCTTCGTTTTTCTTCTGAAAGAGATTAGCTCTGTTATGGGGCAGCATATTATCACAAAACTGCAGGCAATTTTTAAGTTGTTCCCATCCATAGATCTTATGAGAGCTTACAAGGATGGAAAGTTGACATTGTTACTGTTCTAAAATGATTCTGCCAAGAGACAGAGAAAGATAACATGACTTGAAAAGTCAGAGAGGTGGTGAATGTCCCATCCTTGGAAACATTCAAGGTCAGGCTGGATGGGGCTCTGAGCAACTTTTTTGAGCTGTTCATTGCAGGGGAGTTGGACTAGATGACATATAAGAGTCCTTTCCAACTCAAATGATTTTATGCTTTTATAACAGGTGAGAGATTTCTCAGATCACTCAAGTTCATCTGTTTGCCACTTGGATGTCATGAGTTTTCTTAGGCTCTCATCAGCTTGTATGTAGGGCCCCTTCTTCCTTTCTGCAGGAGATCCAACTACTTCAGCATTAGACTTTCTATTGGATTCACAAAACTTCATATTCTAGAAACAAAATGTTGTGGTCCCTTCCCATGAAAATTTAATGTCTGTGTTCCTGGAGGTGAAGTAATCTTTCAGATTGATTTGCTGGTACCCCTTTTGCTTTTATTATCTTATATATTCTGTATTGTAGAATAGAAAGCAGGAATGGAACAGCTTTGTAGATGTTCTAATCAGAACTCTGTGAGATAGTATATGAGATTCAGGATGGTTTTGTTTGAAGTAATGTCTTTGATTAATCTCTGAGCCTGTCACTGAAAGAAAAAAGATTAGGTGTCTTGAGAAACACCAAATAAGCTTGTTTCAGTGCTGTGCTGTGTCAAAACAGTCTTGTTTTCGTGGTCATAACACAGTCTTCCCTCAGAAGGACTGCTGGCATCCAGGTGAAGTGAATGCAGTATGTGGGATAAATGCTCAGAACATGATTATTTAATGTTACGTGATATTGGATGGAAAGATTATTTAAGAGTGTGGCTGGAGAAGGACTTGTTTGTGCCTGAAGAAACAAGAATTAGATCTGCATCTCGTCTTCCATTGCAACTGGATTTTGAATAACGTTTCTCACAGGAATAGTCTCAAAGCTTAAGAAAAGCACTATCTGTTTTAGTCTTGCTTCAATTCCTGCAAAGAAACACTTTCTCCTTCAACCAGAAATGCAGCTCATTACTACTTATGTTTGTGGGTGGCTCAGTAGCTAACAACATTGGAGTTACAGCTTGCAGGAAATTTTGCTGGCTGGAATTGCATCTGGTTTCTTTGGATGTGAAAGGAGGCTGTGATCTACTTCTCTCATGAATGCTAGGGTCATCTTCATTAAGTCTGTAGCACTTTGGTCTTTGGTGGCAAAGACTAGTTTGCTCAACAAGAAAGAGCTGGCTGCATTAAAGTACTGCACACGAACACCTAAGTACTGAGATTGAAAAACAATATGATTATTAAATTCAAAGAACTGACAAAGCTTTTCACAGATGTGATCAACTTGATAAAATCTGATTGGGTTGTTTGTTTGACAAGAAGGGTAGGGTGGAGTATCAGAAGCCTCTTGATCAAAGAACATCAGCTTTCTATCACATTCTCAGTTGCTTCCCCAAAACACATGGATTGCAAATCACAAATACAGGAACTTGGAGTCAAGCCTGTAGTGAGGAAGGGTTCTAACCTGAGATAAAAATCTGCCTTAGCTCCACTGGTGGTAGTGCTCACAGCTGTCCTCCAGATCTGACTTCAGTCCTATTGTAAAAATGCCCTGGATCTCTGAGACCAGTTGGTAACTCAAGAGCCATGAGTTGTGTTCCTAAAGCTAACGTGTGCCAATTCCCCTGCATGCACATAAGCTTTTAAATCACTTGTGTTTTACACTTCTAAATCTTGGCAGCCCAGGCTGTTGGGTGAGCTCTCAGTTTGGCCAAGGCACCTTCTCTGAGGTTGCACACTTCGTAGAGGAACACATTTGAAAATAACTCAGCTGCTGAGATGTTTTTCAAGCAAACCACTTTTCTTTGAGTGATGCTTTTTCTGGATTCCACGTAGCTGAATCTGCTTGTAGCAAACATCAACCACAGCACAGTGTTTATCTGTTTTTTCTGTAATGACATTAGCTACACAGTAAGCACAACAGAAGCTGTAAGGAGCAGGAAATAAGTAGTCTTCATTTTGTTTGTTAAGATTTCAGAAAGAAAGAAATCTCATTTTTAACAAACAACATTGCATTCTGTGTCCATCATTTTTAAGGTGTGAAATATGAGAGGACTTTTCATAGCATCCTATGTCTTAGTACCCTTGAGAGCTCTGAAATGAAGGTTTGATAAGATTCATTTTTTAATCCATCTATTTTACTGCTTTTAAATCTTCCTGGGAAGGACATGATTTAAAATGTTGTGGGGACAGGAGAAGATCTCTCTGTTAGCTATGTTAAACTTTGTCCCCAGCATGCTCTATTCCTCATGACAATGTACTAAATCAAAGTAAGTAAAATATGGGTGATTTCTTTCTGAATGCTTAACAAAATGAAGTCTGGCAGTGTGGTGGTTACCAATGGACAGGAAGTAATTGGGACTATGCATATCTCTAAGCATACACATACCAACAGGCACACAAGAAAATATTCAGCTGATAGAACTCTCAACAACTTCTGCATCCATATACCTTTGACAAAGGAGAATCTTTTCAGTCTAGGTAACTTGAATATCTCTGTATGTTTTCAAGAAAACTATTATTATTACATTTGAGTGCTGAAGTTAAGAATCCTTCTCTATTTCTTCCGTCTTTCATTAAACCACCAATAGCAACTGTCCTGAAAAAAATGAATGAGTGAAGTTTCTCAGGTGCTGTAAGACAGTTCTCTGTTTATATGTGACAGTTGTAGATGTATTTCCTAACTGCTGTCAAATGGTGACATAAGAATTACTGCAGAGTTCAAGGCTGTTGTTTATTTGGTTAGAAAGCATGAGCATTTTATTCAGGGCAAACGTTTGCATTAGGAGGCTTTTCAGGGACAGGATGCTAGAATAAAGCCCTGGAGACCCAACTTCTTTTTCAGTCTCTTCTGGTGAGTCTTCATTACTAATTGCACTGTGACAAGAAATGTTTGCTCCCAGCTAAAACTAAGAGATTGTGTTGTGCTTTTAACTTATGAAGCACTGCTTGCATCAACGTGTACTCTTAATGAACCCTACTGGCATCAACTATTATTTTTAGCAGTTCTAAAATGCTATGAGATGTTTATCTGGGTCTGTTGCTTTTTTTTTTTTTTTAAATCTGAGGTGTCAGCAATGAATATTCTTTTCTGTGATAAATGAAAAGATAGAAACAAGAAGGTGCAGTCCAGGAGAGCAGATCAGAAGAAGACAAGACTAAATTGATATATTAAAGCTAGACTTCCTTTACTTAAAAAATTCAGCATGACAAACCATAAGGAAACTAACATTTCTGAATGCACCTGATTCAATGACAGTTCCGTAAAACAGTGTAGGGAAAAGAATTATTGCAGTAAGAATTAAAAGTGAACAAATAAGAGTCAATTCACTGTGCTCATTAAAACAGCCCTATATATGGTGACCAGCCTATCTAAAGGTATTAGAACATTCAGCAAGGTGGTTTTGTTGATGGTTGGCCTGGAATCACTGTTACGCAGGGAAGGCTTTAGCTACACTTGTCCTTTGAGGCTGAAGCAAGCATGTCCCAAGGAGGGATTTTTCTCCAGCTGTGTCTGTGTCCATCCCTTGGTCTGTCCTCCCCAAAGCAGACTGCTTCAGGGCTCGCTGGCCTCTCCAGTGCCACAGTCACACTTCCACCTTGCACTGATGAGAGCAGAGCAACAACCTCATGTGTATGGTTTGAAAAGTATTGTGAGCCCACTCACAATTTTTGTCCTCTGCCTTTTTAAAGGGAAGCAGTGTTGTATTCTCTGTCTCAAAAGGAGCATTAAAGGATTTCACAGCTGACTAAGGACAGAACAGTGTTCTGCCTTATTAGGGGAAATTAGAGGGAGATGCTGAACTGACAGTTCTTGTTTGAAGTGCTGTCATTTTATGAGGGAAGGGGAAGAGAAAAGGAAGGAGGGAGGGAGAGAAAGAGGGAAGGAAGGAGTGGGGAGAAGGAAAGAAGAAAGGAGTGAGGGAGGGAGAGAAGGAAGAGAGGAAAGTAGAGAGGAAGAAAGGAGGAAAAGGAAAGAAAGAAAGAACAGGAAAAACAGGAAGAAAATGGAGGGAAGAAGGGAGAAAGAGAAAACTGTCTTTCAGTCAACTGTCGTGGACATTTATTATTATTTTTTAAGTGTCCAGTGTCATGCTCTGGGCTGTCTTTAGATCAAGTTCACACAATTTGGTCATTGTTACCCTAAGCACTTTATTTACTGCATCCGTCTCTTTGACAGTCAGTGCCCCAAAGGACAAGATGAAATAATCTTACTGTCCTGCCTCCCATTAATTCTCTTAGTAAAAGTGGTTGATGTGTCAAAGGCTGCATAATAGCTAATGAAAGTTCCGCATCAGCAATTGCCAACAATTTTAGTCTGCTTCCTTTTGCCATCAGCACTTTCATCTCTCTTTATAGAAAGCTTTCAGATCCTTGAATACGTAAAGTGCTTCACATCTCTGTATTTCTTTCTGAGTGACAGATAGCTGTGTAGTTATGCAAGAGAAGTTGGTCTCCCAGTGAATGTATAATTTAAGGCACAATCTTATCTTCAGGTGAAATGAATTATAAAATTGGAACATAAGGTAGATGACAGGTAACTGACAGGGAGGATGCACAGGGGAGGAACATATATGGCTAGAAAGATGAAAAGCACATTTACAGAAAATAAAATAAGTTGATGTATCCTTTTCATCTCAGCAGTCCGAAAGCATGTGGACATGTCACCTCCCATGCAGCGCAAGAGATCAGCAAGTAAGCTTGCATGAGACAATTTGATTCCTACCCAGCTACATTCAGATTGGCATCACTGCCATCATTTCCTAAGGATATCTCCTTTCCTAGCAATGTAGAAATTCAGCTGTACAGAGTCCAGTCTAATACCACACTAACATCTAATGTGCTGGTCTATTTAGGACATTACCTGCGTTTGGGCCCAGTCCCTTCTGCCTTCCCAAAGAGGTATTCAGATATCTTCATTGCAGAATTTAGTAGCACAGATAGGATAACTAAAAATAGTTTTGCTTTTCAGGGCCCTGGACAGCCTGATCTAGTGGGTGGCAGCCCTGCCCATGGCAGAGATTTGGAAGTGGATAGTTTTTAACTATCCCTTCCAGTCCAAACCATTCTATGATTCCTTGATTTTCCTTATGTGATTGTGACTTCACATAAATGTTCTCATATCTAAAAGAGCCCCTTGTAATGTTCAAGCAAGACACCCACACAAACAACAGAAGACACTAATCATGCAGTGGAAACAGTGAAACTGTTCAAAACATTCTAATAGAGGAAACACAGAGCATGTGTGCTTGGAAGCAAGAGTGAGATTAGTTGGGCTCTTTTTGAAAACTGTATTTGTAAAGAACAATAGGTGTGATTTCAAATTGATGAGATCCTTCTAGATTTTTTGAAAAGCATCATTTGAGTGCTCAGAAGTGCTAAGTGTCTGCTGATGAGAGCCATAATAAAATTGGATGTGATGATGCTGAGTTCAGCCACATCTGGATTTTCCAGTTGGCCATTCTTGGAACATGAAATTTTATTTATGTATTATGCTTTCATGAATTCCCATAGATAGCAATGAAAAAAGATTTATGCCCGTATGCAGTTCTAAATTCCTTTGAGGACTACATAAAGTTACTTGATCTGAAATTAAATTATTTTTTTTAAGTATCACAAAAGATAATTCTCCTACTGTTTCTGCTTTTGTAATAGATTCAAATCTTTATTACTCATTTAAATTAAAACTCCTTTTAGAAAGAAAAAGCTCACAGAATCAGACTGCTGAGCGCATTCCAGGGTACTTGGCATGATTATTGGTCTCAGCTTAAAGTGCACACTGTTTCCAAGACAGACATTTGAAAGTTTTTGAAGGGAAGCAGTCCTGCATGCTTGCAGAACTGGACTGTAACAGGCACTGTACAGTCTGTTTGAAACCTCCGTTCCATTAGATGGCATCAATTTTTGATGCATTGTATCCTGCCTACACATTTGCTAGATTGCTTCTGCAGCTGCTGCCTCCAGTATGATTTCACAGCCAAAGAAACACTTCTTATCCTAGTTCACACAGCATAAAGGAAAAGAGAGACAGATGTTATTCAGCCCTCAGCTACATGAACTACCAGAATGGGTGACAAGCTGCATTTGCTTTTTCACTCAGTGGAGAGTAAGTACTAAAGAAATGCAGCACATTTTTTCCCAAGCACTTTTTAGTTTCCTGAAAACTAAAACTGAGTTTGATTTGGATCTGGGCATTTTCACATCTTGTCTCTGCATCACATGCATCTTCAGGAGCTGCAGTCCAGCTTTCAAAAGACTCACTGATGATTACCATACATATACAAGTATACTACGTGAAATGAAATTGGGCACAGGTCTGCAAGTTTTCATAAGGATAATTTAACTTCTGGCTGAGCAGCACTAAGTAAGAATTACTTAATTAACTTCTGAACACTCTGCAGCAGGTGGATCAGTTCACAAAGAGACATCCAGGAGTTGACACTGAGAGTCTGTGGGATTTAGGCAGGTATTACACAGAACATTCCTCATCTTGCTGCCAGGAGAGGAGATGAAATAACTGAACAAGTTCCACTCTCAAGGAGACGATCATCACCTACCTTTAAAAGAGAGTTCTACAGTGAACTGTATGGAGACAGCAGAAGCCCAGTTTGAAGTACTTTACATCTTACTGGCTCACTGAGCTGGGTGTATGTGGCCAGTGCTCTCCCATGCAGCTTCTCTCTGCCTACTGGATGCTTTTAGACAGCCCCATGCTGCCAATGTTCCCTGAAAATGAGGGCCTGTGGTTCTTTCTGGAGTTCCTCTACCCAAGGACCAGGTACCTGAACCATCATTCTATTGATAGGTGTCTTTTGTAGCTCTTTACCTCCAATCTGGTGTATATCCTCTGTGTAAATAACTGCTTAGTTAGATTTTTTTATTTTATTTTATTTTATTTTGCTTTTTTGCCTTTCTTTGCTTTTCTTTTCCTTTTGTAATAGAGGAAAAATAATTACTGTAAATGTGAAAGAAATGTAGCATTGTGAAGGGCACTGCATTGACATTTAAGAAAATACTGCTTTTTAACCTCCTCTTATTTCTGATATTAATGTTTTTTTTCATTTCAGGTGGTACCATATGAAATACAATTTCTATTGCATGAAAGAAAGAAACAATACACCACAGAAGACAGCATCTCTATTTCCAGTTTGGGAACTCTGTTATCCATCTTTTTAGGAGAATGCCAGCTGTGCAGTTTAGTTGAGAAACTTCATTTTATCTAACAGAACTACTTGGTATTAAGAAAATATGAATAATGGACGAACACACTTTGCTTTAGAATCAACTTCAGCAGTAAATTATGGATTCCCATCTATTTTCTGTTTGTTCAAGATTTATGCTTAATCACAAGGTCCTGAAATAATCCATGCAATAATTTGTTTTTCTAACTGGGAGGAAATTTATATTCTCCATAGAATGAAATACTGATAAAAGATAGAAATCAACCTATGTTTTCATGAAATGAGTATAGTTTTCAGCTTTTTTAAATCTCTAGGTGACTGAGATGCATAAGAAAAATCATTTCTGGCTGTTGAGGAAGATGGCCAACAGAATATAGAAGAAGAGAGTTCTGCAGTACATTTTAATTTCTGCAGCAAACTAGGAAGACTTTCATAAATTCTGCAACATCTCAGGGGATAAAGAAAAAAAGCGTGGAAAATTTGTACGTTTGGCTTAAATCCACTAAATCATTATTACTGTTTTATTTTATAAGCCATTAAGATGCCAAATGGGTTTTGTACTTTTTGAAAAATTGCATTTCTATTTTTTGGATTAGCTTAGGTCATTAGTATTCAAACTCATTATCTCCTGGAACTTTTCCTTACTTTCCATTTATTACTGCTCCTCTGAGCATAATGGAGCTGTTTGGGCTGAGCAGGGTCCCAAAGTCATTCGGCTCTAACACGTTATTTGTGCGTATAATCTAACCATAAATCAGTAGGCAGAGACAGAAATTGCAGAGCTAGGGCTTCAGACTCCCTTGTGCTAAATCCATCAGGATGAACAGATTGTAAACTGCCCGCTGCAAATATGATATGCAGCAATTTAGCGTCACGTTAATACTTCATAACCTCCATCCCTTACATTTATATAGCTTTTCCCTCCTGAAGCTTTCTGAAATTGCTTCTCCAGCCACTGCACTGCATGATGCAGTTCAGATTTAATAGGAATAGTTGTGAACATTAGCTTCAGAATAATTTGAGCCCATATGGGTTTTTTTAAGTTTAGTTGTGCAAAACTGTAGCATTTGTTTCTGTTGTTTGTTACCATCTTGTAAAAAAAAGTCGAAGAAAAATACTGACTTTCTTGATGTAGGGGCTTTTCAGTTTCATTGCTTATCTATGGTAATAACTTAAAGCTTTTCAGAAATTGATTTTTTAATGCGGTCTATAAAATAAACCTCCTTTTTTCTCCCCCCTTTCTGTGGAACCGCTACTTCCAGATGGAAGGGAAATACCCATCGAAAGTCACTGTAGAATTGCTAAGGCCATTTGAGTCAGTTTTTGAATGCTTCAGATGATGGCACTATCTATCACTCTTCCCCTTCAGTAATCCTGGGATTTTGGTGGTAGAGATAGCCCTGCTCCTTGTGACCTCAATTTAATTTCCTTTCTCCTGTAATTTATTTCTTCTCTCTCTTGTTGTTGTTGTTGTTGCCTATAGCCTCCTCCTTTTTTTCTCCTTGGAGGGAGGGAATTGTGACTTTATTACCCACAGTTATCCAACAGCTTTCTAAGTGTTTTACTACTTTGAAAGTTTGCATCTCCTGAGTTACCACTGCGAGACACCAAGAACAAGAAAAGGCTTTTAATCTCTCTCTTGAGTAGAGCTTACCTTGTTTTGCAGGAAGGATCCAAACTGTAGGAAAGCAGAGGCTCTTCTCTCAGTCTCTCACAGGACACATGCCCCAGGCACATTGGCTCTCTCTTGAGCTCACCCCAGTTTACTGTTGCTTCACTTCCAAACCAGAAGCAATCATGTGGGAGCGGGCTCATGAGTGCCAAGGTGGATTATCAGCTCACTTGAGCTGCTGGCAGTGCTCTCTCCAATACAGCTGAGGAGACCGTTGGCCAACCCAACTTGCTCTCTTCCAAGGCTTCTTGGTCCCTGTTGGAGAGCTGCTTCCCAGTCAGTCTGTCTGCTGGAGTGGAGACAGTTCTTCCATGTCACCCACAAAGAAGCATGATTCAAGGGTGCGTGTATACAAGCTCCCTTGATTTCCTCTCCTGGATGGGAAGGTCATGCTGTTAAAAGTTGCCTTTTCATGAGGGTCTTCCTGCTCATTACTCTTTTTCACTTCTGCATTTGAAAATAAAAAGCTTTTCTAGATTTTGAGAGTGTTGTGAGAATGAATGTTTTTGCCATGGAGGCCATCTATGTATGGCATGAAAACAACCAGGTGCAGCTCTGTAGCCAGACTCATTCCTGGACCTTGAGGAAGCATCTCATTTATTCAGGGCAACCTGGTTCCTGCTGGTGATGGAGCTGGCACAGGTATAGGGCAGGCTGCTGGGTAGGGGCAGGGTTAAGGTGTCCCCCTGAAGGAATCGCTCCTTTGACTGTTTCCTGAACCTGTTCAATTCCACTGAAGGAAGAAGGAGGGGGCTAAAAAGCAACTGATTTGCTCAGTCATCTTAACCCCCTGTCTTCATCCTGAGTTTTTTGGAAACTGAACATGTGAAGAGGAGAAGGATGTCTTGGTGCAGCCTCTCAGGTACAAGGTGAGGGATAGGAGGAAGAACCTCAGAAGCTGGTGGGGGAAGTAGGTGTGGAGGTGAGGTGGAGCAGAATGAACAAAAATGACAGAAAGGCAGAGCTGATGGCATACAGGAATGTGTGAAATAGTCATTGGGTGAGAGGGAGAACTGATGAGGGGACTGAAGGAAAGATGCTCTGTCACCTTAAGAATAAGAATAGTAAAGGCTGCTGATACAGTGAGATAAGCCAGGGCAGTAAGAATAACAGTTTTACAAGTCTAGTGAATGGCTTGAGAGTCATTTAAAGGTGTGTAAAAGTTGTTTGATTTACCCAGCATTCTGGCTTTCATTTAAGTGACACTGTCTGACTCCAGATCTGGCACCTTTTGTTGAATGCCTTTCAGCTTCACCCCTTTAGCACAGAAGAGGAATAGCTTACATTTGTTTGAGTAATGCCTTCACCCCTTCCTCTTTGCAGCAGCAGCAAATTCAGTTCACTAAGAATTACAATGAGGCCTTGCTACAGACTTTTTAGACTCTTTTGCCCATTATTGTACTATTAAAGAAGAAATATTCTTTCACTCATTTGAAAGGCAAAATGAATAGCTGGTGCTCTTTCTTGAGTCTATTAGAGCATCTATCTCAAAGATGGTAATGAGAAGCTGTGAAAAGGAGATCAAAGTGGGTAGGCTAATAAGTTCTTAGCAGATCTGTGCTCAGAGACTTTTGGGGTACAGGTGATAAAGGGAGAATGAGCACTGCAGATCTAGCACAATCAAATTAACTGTCTTCTTTCCTTTCAGCTTCACTGCCTTTAATGTTCTTGTCTTTGCCTTACTTCCTTCAACTCCACACAGATTTTTCCTTTACTTCAGAAGTGCTGTTATTCCAGTTCTGCTGGAACTAATCAGATGTCATCTCCTGTTTATTTTGAACAATGCTGAAGAATTCTTTGACTCTTTTCTCTAGTACAACCTTGAAAATTATCTCTGTTTTCAGACAGTATGCCCTTTTCTGCCTTTGAAACATATCTTTCCTCTTCCATCTGTTTAATACAGGTCAATTTTTGAGATTTTATTGTCTTTTTTTTTTTTAATGCAAAACAGCACACCATCAGCAATACAATTCTATAAGCACAGCATTGTGAGTGCTGAGGTTGATATCTGAGCATAGAAAACGTACAGGCTGCACAATAAAGCAGCTGTTCATATTTTCATATTCTCAGCAACAAAGGTTGACCTGAAACAGAAAAAAATGCGTCAAGTCCAGAGGGCTTTCCAGTCAGACTATGAATCTCAAAGTAGGTCAGACTGGCTGAGGGTGTCACTTTAAGCCTTGCTCTCAGATGGTTTTTAAAAGAACTCAGGAAAGTAGTTTTCCACTCTTTACATTCTTTTGAGACTAACAGAAAGGACAGGGCTGTCATTTGAGATAGAAGCAGAATGTCTCGAAGATAATCCTATGAGCAGGGTGACTGCTTGTGTGCTAAAAACCACTTCTCTGATTCCGAAAAAAAAAGGGGGGGGAGGGATGAAAATCTGTATTTGTAACTCAAAATACTGTGGGGTTTCAGACTCATTCAGATCACTGTGAATTCTGACCAGTGGGTGACACTGGAGACATTAAAAAGATGTCAAGTTGTAATAAGTGTAATTTTGTATATAAAGGCATATTTTAGAGAATGATGTTAAGGGCTTCAGTGGGTGATCTAAGCAACATGAAAGAAGTAGAAGAGACAGTTCTTTGGTGGCTGTCTGAAGCAATGGATGCTGGAGTGTAGGAGCAAATCACGGGGAAGAGATGTTTACACATGAACAGACTACACCCAGTAGTTCAACAAATGCCAGAGCACACTCACTGTTCCGACTAGGAAAAAGGTGAAAGAAGGAAGAATTTCCCATGAAAGTTTATGGCAACGTCTGTCTTTGTCAGGCTCTCAATAAAATCCCCTCAGTCAATCCAAAGGTACATCACAAAATCAGAAATACTTCACTCAGTACACTTCTCATCACGTTATTCTTTATAACACTTTTTGGTACGCTGTCCCAGTTCTGTATCTCAAATGATTTATTTGACTGACGGAAATATACAAGCCAATGTAAATAAAATATTCTGGTTACATATATGTAGTGCTTTCTAATAAAATAGTATTTGCCTAAAATTGATTTAAAGATTCAGCATTACAGTTCTCTTGGGATAAATCTGAGATCACACGGAGTATCCCTAAGTTTATACTGTGTCCTGTTCCTATCTTGTATGGATGTGAGCACTCAATGCTACACGTTATTTCTATAACTCCTTTTACTTCAGGGCAAAAAACTTTATTCAGTACATACATAATTTAAGCAAGACAGCGAAACCTCTCACAAGGAATAGCTCAGACAAGCAATCTTTGTCTTAAGAATGTCCCTCAACCATTTAAACATTATCCCCTGAGGCTTCTAATACAGTATTGTTCAGCCCCCGCTAAAAAGCACCACTATTAGTTATCACATTTTTCTGGCAGGCTTAACACTATATATTCTGCACTGTATTTCAGAGGAAAACAAAAGCTCCATAAGGAAAAGTAACTAAAATCATTTCTATCAGAAAACATTAACTCAGTACAGGAGCTGTATAAAAGAGCTATTGGTACATCGCTTGGATGATTCCCTGGGCAGTAATACCGTGCTTACAGGTACCTGCCACAGAGCTCTATTCCAAGAGCAGCAGCAAGGCTTCCTGACAAAGGATTATGATCGAGTTAAAGTAAGAGTAATTGTTGTAATTACTCTTACTTTACTTTTAGTAAAGTAATAGTAAAGTAATACTTTACTATTACTGTTGTAATCAAGTTGTAATGATTGAGAGCTGAAAACACCAGGCTTTCCTGACAGTCTTTGTTTGAAAAATAAACAAGTTTTTAACCAGATCTCATATTCTGCTTGCTAGCACAGAACAGGAAAAAATGCTTTACACAAAAGAACTTTTTACAAGATTCTTGCTGTTTTAATTGGTGTCCAGATATTTAGAACTGAAAACTGCTCATGGTCAAGTACATGGAGAAAGCATGTGGTCTTCAGTAATCCACACTGAGGAGCTGATCTGGGCCCATGTGTATACAGGAGTCACTCCTGGTCACATACGTGCATGCGTGTTTCTTCCAGCAACCAGACAGTACTACCATACAGGAGAATGTTTATTCCTCTCAAAGTGCAGAGGCCAGAGAAACATCGAGTTAAAAAAAATCTCATTTGAAAACACAAATCCAGAAATAAAGCAAAGTCAGATGGAAGCAGCACAGATACCGTGGTTAGGGGGAGCTGTATCCCACCTCAGGCTGCTGAGTCTGCTCACCAGTTACATTTCCCAGTGTCCTTTTTTTTTTTTTTAAAAAAAAACAACCACATTGTAGTGAAGTCAGCTGTTCAGTATGGCATAAGTACCAATAAATGTCAAACTTTCTTTCCCTTTCCGGCTGCCAATGGGTTTGCTTGCTTTTGCTCCTGGAACTTTTTAAAGCACATTCTATGCAAGTGGATTTGAAGGCTGTACACTTTCTACTTTCCCAGAAAGCTGTTTTAAAATTACAGAGCGGCAGAAAATACATTTTGCATAACAAACTGACTGCAGGGATGGTGAAAACTTCATCCTTCCCTACAGTCACAATGCAGATCAGGGCCAACAGCATAAGACAAACAAACCTTCCTGTCATCTCTTCTGTGGACTCACCGTATGCAAAGCAGATACATGGTTTCCTCTTTCTAACAAACAGGAAATTACTTCTTCTGTTCCATTATTTTTACAACGTATGAACTATGCAGCTATGATTAAACATATTCAGATGTCAGCTACAATTAAAAAATATTTCAATACAATTCATGAGTGTATTGGGAGGAAAAAAAAAACAGTTGTGAGAAATGTAATAAAAATCCAGGAGAACAGGCTACATAAAATATTGGAAGGGTCTTCCTGTCTTTGGAGGTAAACTGGGTTAAAGAGACACTGAGGTTCACAGCTCAGGATTTTAAGCTAAGAGCATGTGAAGTTATCACAGCTGTTAGCGTTATTCTGCAGCATTCCTGCTGCTCAGCTGCACTGTCAAGTCACTGCCTCAAAAAAAGGGTGACTGTTCCAACATACCCACAGCAATTGCCTCACCACCTCTCTTCACAACTTCACTGTTGTGCCCCAAAATGATACTTCTGACTCATCAGTGTTTGCAACTCCTTTTGGTAAAAAGGTTCATAATATTTAAGCACCAAATTAGAACCCCAAATGGTAACCTGGTAACACATCTGACAGGAGATTATTTTGGAGGGTGTTTCATAAACCACTGTCAATTAATTAAAAGGTAAAATTTCTGCCTCACCCCCATTTCTTATTAGTATAATTCTGTATGCATCCTCCAGAATTTTAACTCAGCAAAGTTAGTGCCTATTACTGTGCAACTCCTTGAACACAAAGTGTTATGTAAGTGGTGAGATTATACGAGGTTATCCTTTACTACTGTAAATAATATTTAACAAGCGCAACACTATGGTAATTTGTTCATGTTGACTAAACTTCAATACTGAAAGCACCTTTTGAAATACACATTTTTAACTGACAGGAAGCAAGCAAAGGAAATTATTATTTGGACTGAATTGTTTTAAAGAACTTTGCATTCTAATTTGCTTCGTATGTTGTGTACAAACGCAAGGGTCAACATTTAGAATCTGTTTTTATGCCAATACCAATAAATCATTAATCCAATTTAAATTAATACAAAGGGTATATACTTTGATGGAATAGAAATAACTCACTTTCCTAACTGTTTCTGAAGTCTAAAAGTCTGAAAGAGTTTTAAGATGTTGCTTGATATTGCATGTGCAAAACCACATTGTGTGCTTTCAGAAGACTCTTGGAGGCCAGACATCTTCCATACCACCTCTTCCATCCGCACACATGAAAGGGATTAGGTCTGTGGTCTCTGTTAAGCCCAGAAGTGACAACTGCTGGGAGACCATCACTCTCGTGCTTTCAAACTGGTCTGGATATGTGAAATTTGCAGCACTGGAAGCAATAGCTGGAAAGCATCCTGAATATAAGTAGTACTGTTGCAGCCCTAACGGGGAGAGAAAGTGAGGTACATCAGTTTACTTGTCATGTATATCAGGAATTACACTGTGGTTTTAGAATAAAGTGTCTTTGTTAGATCTGCATCATGCATTATTAGCATATGTATTCCCACAGGATTTTAGAATCCGTAGATAACAAAAATGATGCATTGCAATGGCTTACAGTAAATAAGCATGGCCTGTATTGCTACATAAAAATCTGATTTCCCCTCAGTTTGAACTCCTGGAGAGTTTCGTTTGTAATGTAAGTAGAATAACATGGCATTTTATTCAGAAGTGGATCTGACTTTTTAAATACAAATCAACTATTCCTTCCATCAAATGAACTAATTTTAAATTTGGTATAGGTGGAAGAGTGTCACTGAAATTAAAGTTTTAATTATTATAATGATTAAATTATATTATTAAATACACCACTTAGTATTTACAGAATTTCTAAACAGTGAACAGCACAGCAGTTTGTAATACTTAATGAACTCAGGCAGGACTAATAGGTGTTTCTATATAAATAATGAGGTTATAGAAGTACAAAACAGCTTGTTCCACTATTCTGGTATATCCCAGACATTGCAAGTCCTGGAGCATATAAAGATGTGTCAGCTGCAACAGCAAATTTACCCTATAACATAAGGAATCTCTAGTAATCTTTAATAGTTTTATTCATTTTTTCCTTAAAGATACTGAATTATGCAAAATTGCTTATTTTAAAACAGCCTTTTTGTTATTTTTAAGAACGTAACATTAGATACAGAACAGCAAACTGCAGTCACTACTGTTTGTATGTCTGTTTAAAGAGATATGATCTGATTAGCTGATAGAAGAGAGTTCATGCTGTAGACAGTACATGTTTCAGTACTTTATGAGCATATTACTCCCACTTGACCTCTTTTCTCCATGGTAAATTGAGGCCCATTTTGCTCACTGTGCTTTTCTGGTGAAAAATAAATCATATTGAATCATAGAAGAAATCACTCATGAACATTTTGATGCCTGACACGTGGTTATCCATGCGCTGACCAATGCAGCTGGACTGTGAATCTGAGAAGAAATCTAAATGCCTATGGATAGGAAACTGCCGCATTTCTGCAACCCAAACTTTAAAGAAAAGCACACACTGAAACTGTCCGTAAGCAAGAAACACTTTGTAAGTTTTGAAATTGTTAACAGCAATTGTTAAGAGCAATTAGAGGCAGACTTAGCAACTTGTGCATAAATTAAAGAAGGCTCAGTAGCACATTGCAAACTTTCTGTTGTGCTCTGACCAATAAGCTGCAGAACTTAAGCTGTCAGCCTGTCAGTCACACTTTAAGGTCACGTGCTTTTAAGAACCTTCACAAATGCAGCATTACTACTTACAGTATTTGTGGGAGAGATTGAACACAAAAACAAGAGGTTTCTGAGCTGGCACTCAGTAGCCAGAATGGTATTATCATTACTTTATACAGAGTTCTGTCTTCAGACATAAATGTGACTGTTTCATTTTGAAATAATCTTACTAGAGCATTCTTAGTGTGAGAAAGGTGACAACTTACCTCCAATAATACACTATCAATGATGGGGGTAAGAATCTCTGCCTTCATATTGCTCTGTAAGACAAAAAATATAATGAAATGTCAGGACAAGGAATACATTTAACATAAATATATTGGTACCTGCACGGTGCTTTTATGGATTCTTGAAAGGTCTTGTTTCACCTTGATTCTTATTCAGATTGTTTATCACATTATTCCCTTTTACTGTGCCTACATTTCATACACACCTCAGCAGCCCCCACGCATTTCTATCACTGAGTACAATGAACTGAAACAGACACAGGATTTTACTTTTTCATGTAATGCAGAGTTTCACATTGCTTGGTTTCCTATGGATATGAGATTTATGTGATTACATTGTCTTCCCATCTGATTACCAGTGCCCTTTTCATGCCCCCCCTCAATGTTTTCTAGACACTGGCTGATTTCAAGGGTAAGTAAAGTTTGGAAGGATAAGGTTGTTCTGAGATGGTTCCCGAAAATCTGTGGTTGCTTGGAAGTGAAAGGCCCAGAGCAGTTCCCCTTCAGAAGGAGAAACAGGTGAAGCAGACCCTCAGCCTGGAGATGGTGCAAGGGCTCCCCAGGGAGGTGGTTGAGTCACCATCCCCGGATGTGTTTAAAAACCATTTGGATGTGGTGCTCAAGGACACGATTTAGCAGAGGGTTGTTAAAGTTAGAGTAGCGTGGTTAGGTTGTGGTTGGACACGATGATCTTTAAGGTCTTTTCCAATCTGAGTGATTCTGTGATAACACAGGCTGGCCAGTGAACATGTGTGACTGGCTCAGCACACACAGCATTCTTCTCAATTACCAGCCAGGAATGAGGATGGGTACACGAAGCAGAGATGTTACTAGAGGCTACAGAATCAAAGCCCTAGAAACCCAAGAGTCATCATCTCTTCTGCTTTTCATAAAGACAAAAGTTTTTTCCTTCTCACCATTCTATGTATCGCACTGTATTTATTAGAATGACATTAAACTCCAGGAAGATTAGCTTTCTTCTAATGCCAAACAGCAGACTTACTTGGAACACAGAATACAACATCCATTATTTTAACTGAAGGGTGACCCCTTACAACCTCCTGGCTTTCATATTACAGATTTACAGAAACATGACGAATCTTCATTTTAGCTCAGACATTGCAGAACAAAGGGAAGGTGGTTAGGTAAAAGGAAAGCAATTTTACTGTCAGTTATTAGGAAATCCATTACAGAAGGTACTGTGTAGTACACTGTCAATAAACTTTGTTTCAGATAGAGAGCAGTATCAAATACTATTGACTGCATGCATCAATAACTTTAAGTTTGAAAGACATTACATAGCAAGAGAAGGTGCTATTTCTTAATTCTGCATTACTGCACTGTTAGAAATACTGCAACATCATGGAGTATGGGCACAGCCAGCACTACAACTAAAATCTGAATTATAAAGACATAGCTAATTATGACAGCACTATGTTTGGAAGAAAAACCAACAAGTGTTCTCTTCTAACTATTTCTGTCTCTCACACGTCAATGTACTTTGCAATATACTGGAATGTGTTAAACCA
The DNA here is from genome assembly GCF_019238085.1 of Lagopus leucura. NCBI lineage: Eukaryota > Metazoa > Chordata > Aves > Galliformes > Phasianidae > Lagopus > Lagopus leucura. The sequence goes on from NW_024962264.1 coordinate 48,925,948, forward strand.
AGTGCTGCTGGCAGCTTAAGGAGACAACTAAGCCACTTGGGACATGCAGGAAGATGCAGATTTTGTTGAACATTCCTGTGTGATGGGTGCTCCTTGCTTCCATGACTGATCATGGGGAGCAGAAGGCCCACATAGAATTGTTCGAGTTGGAAAGGACCATTAAAGGTCATCTAGTCTAATTCCCCTGTAATAAATAGAGACACTTTCAGCTCAATCAGGGTGCTCAGAGCCCCATCCAGCCTGACTTTGGATGTCTCCAGGGATGAGGCATCCACCACCAATCTCAGTAACCTGTTCCAGTGCTTCACTATCAAATCATATAAAAACATCATGCTCTAGAAGCTTGCAGGGATGTGACAGTTCTTAAACATCAACAGACAGCCCAAACAAAGCTTTCTTCTAGAGAGTATGTTGGCAGCAGGAAGTATATTTGTGCTTGATTTCTTCCTGTGTCCATACAAATATGCACAAGATCAATTAGGTTCTAAAATCTGGGTAGAGAGCTGATGAGCACAAAACCCAGTGTAACTCTTACAACAGCTTCAGTTTCCAATTTTCTAAGTTGTCCCAGCTTAATATTTCATGTGAAATTTATTTTCGTTTGTGCATGTATTTATTGCAAGTGTGTCAAAAAAATGATAAAACACAATCCCAAACTGCAAAATGAGCAGATTCTTCAAGGGTAATGGGAAGGAATGTAAATTATTCAGCACAAAAGCAATCCAAGATATCATCTTCTCAACAAATAACTGAAAAAACTTCTTCACTGGTGTGCTGGAAGAGCTCATGGAACTGCTGTGGAAATTTCCTTTGATGTATATTAACCCTATCCTGGAGTAATCAGGAGAGCCAGGATTCTTCTCTGATCTTTGTGAACAATTTCAGCATCAGCAAAATGTTTGCCTCTGGATCCTGTTAGAACACTCAGAAGTCAGTCCATTTTAAAATACCTTATCTTGTAAGTCAGAGCCTGCACTATGGGCCCTGAAAAGACCCCCACTGCTCCCCTGCAGTGTCTGCCCATGTGTCTTCACAACAGCATTCCTTTTGTCAGTGAAAGCAAAGCAAAGGCAACAGGGTTGGGAAAGGGAAAGAAAAGACATTTCTACAGAGATGGCCACAGATAACTGGGTGCTCCCAAATGGCCTCTCTTGGGATATAAGACAGAGTGGGTTTAAGATGGAAGTCCAAAGAGATTTTTCTAATGAGATTGAGATTATTTTGTCTTATGGGAAAATAGAGAATAGTGTCTAGAAAGAGATTTTAGAAGGCAGAGGACATGCTGCAGTCTATCAAGGCTTATAAATTTCTAGGAATCTGCTAGGAAAACATTGTGTTCTTGATCTGAGGAAATTAGTGCCCTCCTTTTACTGGTAATACTTTCTATGTTAACAAGTGAACTGTGTTAATGAAAGCTCAAATGGTAAAGAAAATGTTTTCTTACCCCAGCTGCTGTTAAAGAATCAGAAAACTTCTTTGATAAAGATGAAACTTCATTGCACATAGCACTTGTTAAACTGTTTTTAAAAGGGAGAGACAAATAGAAAATTACAACCTTTTCCTGGTAGTAGATATAAAGCCTGTAATTAATGCAGGCACCAACATCACCTTGGAAGCCAGGACTGTTCCTATGGCAATTTTGCCTCTAGTAATTTTTAAAATATCTCGGGGTACATTTTGCTCGTGATATAAATTTCATATTCCTCCACTGAAAATTTCAATGCTGACTACAGCAGCAAAATATTGTCATGTTGGCTTAAACACTGCTTTTTTTGATAAAGAAATGTTTTGACTTTTAAAATTCTAAGCTTTTAGTTCTACTGTTGTTTTTTCTGATGGTTGCAGCAACACAACTCCCAGAAATACTGTTAGAAATAAATCAAACTTTAATGAGAACAGTGAGAAAATTCTTATCTAACCACAGAAAACATCTACTCTGTAGTAGAAGAGGAAGTATACTTGTGGTTAAAGTACAAGAGAAAAAGGAGACCTAGTTCTAATTCTAGATCTTTAACTGTTTTGTTAAGTATTCACAAGTATATAATATCAAACCTCATCCTGTGAAGTGCAACATACTTCTGCTCTAATTCTGCAAAGCACTTATTTGAGTACTTAGTTTTGAACTTAAGCATTTCAATGGACTTTGCTGAGGGTATTAGCCCTAAAGACAAATGCTTGCTGACATATTTTACTTAGGACTCAAGTGCTTACTTCTTGGGTGCAATCCTTATGAGGCAAGCAAAACTCACTGAAATCAGCAAAATCTATCACTACAGAGAGCTTTAAATCCAAATTCTGAGTTCTGCATAAACTGACTTCTTAAATTTATGTATTTTCTGTTGTGTATTACTACAAAGTTACTGATAGATAGCCTACATGACTTGACTATGAGGAAAAACAGCACCAACGTCTCCTAAAGCCAAGTGTTAGTTATTGATTCATGAACTTACTGGACTTCAAGTGTCAAAAGCTCAAAAGAGCTTAATGATTTTCAAGCAAATGTCAAAGATCACATGTGAAATACATAACACTTACTTTGTCAGTACTTTTGCTTGATCTTGAGCTGTCTTTTCTACTTCCTGCCCATGTAGAATTAATTCTGCTACTTTATGAAGCTGTTCTATACAACGAGCAGTTACCTCAGCCAGACTTTCAATGGACAGCATGTAGATTTCCTTAAATTAAGAATAGAGAACAATATAATCAATAATAGCACTGATAAATATACATACATATACGTGTGATAATTTGAAACACAGAATACTTCTCTTCCTCCCCAGATAGAAGTCCCACCACACACACCACAAAGCCATCCTCAGAAATGGTACTGAAAAATGAAATACCCACAGATTAAAAAATACAGACCGTATGGTGACCAAGAAAAACTAATCAGACAGAACAAATGTCTCGTTTAAAAGTCTTTCCTAACAAATACAAAGATCCCTTTGCCGTAGAATAAGTCACAATGTCTTTTTTATTGAGCCTAGAGTACTGAGTCATTCATCAGATGAATTTCCAGATTAGGAGTTGATAAAACTCCCAGTAAAACAGCATGCCTTGTCAGCAATGATAAAAAAAGTCTACCTAGCACTCTAGCATCACAACTTTTCACAAGCTGGTGCCATTTGGAAATTTGCAATCGCATAAAAATCTGTAATATATGCAGATGTAACTCCATTTCTTTCTTTGGATTCTTCTTTCCCTGTAAGGAAACCATGGCAGATGATTGCTTTATTACAATTAAAAAATCTTGACGAAGATCCTAACCACATTTAAAATTGTTGCAACTTTGCATAAAATATTCAGTCACAATTAACCACCTCAACAAGAAGTGCTGTCTAAATAAACAAAACACATTTAGCCCTCAGTGTTATCTTTCATAAAGAGAATTAGCACTTGTTAATTAATATTATTTGTTTGGTCTGTCTGTGATTTGAGCTATTCATGAGTTTAAATAAAGCTGAAGAATTTTTGCTGTGTACTGTGACTGGGAGAAAGAGATCCTAATGACTGCAGACATTTGACCTTCCCTGTTCTTCAGATTTACACCACAGAATCTCTCAGCTCACTGCATGTTGTTTATATCCATGCAAACAGCCAGAAATGTAGACAGGAAGAAAATATGATGAGCAGAGGATTTGGTACTTTGATATTTACTGATGGGAAAAGACCACCAGGAAAAATATTTCTCTAAGTTAATTTCCTGTTGGGTCTACACTGAGCAGTTATGTGTTAATTTTTCTCAATAATTTAATGAGTTTAACAAATAAGAATAACATATAGTACCAATACATAAGATAAAGAAGTAATCTCATTTGCTTAATTAAGCTTATTCTCTGAAGGTATTTTACCTCCACAGTTTTGCTTTTATTTGCTTCTGATTGATCGTTGTCAATTTTGTCTTTTCCTTTTTCAGTCTTTTCTTCATCAGGTTCTCCAGGTTTTTCTTTTAGTTTCTCTTCTATGTCTGCTGAGGTGGATAAACTGGTTTCTTCCAGCCACTCATGAGCTTTCTGCCTAGCCTGCCAAACAAAGAACCCAACCCCAAAGTACAGTTAAAATAGGCAATATCAAATAATGTTCCTAAATATTAATTAACAGTGCATTATCATTACTATTTTTTTTTCATTCAGAAGTTTTAAACACATCAAGCCTCTGGATGGCATTTAGTCAAATATGTTTTCAAGAAATTGTAGGGAGAAGTTTTCCTGGCTACGTAAAGATGGATCAGCCAGGTATAAATTCTGTACAGGTATGAAGTTCTTAGCCAACACAAAGAATTAGTGTTAATACCTATGAATATTCCAAAATGATTAATATTTCAGCTTAAGGAGGGATTGTTCAAAGGAATTTACATGGAAATAACTTTCCCAAATTAAGAAGAGGTTGGTATAAAGGCAAAAATCCTGGAGAGTTAAGAGAGTCATCCCAAATTCTTAAAAGAAAAATAATTAGGAAAACCACTGTATTTCCTGCTACCTTCCCAGGCATGAAAGTAGATTAAAGTGGAAAAACTTTGAAGTCGCATCCAAGCTCCCCAGACGACTTCTACAGTTAGTAGGAAATTTATTATTTCCCTTTTCAAAGGTAAATTTGAATTAAAATGCGTAACAACCTAAGCCTAAACTGCTTGTCAGTAAGCTATCTATGCAGCTAGAGAGAAAAACATTCATCTGAACCTAAGACCAGCAGGTGAATCACCTTTAATGTGCAAAAATGTGATTACTAATGTAATTAGCTTCTAGCCATCTAGTTTTTAGATGATTAAAGCTTGATGAGCTTTAAAGCTTGATGAGATTAAAGCTCCTCTCTAGCTGAGAAGGTCTGGAGAAGTCTTCCAGGAACATGCTCCAGAACTTTGCCACTGTTCTTCATGCCTAAGACCAAGTCTGCTGATCTTTGTTTTGCTGAGACATCCCTCTTCAAGATTTTCTAACATGGCCTACTGCACTAGTTGGGCATTTCAACTGTATTCCTCACTAATCTCAGCCCTTCTATGAAAGTATTTATACTTTTAGTCCCACCCTCCCATACTACAGTCTTCTGAACTGTCTGATCTGAGCTAGCTACAGCTCTGCATCAGACCAGAACAAAGATACCCTCTTTGCCCAAGCTCACTGACAAGCACCAACCTTGTTCAGTTTGTCAGGAGTTGCAGCCACATGTAATTCAAATAGCAGCTCAGTGAGCATGCTGACAAACTCTTCTCCCATATCTGCTGCAAGAGAAAGACATTTTGTGTCAAATATTAATGATAACAAAATCTAATACATCTAGCAAATAGCTTCTGCAAACACTCTAGAACTTGAAGAGTGGTGATAATGATATAAGGAAAGTGGAGATAGATGCTCAGAGAAGAGAGAAAGCAAGAGGTAGCTATACAATTAGATGTCCTAGCTTGACACTGACTATTCTTTCCACTTCATTTTAAATTCTGCTGTATTTCTCTAAGATAGGTAAGCAGAGAAGTTGCGTGCTTCCTAGTTACCTGATGAAAACGCACAACCTATCAAGTAACCAAAGAAGAGATACCAACCTCTTCTTTCAAACCAAAGAATAAGAACTACATCTGGGCCAGATACTAACACAGTCAGGCTCTGAAGAAACACCGGAAAATATGTTTTCAACCATTCTGTCTGCAAACCACAGCTAAGAAATATGTTTTTCTTCAGACTTTAAGATTGAGCTTTGCTTAAATAAAGAATTTTCTGGAGAAATGAGTTTTACACCTGCATCTTTATTGCACAAGGTAAAGGTAAATAGCACTAGTATTTGAACTTTGCCTATGTTATATACATCCCTTTGACCACCTGCAGTTGCCATTGCCTAGCATGCTCCAGGCTCCTAAAAGTTGGTAAATTAGGTTCCGCTGTTAAGCTGCACTGACTGAGCTTGGAATCTTCATTAACATTTCCTAATGGAAAATGCAAAATCCATTTTTTTAACTTAATAACTTTAAAAAAAAAAAAAAAATCAAAGTCCCCCTACTGAACCTGATAAAAGTCCAGCTACTTGAAAAATTAATTTCATATCTTGCTTCATCCTTACTTTGTTTCTGTTCTGGACACACTGACTTCATTGTTCTTAAGACAATGCCAAATTGTTCTATAAACTGCAGCACACTGAAAACAGATAGGCAGTTCACCAGATCACTGCAGAGTTGGCAAAATTGTTGATAACTGGCATATTCATCTCAATAATTTCCTCCCTTAACCTCATGTGCTTGCGCATGAAAGCTTTGTTGTTAATGGCTTTCAAACGTAGACAAAGCTGCTTCTCTCATTAGTTCATGAACAACTGAAAAGTAAAAAACACTGCAGTGAAAAATACATGAAAGGGCTGCACAATCACAGTGCAAGGAAAACATCAGAAAATCAAGGGCTTTCTTCTACTGGTATCAGAAAATATCCTTTTCCTCTCTTTTCCTGTTGATTTTCCATCTCTCACTGAGCTTAGCAAAGATACAAAAAACATCAAGCCCCAGTTTTAAAGTTGTCAAGAACAAAGTCTAGCCCCACTCCTTTCCCAAAGCAGCCCTCCATAGACCACTGCAGTGACTTCTTGTGTTGGACTGAAAGCATTTAACTTAGAGACTGAAAGCCGCACCAACATCTCTGCATGAAATCCAAAGAGCTTACATAAAGCAAATGGCAACTCTTCTTCAGATACTCAAGTACAAGACGCTCTCAGCCTATTATATATATATATATATGTATGTATGTAGCACTGGTAAATGACACCACATAAACAACATGGCCTTGATTACAAGAAGCTGGTAAAAAAATTAGTCAATAAGTGGTAATTAACCTGTTTTTAAAATATTGCTCAGTTCCTAGCTAAGTTTTAACATCTTCAAACACCAATAGATAATCTCTGGCTTCTGTAAGGGGGTGGCTTCACCATATGAAGGAAAAAACCTATGAGTGTCATCAAGCATAGAAAATCCTATGAAAGGTAAATTTGTCATTGCTATAAGCTAGCTAGCAAGGAGGACCAAACTTAAAATTATTTCCTAAGTTTTAACACAGCCTGCTCCTCCCACTTACTAGATGACCAAGTTTAAGTGAAACTACATAATTTTGTAATAAAAATATACCATTAAATGAGCATATGGCTTGCAGACTTGATTTTGCAAGCGTAAAACCTATTAATGTGCTTAACAGAACCTTGCTTAGCATAAACTAGAATAAACTCCTCTTTAGAGAAAACGTGAGCTGCCTTTAATCCTGACCAACCAACCTGTTGTTAAACTGTACTTTTATCTACGCTGGATGCCAAATGATGTTTAAAATTTCTCCTAACATTAAACACAGACCATTCGCTTAGCATAAATTAAAAGATCAAGTGTGCTTTCAGACAGGAACATGCGTTGTCTCACTCCTAGGAGCAAAACTTGACTGTAAGTATGACTAGAGAGGGCTGCTGGAACATAACTTGAATTATATAAGGATTGGCAAACCAAAGTCTGAGTGGATTATGAAACAATACTGTTGAACAGTACTGTGCTTTGGGGAAACAGACATGCAAATTCCACCCAGTATTATATGTAAAAGCTCTAGATATTGCTTTTATCTGAAAATGGCAGACAGCTGTGGTGTAAGGGTCTATTCATAGAAACCCTCAAGTTTTTATGATTTTTTTTTTGTATCTATTCTCAATAAAAACACTGCAGATGCTATGCACTTGCAACTCAATTAAAGGTCTGTTTTCCCTGACTCAAGAAGATTCATGAAGCTCCTAAGAAGCCTTCACTCCCTCTGACAGATTTTAATGAAGATAACACATTTTGCCTCAAGGGGTCATGTCAAAGCACTGCATGGAGTTCAGAGCTCTCTCTCTGCAGTGTTCCGTGTACACAGGGTTAGAGATGAGGCTGAAGAAACATCACTATCTCCAGTCAGGAGACTGAAGAATGCTATGCTGAAGGGTGATTAACTTCTTTATTTTTTGGTGTCCTCCAGTGGAACTAAAATTCATTCAACTTATAGTAATAGATGAAATCTGTAGTTCAAGTACTAATAAATATGAAGTCTGGCCACATAGAAGGACACGCATCATTTTGAATTGCAGCCTGAACTAACACGCATCTCACTGCAAGGTGGTGTATGGGGTGCAGTTAGTTAGCATTCCTGTTGTCCCAGAGAGGAGATGTTAGTGCAGATGAAAACCTGCAGCACT